>NC_137054.1:65410128-65997628 GCF_032717465.1 Coenobita brevimanus
TCTCGTTTGGACAAGTGCTTTGCGGCCTGCCAGGGCCACAAAGCACTTGCCCCAGCGTGACGCGTGGTTCTGGGATGGCTCCAGTGTGAACAAGTACTAAGCTACCTAACAGATCCGCGAGGCTCTTGTCTCTGTATCTATAGCCAGGCGCCTCAATCCCTTAAGGGGTAACCATAAACAAATCGTCTCCATGTCGCCTTGTTCCCTGCCATTTCGCAGCCCTCCCTCAGCTCACACACTCCTTTCTCATAAACCTTTCCACTTCATCCCTGCATCTCATCCTCGGTCTCCTCCTTCACCTCACTCAAATACACTCTCCTCGTTAGTCTTTCGCTCTCCATCCTCCCCACATGACCAAACCACCTCAGTGTATTTCTTCTAATGCTTCCTATCACATCCACATCCACACCACAGCGCTTCTTCTCTTCTTCATTTGCCAGTCTGTCTCTCCTTGTAACTCCACAAGCTCCTCTCAAATACCCCATTTCCACTGCTCTCACTCTTGAGTTGTGTCCTTCCAAAAAGGTCCAAGCTTCACTTCCATATGTCAGAGTTGGTATCATAATACTATCAGCCAGCATCTTTTTTACTCTCATGCTCACTTTCCTATTCCTTATCAGTGCTTTCAAAAAACCAGCAATCATTTTTCCTTGTTGTACCCTTTCATGGACTTCATCCTCTAAATTTCCATCCTTACTCATAACACTACCCAAGTACTTAAACGCACTCACATTTTCCATTTCTCATCATCCAGCCTAACTGTACATTCAGTGACTTCATTTTTCTCGAAAACCACAACTTTACTCTTCCCTACATTCACCTTTAGATTCCGTTTCTTACACGCTCTCCCAAATTCATTCAGTAAGCTTTGCAGTTCCCCTTCGTCCTCACTTACCAATACCGCATCATCTGAAAACAACAGAATAGGAAGATTCCTAACGCTGCCCTCTCTCATTAGGGCCGCTCCAGCATCCACCGTCCTTAATATTTTCCACATTCCTTGTCTATCCACTCTGTCATACGCGAAATCCATGAAGGCTGCATACAACGTCTTTCTCATTTCTTGAAACATTGCTACTAAAGATCTTAGGACGAATTTCTGACCTACACAACCAATCCTCTTCCTAACACCTCCCTGCTGTTCTCCAGCTAATTCCTCTGTTATTTCCCTAACTGTCAATAAGTATCTTATATCCTACCATAAACTTATCCCATTACACTAAGAAGACAATATCCTACCATAAACTTATCCTATTACACTAAGAAGACAAAATAATGTCCCTATGAATACCACACACTTCTTTTTTCTTTTTTCCTTTGTACAGGGGAATAATTATACCCGACTTCCAATCCTTCGGGACTCTACCTTCCTCCCAGGGCAGTCTGCACATCTTCTACATCCACTCCACTGCTATCCCTCCCAACCTTTAGCATTTCACCACACACTCCATCAATTCCCTGAGCTTTCCCCATCTTAATTTTCTTCATTGCTTCCACTGCTTCCATCCTACTGGTCTCTTCCTCCCTTCCCATCTCCCTCCTTCTCCCAGCCATTCCCCACCCACTTATACTCGCACTACTTTCATTCTCTATGTTTAAGTGTTCTCTCCATCTGCTCACTTTTTTTTCCATCTCCACTAGCAATCTACCATATACATCTCTCCGTTACCAAACTCTTTATCATCCGAACTCTACGTCCTTCCCTAATATTTTCATATTATCTCCACTTCACATTCGATTCCTTCCAAATTCCTCATCCACTGTCTTCTTACTCTTATTAACCTTTTCACCTCTCTTTTTCTCCATATATAACTCTCTATTTCGCCTCTTAACTTCATGCCTCTGCATACCATCCACTCACTATATGCTTTCGTTTTTTGCACCACAGCTTGTCTCACCTCTTCATTCCATGATGCTGTTCCTTGCACCACCTTCCGTCTTCTCTTCACCCCACACACCACCTCACACGCTGCACAGATTTCTTCTGAATATCTTGCACACATGTTCCACCTCCGTACCTGTACCAAATCATATTTACCCAGTTGCTCCTCCACTTCTTTCTTTTATTTATTTATTTATTTATTTTTCACCCTCTTGTAACCTTTCTACCCTCTTTGTACGGGCTACTTCCTCCTGTTCCTCCACTGCACTTGACCACCACCAAGTGGTGTTCAGAAAGTCCACTTCCCCAACCTCTGTATGCTCTTGCATCCATTACATACCCTTCTCATTCTGTCATCCACAAACCCATAGTCTCCGTTCATCCAGCGCACCACCCACACTTCTCATCACTCGCCACGTATACCTGTGTATCATTTAGTGCCTGAAGAGGGTATTGGCTGTCACCAACCCTCTCCCAGCACAAATGTCCACTAGAGCACTGCCATTCTCATCCACATCTGCAGGCACATCCCACTCACCAACTACTACATTCACCTTCACATTCCCTACTTTTCCATTCATATCTCCAGTCAAAAACACTCATTCCTTTCAACTTTTCCTTGCACGCTTCCACATTTTCCCAGAACTCTTCTTTCACTCTGCTTGCGTAGGCGCACAAACACACAATCGTCCACGTTCGTAATCCTACTTTCAATCTTACCTACACAATCCTAGTATCAACTGATCCATACTCTCCTTCCATCTCTTACGCATAAAAATACATACTCCCTCTTTTGCCCTGTCATTCTCACCTTTCCCGCACATTATACCCCATCCATACTCCCACTCTCTCATCTCTCCATTTAATTTCAGTTAATTCATATATGTCCACTTATACATCCTCAAGCACCAGGGCAGTCTCTCTCTCTCTCTCTCTCTCTCTCTCTCTCTCTCTCTCTCTCTCTCTCTCTCTCTCTCTCTCTCTCTCTCTTCCACCTCATCATTGGCACCCCTTACATTCCATGTTGCAATCCGTATCGTGTCCTTTGTTCGGTCTTTGGTCGTCACCTGTCCGTCAGTCCTGGTCCGAGGCTTCTTGTGTGTATTTTTAGTTAGATGTTTTCCTGAGAGAAGCACTAACCCCCCGCCAACCCACTTGTTGACACATATAGAACAGGTGTTGGTTGGTTAAAAGGTTACCACCCTGCGTATTAAATAACTTCCTGGTTTACAAGAAATCATTTGGCTTGCCACTCACTATAGAGCTACCCTGAAATACTGTAGAGTACCGCTACACTATGTGGGTGGATGATGGGCGCCCCCACCTACCACAAAGGGTCATGCTTTGATAATAAATGTTGATAAGAGAGAAGTGATGTCTGTATAGGAAGCTAATTCTCAGTGTGATGCGACGGTGAATGGAGAGAGACCTGAACTGGCAAGAGAGTTAATTTTTTCCTTGGTGCAATAATAGAAATGAGGTAAATGCTAAAAGAAAGTGGAAAGTAGAGTGGCACAAGGAAGAAAGTGGCCTGTGCTTTGAGGGCACTGATACTAAAGAGAGGTCTGAGTGTGAAGGCTGCATGAAGATAAGAGGATTGCATAAAGGTGTTTTAGTGCCCCCATTTAGGTATGGGTGCGAGATTTTAGTGAGGCACGAGAATGAGAAGTCATGAGTAAGAACAATGGAAATGGAGTTATTGAGGAACATATGTGAAGCACATAAGTTAGTGTGTACAAGACGTAATTAGAGAAGGACATGGAGTTACGAAGTGTCTTGACAGTAGAGCTGAAGAGTGTGTTCAGGCGGTATGGCAGGTTGAGAAAAGCTGTAAGTAGGGTGATGAAACAGGTATCTGTGAGCGAGTCTCATGGCGGAAGAAGGCGTGGTAGGCCAAGATGGTGGATCGATATGGTAAATTAGTAGGCCTATGTAAGCAAGCACAGTGTGGGGTCGTGGTACATGAAATGACGAAAGTGAGTTGTTGGACTGACCTTGCCTGATAAGTGTTGCGAATTACTTTTGTATAAAAAAGGTGCCGATCATCATGGCTGTGAGGTAGAATACACATTCCAGAAGCTTGAATGGCAAATGAATGGGTGTGTCGCCCATTTCACTAAAGATGCTGTTAATTAGTTCTCCCTCTACCATACCTTTTTTCTTTTCTTGCTTTGTGGATCCCTCACCCCACCCTAACAGGGGAAAAAGACGTTGGAATGATGATGAAACGAGAAACAGGTGAAGGCAGTGACATTGCGGGCAGGAAGCTTGGTGATCGGTACAAAGAAAAATAAAATATAAATAAACAAATAAATAAAAGAACACAGTGTGTGAAGAATGATGAAGGAAGGGTAGTGGTGAACAGTGGGGATATCAAAGTTGCTTGGAGACAGCATTATATCCGGTTGTTAAATGAGGAGATGACTGGGACAAAGAAGGTTTGGAGCCAGCAGATCCAGTGTTTGGCCCTTAGCCTTTGATTGACGCTGCTACTGTGAGTGAGGCAACTGGCAGGATGCAGGTGGGAAAGGCAGCAGGTGTGTCTGGGTTGACTGCTGAAATGCTGAAGGCCTCAGGGTATATAGGAGTGAGGTTAGTCACTGACCTGATAAATATGATTGTATATGAGTGTGCTGTCCCAGATGGCTGGCTGAAGAGTGTAACTGTAAATGTGTACAAAGGGAAGAGTGATGCCCTGGAAAGAGGAAATTACAGAAGTATAAGGCTTTTAGATCAGATAATGAAGGTAATGGAGAGAGTTCTGGTATGATTAAAGAAAGAGTGAATATTGGTGAGATACAATTTGGGTTTATGTCAGGCAGGGGGGATCACTGATGCCATATCCATTATTCGACAGCTTCAGGAGAAATATATCGAAAAAATAAGGGAAGTGTACTTTCTGTTGATTCGGAAAAGGCCTTTGACAGAGTCGCTAGAGAAGTGGTGAAGTGGGCAATGAGAAAGCTTGGGTGGTTATGTTGATGTATGTGGGTGCTCGCACCCAGTTAGGAATGAATGGAGATTTGAGTGGGTTTTCCGTGAATATTGGTATGCATCAGGGGTCAATTAGGAGTCCCTTGTTTATCATGGTACTTGAAGCCCTCTCACGTGACTTAAGAAATGAACTCCCGTGGGAGATGTTGTATGCTGATGACGGTGTTCACTGCAGAGAATGAAAGAGAGGCGGAGGAAAGATTTAGGAAGTGGAGAGATGGTATAGGGCACAAGGGCTTATGAGTAAATGCAGATAAAACAAGTGATAGCTAGTGTTGGTGGCGGTACTGTCAAAGAAGAAGGAGAGTGGCAATGTGCAATTTGCCACAAAGGCGTGGGAAGTAATTCCATCTTGAGCAGTGTCAGTGATTAGTGGGTGCATAAGATATGTAGTGGTATTAGAGGTAGGCTGCGAGATAATGCTGATTTTATGTGCGGCGTGTCGGGGAGATGGAGAGAACACTTTAAGGAATTGTTGAACATACAGGATGGAAGTAATGCGAGTATAAGTGGCTGGGGAATGGCTGGGAGAAGGAGGGAGGTGAGAAGACAGGAAGAAATCGGTAGGATAGAAGTTGTGGAAGCAATGAAGAAAGTTAAATTGGGGAAAGCCCCAGGAATTGATGGAGTGTGTGGTGAAAGGCTGAAGTATGGGGGAGAGTTAGTAGTAGAATGAATGTGGAAAATGTGCAGATTTGCCTGGGAGGAAGGTAGAGTCCCGGAGGATTGGAAGTCAGGTATAATTATTCCTTTGTACAAAGGAAAAGGGGAAAAAGAAGTGTGTGGTAATCATAGGGGCATCTGTCTTCTTAGTATAATAGGAAATACGTATGGTAGGATATTATTGACAGAGTTAGAGAAAGAACAGAAGAATTAGTTGGAGAAGAACAGGGAGGCTTTAGGAAGGGAAGAGGTTGTGTAGATCAGATATTCATTCTTAGATCGTTTGTGGAAAAGTTTCTAGAGAAGGGAAAGAAGTTGTATGCGGCTTTCATGGATTTGGAGAAAGCATATGACAGGGTGGATAGACAAGGATTGTGGAAAGTATTAAGAATATATGGAGTAGATGGGAAGTTGTCGAATGCTGTGAAGAGTATGTATGATGGTGCTAAGGCTGCAGTGCGTGTGGATGGTGAACTGAGTGAATTTTTCTCTTTGAAGGTTGGGTTGAAACAGGGATGTGTCTCCATGGTTCTTCAATCTGTACATGGATGGGATAATAAAAGAGGTACAAGGTAGGGTAGTGGATGTTGGAGTGGCCCTGGTGAGTGAGGGTAGTGTTTGGAAACTCCCTGTACTGTTGTTTGCAGATGATACTGTGTTGTTGAGTGAAGACGAAGGAGAGCTGCAAGGCTAGGTGGATGAGTTTGGGAGAGTGTACAAGAAACGGAATCTAAAGGTGAATGTAGGGAAGAGTAAAGTGATGGTCTTTGAGAGAGGTGAAGTCAGTGAATGTACAGCGAGGTTGGATGGTGAGGAACTGGAAAATGTGAGTACGTTTAAGTACTTCGGTAGTGTGATGAGTAAGGATGGAGGTTTGGAGGGTGGAGTGCTTGAAAGGGTACAGCAGGGAAGAAAGGTTGCTGGTTCCTTGAAAGCAGTGATAAGAAGCAGGGAAGTGAAAAAGTTACTACATGACAGTATTGTGATACCAACTCTAACGTATGGAAGTGAAGCTTGGACGTTGCTGGAAGGACACAAGTCAGGAGTGAGTGCAGTGGAAATGAGTTATTTAAGAGGAGCCTGTGGAGTCAAATGGAGAGACAGGATGACAAATGAGGATATAAAGGAGCTTTGTGGTGTGGATGTGGATGTGATAGGAAGCGTTAGGAGGAATACACTGAGGTGGTTTGGCCATGTGGAGAGGATGGAGGGTGAAAGACTGACAAAGAGAATGTATGTGAGTGAGGTGGAGGGGGGAAGAGGGAAGGGGAGGCCGAGGATGACATGGAGGGATGAGGTGGAGAGGTATATTGAGAGAGGGGTGTGTGAGTTGGGAGCGGGACAGTGAAATGGCGGGCGACAGGGCGACGTGGAGGCGATTTGTTTGTGGCCACCCCGAACGAGATTGAGGCGTCTGGCAGTTGATAGATAGATAGTGTCGGGGAGAGCAGGTGGTGATTGTCAGGCGTGAAAGGATTGAACCAGTGTCTCTTGAGTGTATGTAAGAGTCTTGTTATTTGGGGCATATGTTATGTGCCGGAGGTGGGGCTGGGATGAGAAGTGGCTGGAAGAAGTTCAAGGAGCTGTTGCCTCTCCTGACTTTGAGAGGGCTCTTCCTGCGTGCTAGGGGGTCTTTGTATGCAGCATGTGTTAGGAGTGTAATGTTATATGAGAGTGAGGGCCGTACGTATAAAAACAATAATAAAATTTGTCTTAGAAGTCCTAAAAACGAGTCGTAAGTACAGAGTCTTCGTCATAAACTTGCGTCTTAAAGTGTCGCTTAGCTAGAGGTGTGGTAAATGTAGCAACTGATTTCTGTGAAACTTTTATTAAAATCCGATTAAAAGCAGAGAAAATAGGCAGTAAAATGTATGAAAGTATCATGTAATATATAAATTAATTTTTTGTTAAAAACATAAGGAAAAAATTTCAATAACAGGAAGTATATATTTGCCAGCAGTGTTGAGTGCGAGCGATAGCCTGTCAAAAACAAGGCAAACGGCGTAGGGACGAAGAGAGGCTGTTGTACCGAGCAGACGTGCTTCCCTCCTAGGTGCCCGGAGTGATTATCAGTTAAAGTGTGTAGCTCTTCCTCGGCAGCTAGTGCTTCCTCTTGCTGCGAGGTGGAGTATGACCCAGCCTATTTCAATGGATACTGTGGTGTCGGCCATGGATGTAGCGGAGGCAGACCCTTCCAGGCCACTGGGAAAGCGCCCCATAGGCGAGGCTGCCCCGGAGGAGGATAAGGTGACCTCTGGCAAGTCCCTTAGGGTGTCGTCACCACCCACAGCTGCATCGCAGATTGTCCTGGGTGAGGATGCGGCTGCACGACAGAGTGCCGAAGGTGCCGGTGAGTCAGTGCCAGCAGCAGCTGTTACCAGAGTGGTCCCTAGTAGGGGTGAGCCAACACCATCCACTGCTGTCACTATGGGTGTCCAGGATGCGGGTGAGTCTGGATTGGCCTGTTATATCATTAGGTCTGTGCAGGGGTCCAGGATTTTTAACAATCCCCGGCGGCTGTCTGACGCCATCAACTCATCCCCCTTTGCCAAGTATTGTGTAGAGGGTGGTACTAAACCACTGGGTGATGGGTCTTTCCTCTCTCTTCATCTCCGCCATCGTGATCTGGCAAAGCTGACCAGCCCAATGGAGACCCTGACTACCTTCGGTGAGTGGGAGGTCACGTGCCGCAGGGCCCGGTCCTCTGGTGATGCAGCAGCCCTCAGCTATGGGAAGATTGGGCCAATCTCCCTGGATGTTGATATAGAGGATTTGGTAGACGGCCTCCGGCCCTTTGACAATGAGTCGTCTGTCTTATTAGAGGCTTCTAGGATTCCTGTACGTTTTCCTGCCCCAGATGCTCCTCGGTTTTCCCAGCGGGTACGCCTGGTGTAACGGGGCCCTCTCCCATCCAAGGTGCTGTATGGATACATTTACTACAATGTAGGTATGTATGCTTCTGCTTTGTTGCGTTGCTATAACTGCCTTCAGTATGGACACACGCGAATCACTTGCCGCAACAAGACCAGGTGCTCGATGTGCAGTGGATACCACCCTTTCAGACCCAGTGAGGGGCAGCCCTGTGACTGCAGCCCCAGGTGCTACATGTGTGGTGGAGATCACAGGGTGGTGTCTAAGCTCTGCCCTGTATATCAGAAGGCCTTCAAGATCCATGAAGAACTCCGCCAGGGTGTGATGCCGGCCCAGGAGGTCAATAGACGGTTGCGTGCTCTCCAGCCCTTGGTCCGTCCCCCTTCAGCATTGCCCAAGTCGTCTCCCAAGGTCTCTCAGGTGAGGAACGGTGTGAGTTTTGCAGACAGTGTTGTTGGCCGCAACCGCTTCGCTGTGCTGGAGGACTTGAGTGATGAGGACTGTTCCCGCCAGGATGTATCGTCAGTGGAGGTGTCGACCAACCCTGCCTCCCCTGCTGCTGTTGTAATCCATGAGGCCCGTCCTTCACGTCCGGGCCGCCTCCACCCCCGTGCCCCTCACCGCCCCCCACCTAGTGCTCCTTCTGGACCGGATGCGGTCCTTGCTGAGGGTGTCGGGGATGTTCCTGCCCTGCCTAGCTCTCCTGACCCACGTCTGCGACAGTGTGATCGACCTACAGCCCCTTCAGTGCGTGCCCATCCAGTGCGAGTATCTGACCCCGCCTCCAGCAATTGTTCACCCTCCTCGGACTGCCCTCCTCCCTCCGGACCTGGCCAAGGCTTTTTTGATCTTGTCTCTGAGGCCCTGCAACTTTATCGCCACGGACTACCATTCCTTGACATCTGCTCCTGCCTCTGGCCCAAGGTATTGTCCCTACTCTTGTCCTATTCATGCCAGGCCTGAAACATCTCAGCATTATGTTTTGGAATGCGAGATCCCTTGTTCGGAAGTCACAGGATTTTAAAGTACTCTTACATGATTCGCAGCCTTGTGTTGTGGGGGTATGTGAGACCTGGCTGCACCCTCACCTGCGGCTCCAACTGGTTTTTTTTTTGACATACAGGTGTGACCGTCCTCAGGGAAGGGGCGGGGGCCTGTTGTTGGCAGTGCGGGAGGACACCCAGAGTGTGTGTCTCACCCTCACCTCGTATCCTGGGGGATGATTGGAGGTCCTGGCTGTCAGGGTGGCCCTCACGGATGGCTGGGCTTCAACCCTCCGTTGTTACAACCCCTGCCAGGATGTGTCCAGAGAGGAGCTCCTCCACTACTTTGATCAGTTGCCAGCCCCTGCCTTCATCATGGGGGATTTCAACGCCCATCACCACCACTGGGACCCCGCCTTGGCTGGAGCCCCCAATGCCACAGGTTCCTCTCTCTTCCAGGTGCTTCTTGAGTCTCACAGGTTCAGACTTCTTACGCCTCCAGGTCTCCATACCCGGTTTGCTCCTCACAGTGGACAGGCATCTGTACTGGATCTCAGTTTGGGTGACGCAGTATTCCATCATCCGATGGTCCATGTGGGGCCGTACATGGGCAGTGACCATCTTCCCGACTTTTGTGACTACCTGACATTGTCTCCAAGAATATCACGAGCGAGTCGTCCTTGCTGGCAGCTTCACGACGGTAGATGGACGGCCTTCCAGGAGGCAGTGTCTGCTAGCTTCCCTGGTCGTTGGGGCCTCTCGGCTGAGGATTTTTCACAGATACTGGTGCAGGCTGGGCATAGGGTGTTCAGTCAGTCAGCCCACCTTAGTATAGGCCGATTGGGGGTGCCATGGTGGTCGGCTGCTTGTGCCTCGGCTGTGCAAGCCCAGCGCCAGGCCTGGCGTGCCTGGAGTCGTTACCCCACACGGGCCCTTGGGGATCGTTACCGACGCCTGGATGCAGTATGTAAGCACACCATCAAGGTAGCCAAGCAGAAGGCATGGTCCTCTTTTTGTTCCAGCCTCTCCTTCTCCACCACATGCTCCCACACCTGGAGGTTTTTGAAGGCCATGAAGGGTGGCCCGACAACATATTCATATCCCTTGTGTCGTGATGGAGCGGATCTCCTGGATGACCTCTCCAAGGCCGAGCTCTTGGCGTCCTTCTTTGCGTCACAGCTGGGTGTTCCTCCGACTTTACCTGCAGCTCCCGAGTTTATTTCTGCCATCCACAGGGGCGTCTCAACTCCCCCTGCCAGTGACCTCCATTGCCCGTTCACAGCCATTGAACTCCGGGATGCCGTTGCTTCTCTACACCCGAGGAGGGCGGTTGGCCCTGACATGGTGGCTAATGACTTCCTCCTACATCTGCCGCCCAGCCTACACAGTCACTTGCTGTCAATTTACAACAACAGCTGGCAGACCGACACATTCCCTGAGGTATGGAAGGAGTCAGTGCTGCTGCCTTTCCCCAAGCCAGGCAGGGACCCCACCATCACGTCATCTTATCGGCCCATCGTTCTTCTGTCCTGTGTGGGGAAGCTGCTAGAGAAACTGGTGGCTCATCGGCTCTCTTGGTGGATGGAGTCCCGTGGCCTGCTCTCCAGGGTTCAGTGTGGTTTCCGGCCGGGCCAGGGAGCTTTGGACGTCCTATGTCAACTAGAACACATGGTACATGACACCTATAGACAGCGACTCTACATGCTTGCCCTCTTTATAGATCTGAAGGGGGCCTTCGATTCAGCCCCACACGATGGCATTTTGTACCGCCTGTCGTGCCTGGGAGTCTTGGGCCCACCCCTGGCTTGGATGTCGAATTATCTTGCTGGCTGCAGCTTTGTGGTGTCGGTGGGTGGGGCCTTGTCGGATCCCCATCCTGTTCATCGGGGGGTTCCGCAAGGGTCTGTGCTCAGCCCACTCTTGTTCAACGTGTTGCTGTCCAGCCTGCCTCAGATCCGTAATGCTACTCTTCTGGTTTACACAGATGACGTCACCATCGTGTCCCAGAGCCCTTCCTTTGTGGAGGCGCAGCAGTTTCTGCAGTCAGTGGCATCCACTTTTTTGGCTTGGGCCCGGAACTGGGGCCTTGCCATCAATGCTAACAAGAGCGCAGTGATGCCCTTCACTCTACGCCGCTTGCCATCATCTCCAGCAATTTCTCTGGACTCAACCTTAGTCCCTGTTGTTCGGGAGCATGTGCTGCTTGGTCTCCGGTTGGATGGGCCCATCCTCACTTGGCGCAGTCACATAGAATACGTATACTTACGGTCATCATGTGCAAAACGACTTGACATCATGAAGAGTATTGCTGGATCCCGCTGGGGGGCATGCAGGGACCTTTTGTTGGCGTACTATCAGTCCGCCATCTTGGGGAAGATCAACTATGGCTGTTCGGTATATGGCTCAGCAACTCCTACACAACTACAACGGCTGGACACTATTCAGACGACCGCTCTCCGGATTGCGCTGGGTGCTTTCTGCTCCTCACCCACATTGTCTCTGCAGGCTGAGGCAGGTGTTCCCCACCTCCACCATACCAGGATGAAGTTGACTTGTCGCCGCTACTTTACTATCCAGCGCTTGGCCGATGACCACCCACTCCCGAAGCTCTTTACGACGGCAGGGGTCTCGACATCTCATCCATCGTGGCCCATCAGGTCTCGACGGCCCCTCTTGGTGCGTGCTCTCCAAGTTTACGACACTCTGGGACTTCCTCCTCCAGCTCGCCACCCTGTCCGATCAGTATCTCCTGTGCCCCCGTGGAGGGACCTGTCCTCACCTGTGTCCTTAGACCTCCCAGAGCCCTTTTGTAAATCACGGGATGGCCACCTGGCCCCTTGCATTTTCCTGCAGATGGCTGGCTCCATCTATCTAGGGTTCATGGCTATCTTTACCGACGGCTCCCGCTCCTCCACCCCTGCAGCAACTGCCGCTGCCATCTTCGTAGAGGACTACTCCATCTGCCAGACATGGCACTTAGGGGATGCCCATGATGAATCACTGCTGAACTCTTCGCAGTCTTGAGGGCCCTGCGTTTTTTGATGTCTCATTCCTCTCCTCGGCCGGTGGTCATTTACACTGACTGCAGAGCAGCCCTTCATCTCATCGCTTCTTCTAAACCCTGCTCCATACGTCATCTGGTTTATGACATCCAGGATGACCTTGCTCAGCTGCTGCAGGGAGGCTGGAAGGTACGTCTGCAATGGATTCCCTCCCATGTGGGCATCAGGGGCAATGATGTGGTGGATGCAGCAGCTCGGATGGCCTTGACTTTTCCTAATGTGGAGCCCTACCCCTTGCCGGCCATTACTCACCGTCGCCTCTTAGCCACGAGGTGTAGTCAGGCATGGAATGCTGATCTCCACGCCTCCCTCCCCACAACAGCGCTGGGTTTATATCGCTCCAACTCATCGGACCAACCTTGGGTACGCTCTGTCTCCCGGATCCTGGACGTCGCTATCACCCGCCTGCGTATTGGACATGTTGGACTGGCATCACATCTGCATCGGCTACGACTGCACCCAGACTCCTACTGCCAGTGGTGTGTGAATCAAGAGGAAACTGTGGCCCACTTTCTGCTGCATTGCCCACGCTTCTACTCCATCTGCACCACCCTGAGGGAGCGCCTTGCAACCCTTGGTATCCTGGACTTCACCCTCCCCATCCTTCTTGGTGGAGTGGGCCTAGATCGGCACCTACGCCACTCAGTTCTACACCATGTTTGTGTCTTCCTCCGCAGATCGGGGCAACTTCGCCGCCTGTGATTAAACAGTTCTGCTACACCTGAACCACCGTTAGGGCTACATCTGACTACACGTCGGGTCCAGCCCTTCAATCAACACCAAGACCAAAACAAGGCAAACGTGGTCACTCTTGTGTGCGATTCGGGGAGAAGAGCAAAAGATACAATTGAAGGCAATACAGCCCAGCAGAGAAGGCAAGAAAAGGAGAAACATTACCGAAAACAAAATTGGACACCGGATAGCATACTGCTGTTAGCACGACTACCTCGGATAATGTAATAATCCTAAAAGGGAGCTTCGTTTCAGCGGGGAGTACACACATTGTGCCTGGCAGGGTGCTTGGAAAAGCATATGTGACAATCTTAATTCCATATACTCAGGCACTGACAGAAGCATAAAGGAGTGCCAGAAAAGGTGGCAGACTGTGCAGGCTGAGGCAAGAGCCTGAATTGCATTGTACAGTGAAGGTCTGGTTGCAACAGGTAAGGATCAGCCTCCATTGCTTACCTTCAGTGATTGCTTACCTTTAGTGATAGTTAAGAGGCATAGGAGTCAGTGCTCATAAAAGGTCCCTCTTCTCTGTTTTACAGTCTCAACATACTTGTCATACGAATTTTTAAAAGCATTCACACTCTGGCTCGTGACTACTTCATCCGGGAGACTATTCCAATGGTTCACTACTCTTGCATTACAAAATTTTGTCCTCCACGTGGTTCTGTGCCTGAGTTTGACTAGCTTCAGGCTGTGTCCTCCGGTGTTTGGTTGGTTGTCTCTTGATGCAAGTTGAAGAAAATTTCCACCTTTAACAACATCAATACCGTGGGGTACCTTGTATGTCTGAATCATGTCACCACGTATCTTCCTTTCCTCCGGTGTGGTGAGGCCAAGACGGGCCAGCCTTTCCCCATAGGACAGTTCGGATAGCTCTGGGACTAGTTTAGTGGCTCTCCGTTGTACTTGTTCGAGCTTGTTAATGTCTCGACGAGTGTATGGTGACCCTGCTTGGACACTATTCCATCCGGGGGCCTGATCAAAGATTTGTACAACGGGAGAAACATCTCTGCATCCAGGAATGTGTAAGTTTTTCTTAACCCTTACACCGCGGGCATCTTTCCCAATGTTTTGCATGTCCCGCGGGGTTATTATTGCTCCGACAGACTCTCAAAAAATATTTGCCAAAAATCAGTTATTAGTCCTAGAATATTAAAATTACATATGCATATGGCATATACCTTCAGCTTTCTCCTGGGATGTTTGTTGAGCCTTCGTTGATTACCGTAGGACTTGTGGAGACCTCTGAAGTTGGGTAACGAAGTCTCCTCTTTACACTTCCCGACAACCCATAATATGATTACCACAGCCAGATATTAACACTATAAACACTACTCTATGATTATCAAGTAGTTTGGGATCCATACTCCAAAAAAAACCCACTGAAAGCAATGAAAATTACGGGCGCGTATGACCTTCCCACTTGCGCTAGTTCGATGTTGGTATTCTGTCATTTATTATTCATAAAACCCCTCACACTTTATATTTCTATTACTATACAACACTTCTATACATCTGGAGTCTTTATCCATAAGTTTCCTTCAGTAGTATTAGTTTATTGTCACTGAAGTCATTCAATTTTTCATTCAGTAAAATACATAGAGAGCCACGGATTCACTTTCACTGTTATAACATCAAGTATTTGTACTCATATTCTTATATTACTAATTACTTACATTTCTATTTACATTTTCTATTGTATTTTCAACATTTACGCTTCTATTTTACTTACATTATGTTATTCACTGTCACTTTCAGTAAGATAAAACTATAATACACTGTTCAATCATATGTACTGAACATCCATTGCTTTCACTTGCTATTTACACATTATTTACACATTATTTTAACATTCCTTTCCTTTCCCACTTGCACTTTTAGAACTGCTTCTGGCTGTGGTAATCAAAGAAGCAGGTAACACAGAGGGGAACCTGGCACTCAGCACACTACCAAGAGGTGCGTTTGTGCTCAGGTGTGCGGCAGGTGGTATGTGCACACACCTGGCACCTGCGGATCGCAGCCTTCCTCTTGCCTGTGGCTGGCATTTGCACCAGTCTGTGCCGATCCATGTAAGCCCTCTGCTCAAGTCTGTCGGGAAGTGTTACTGGATGGCGCCTTGGAGTTGCTGCTGTCACCCTACCATATCTTTCAAGCAGCTGCTGAACACAAGTCCTGGTGAACAACCTCAGGGAGAAGGACTTAGGTGGCTTGACCTTCATCTTGTACAGGATGAAGGCGTTCAGCATCGTCATGTCTATGAGATGCAGAAAAACTTTCCTGCACCACCTAGTATTCTTCCTGAGGCAGTCGATCTCTCCAATCATCATGTCGGACTTGTCCACCAGCCGCTTGTTGATATTGTAGTCCAACACAGCATCAGGTTTCATCACAGGTTTGCCTTTCCTACGGTCGACCTTCCCACTGTCCGTCATTTACCCCTTATGTACGGTGGTGAGCATGTGCACGACCCTCTTGTCATCCCACCGTATGGCCAGCATCTTCTCAGACTTGCGTAGGTGCACATCTCCTCGCTGCGAGGTTCCTGCCTCTGGGAATTTAGGGAAGTGGGCACGATTACTCTTCACAGTGCCGCAGGAGCCAATGCCGAACTCTGAAAGGTATTTGGCAAGTTTCAGTGCTGTATAATAGTTGTCTGTATACAGCACATGATTCCCACCAAAATACCTTTCAAGGAGCACTTTCACTACACAGCCTGAGAAGCCAAGGGGGTGTGTTTTATCAAGATTGACAGTGCTGGCTGAATAAATGACGAAGTTAAGGATGTACCCTGTCTTACAGTCGCACAGTACAAAGAACTTGATTCCAAAGCGATGGCGTTTGCTTGGAATGTACTGCACAAACCTAAGACGTCCTCTGAAGAAAACCAAGGATTCGTCAATGACAACCTTCTGAAAGGGGTGGAAGAATGTCATAAACTTATCCTTCATTCTGCTCAGAATCTCCCGGATCTTCCAGAGTGGTTCGGTTTGGGAAGGTACATCGTTGTCGGCAAAGTGCAGGTTTCCCATGATGTTCTGGAAATGATCTCTGGCCATGTACTTATTGAAGGTGGGTGAGGGTAGTAAGGGGTCCATGGACCAGTATTCTTCCAACTCATGCTTCTTTGAGTGTGGTATGAGAAGCATGAGGGCGAAGAACACATACAGCTCCTTCACTCCCAGCATGGACCACTGTTGCATCTTGGCTGCACCTGTACCACTTGCAGCACATTGTAATTCATATCTGTTGGTCTCATCACATATGTGCTGCATGACTTTGTCATCGAGGAAGGCCAAAAGGAAGTCCACACACTCAGCATCCTCATCAAGAGTGAAGGCAGGCTGTACTCCTGAGGAACTCTCGTCAAAATCGAGATGTTCAGGGACAAAATCGGACCCTTCCGTCCACGTGAAGGCGTCCAGGATTCCCTGTCGTGGCAGTGTAGGGTGGGTGAGGGTGGAGGGTGGCTGTGAGGCAGATTTATCACATTCAAGGTCACTCGCACTGACCCTGGGTTGCCGTACAGCACTAGCAGCCCTTACTCTACTAGCAACTCTACTTTTACAGGTCAGGGATTTACCTCTTCCTCTACGGCCTGCCTTCACTGTTGATGCTGGTGGTGACTCCAACGACGAAGACTCCGGAGATAATTCAGCAGGAGAAGAGGAA
The DNA here is from genome assembly GCF_032717465.1 of Coenobita brevimanus. Taxonomy (NCBI): domain Eukaryota; kingdom Metazoa; phylum Arthropoda; class Malacostraca; order Decapoda; family Coenobitidae; genus Coenobita; species Coenobita brevimanus. The sequence continues at coordinate 65,426,985 of NC_137054.1, forward strand.
GAAATGAGTGAAGTGGGGCTTGGGAAATGGGGAGGTGAATCAACTCGGGACTCATAGCGGGCTGGGTCACGCGGGGCCATTGTTCCGGGGCTAACCCGCCGCCTTTTCACTCCCTTCCCAAATTCCTTCCCTTGCTGCACTAACGGCTCCTTTCCCTTGGAGCTAGGGATCACTTGGGACACTGAAGCACTCGTACTAGTAGGTTCTGGCACGATTTCCTCACCTGGCTCATCACATGAATCCCCCGAAGGGTCAAAATCACTATCCATCATCACCATTGATAATTCGGCTAGTTCACATTCCACTGCAGAGTCACTTTAGTCCTTTCCTGCTTCCCCCTCGAGTTTTTCTGGGTGTAGAGGTCACGGGGCCCTTTGCAATGGGCACAGAAGCGGCAGAAATGGCGGGGCACGAATGCGACATGCTTTGACCACAGAGGAGGACAAGGAACTAAATGCCGCGGCTTATCTGAGAAGGCAAGGGTTGACAGTGACAATGGGGCTGACAGCTGCTAACTTACATGCTAATAAATTATTGGTAGAAAATCTCGGCAATACATAAAGAAATAAGGTAGTTCCAGGTGAATGTAAATGTTACTTAGGCTTCTCCCTTCCTTTCTGATATATATTTTTATTACAGAAATAGATTACAAGGCATAATTCAAAGGGGAAATTACCGTGGTATGTAGCGAATGAATGCATGTGAGGTGTTGTCAGGTGATAATTAGCCAATTCCTGGTGTATACCACTATCACTTACCTTATTTTTTTTTTGGTATAAATATCTAGGGTCACATGTTGCTGTGGATGGAAGAATAGATGCAGAAGTGAAGTTTAGAATAAATGAAGTAGGAAAGGTGCTGGGAGGAATGAAAAAAGTGTTTAAATGTCGTTCGCTTAGAATGGATGTAAAGAGAAGGCTGTATGAGGGTGTTGTGGTACCGACTGCATTATATGGGGCTGAAACATGGAATATGGGTGTAGCAGAGAGGAAAAGTTTGAATGTAATGGAGATGAGGTGTCTGAGGAGTATGTGTGGAGTGACGCGTATGGATCGGGTGCGAAATGATGAAGTGCGAAGGAGAACTGGAGTTGTTCAGGAGATGGCTGGTAGAGTTGAGCAGAGGGTGTTGCGATGGTTTGGGCATATGGAGAGAATGGATAATGAGCGATTGGTGAAAAAGATAACTAGATCTGATGTGAGAGGTGTAAGGCTGAGAGGAAGACCACGAATAGGATGGATGGACAGTGTGAAGAAAGCGCTGGATGCGAGAGGGATGTCTGTTGAGCAAGGAAGAGTGGCTGTGCGTGACAGAAATAAATGGAGAGAAATTGTGAATAAATAAGTGATGACGCAGCCCTGAGGGGATATTCTCCCGCATTTGGTCTGATCAGCTAGTCAGGTCAGGTGCAGGTAAGGGGATGGGTATGTTATGATGTGGCAGGGGTAAACCAGTTCTGCTGTCGGGCCCTGCTGCGGATGTCACTGATTGCACTGCGCAGTTGACCCTTGTGCGGTGTGGTGCGGTGAGGATCTGTCCGTTCTCCCCTTTGGGGCTAAGATGTGAATGAATGTGTTTGAAGGGATGAGTAAATGGAGAGTGTGTCGTCCTGTCTCGGCTACCTCCCTTTCCTTGGGGGAAGCAGCCTAGGTATATAGATAGATAGATAGATTATTTTGTATAAGTATAGGGCATAGGGCTTATTTCAATGGATGAAATCTGTGGAAAAATCCGGGGGAGATTTGCATAGCGCAGAGCAGCTGGGGAGGTGAGAGGACAGGGTAATGGAGGGGAGGTAGGGAGGGGAGTCAGGAATGGGGGGAAAATGGCTAAAATGTCAACAATGGATGGGAGTACAGATGAGATTTGGAGTGCTGACTAGTGTTGGACATTGGCAGTACTGATAGATGATACAAGCCACCACTTGAAAGCCCGGGATAATTCAAAATAACACAGAATCACAAAAGTGACGCCCCGCGGTATGATCCATTGCGCCCGAGTGTCACGAAAGTGACACCCCGCGGTTAAGGGGTTAAGAGTCCCACCATGCAGTTTGCATTGGTTGCTGCCTTGGCAACTTGTACTGTTGGCTTCAGGTTTGAGGTAACGTATACACCTAGGTCCTCCTCCTCCTCTGTGGTGGTTAGTGGAGCATCACCCATATGGTACTGGTACTCTGGATTTCCTCTCCCAAGATGCATCACCTTGCACTTCTCCTCACTGAAATTTAGAAGCCATTTTCTGCTCCACTCCTGTAGTCTGGTGATGTCCTCCTGAAGAATCTCTCCATCTGATGGGTTTCTGATTCTTCTGTAGAGCTTGGCATCGTCTGCGAAGGGCTTATTGCTTGACCGTACCGAGTCCATAAGTTCCTTTTTCATTTTTTTTTTTTTTTTTAATGTCCAGTTCTTAAAGTACTGCATACAGTGAAAGCATCCCTATTAGTTTCACAAATTTAATCATACTAGCTGAGTAGTGTTGTGGCTTTATTCATCCATTGAATTGTTACTGTTAGACCATGTAAAAACATTCTTGGTAAGGTAAAGGTTTAAGCAGTAGAAGCAGCAGAAAAAGGTTATATACAGCCCTGATCAGAAAAACAAAACAAAACAAGCTGGAGGAATGTGAATTTCATTGGTAAGGTCCTTCTACTCCTTCCAAGAAAGCATACCTTTGCCAACATTCTTGTTGATATGGCTTGTTACCACAGTTCTATAAAAATTAACTAATACAGGGAAGTGCTTAAAAAAAATAATTAACAAATTGCAGTTAGACAAAATAAACAGAACTCCTTCCTTGTACTTGAGGTATTACTAAGTTCTGATGGAAGTTTCATAGGAGAAAAGGTGTGCAATTGAGATAATGTAATACCAGTTGACATAGCTCAAACTGCAAGTAGGGCCAACCATGTAACTTACTATTTTCAGATTATTTTCCGGTTTATTGAATACTAGCTGTCCTCCCAAATAATTCTTCAGTTACAAGTAATGGACAAATTAATCATTGGCAATTTGGCCCCTATTGCAGGTTGTGGTCCTGCACTGTCTCCCGTCAGTGACCTCGATGAGATCATCGCAAAAATACTTGGTTTTAACAACGTCACCATGAAGGGGACCTGGGACCAGTTGGATATTAACGAGGTCCACGATCCAGTGACCCTGCCAGACGAAGGACTTGGTACTGAGAGGTAAGATAATTTCAGAAGTATTATGTTTAGATTTTTTTTTTTTTTTTTTTTTTTTTTTTTTTAAGCTGCAAGGCTTGGTGGATGAGTTTGGGAGTGTGTAAGAAATGGAATTCAAAGGTGAATGTAGGGAAGAGTAAAGTCATGGTCTTCGAGAGAAGTAAGGTCAGTGACTGTACAATGAGGTTGGATGAGGAGGAAATGGAAAATGTGAGTGCATTTAAGTACTGTATTTGGGTAGTGTGATGAGTAAGGATGGAAGTTTGGAGGGTGAAGTGCTTGAAAAGGTAAGACAAGGGAGAAAGGTTGCTGGTTCCTTGAAAGCAGTGATAAGGAACAGGGAAGTGAACATGGAAGTGAAAAAGTTACTACATGACAGTATTGTGATACCAACTTTAATGTATGGAAGTGAAGCTTGGAGTTGGAGGGACAGAAGTCAAGAGAGAGAGCAGTGGAAATAAGATGAGAGGAGCATGTGGAGTCACATGGAGAGACAGACTGACAAGTGAGGATGTGAAGGAGTGTTGTGGTGTGGATGTGGATGTGATAGGAAGTGTTAGGAGAAACACACTGAGGTGGTTTGGCCATGTGGAGAGGATGGAGAGTGAGATTTTTTTTTTTTTTTTTTTTTTTTAATGTGTCCGACCCTGGGCATAGGCTTCACAGCCTGGCCTCAAGGCCCAGTAGTCCTCCTACATACCATACACCTCTACATGTCTGACGAGGAGAGTGTGTGTGAGTGAGGTGGAGAGGGAGGGGGAGACCAGGATGAGATGGAGGGATGGAATGGAGAGGTATATGAGAGGGGGGTGTGAGCTGGGAGCAGGGCAGGGGGACAGGGCGACATGGAGGTTAATTTGTTTGTGGCCACCTCTTACGGGATTAAGGCGTCTGGCAATATTTTTTTATTTTTATTTATTTATTTTTTTTTTTTTTTGATGTCCACAATATTTTATTTCCCACTTATACCATTCATTTAACTCCTGTTTAGGTATATGTTTCAGATTCGTGTATTATAACCCTTGATCATTCATATCCTGTTCCATAATTCATTATTCATATTTCAGCACCATCATTTGATGTTTCCTTCTAGCGTGTGTTTCATGAAATATCTCTTCATTCTCCATCTTTCTAATTTCCATTTTAATACCCTTCGATTAACATAGTAACTCTTACGAAAATGCAGGAATTAGGTAGAAATATACCAAAAGTTGTATCTCAACACTTATCTCATTAGAAAGAAAAAAATTACATGAAAATAGTGGCTCATTATTTTTTGTCAGCAACAACAGGCTGGGGCAGCACCATGGTAGCAAGCTGGCAGGTGCTGTGGAAACTGGTCCACCAACTGATGCAAGTCTGCCAGCGTCTGAGGCCACCGCAGAGACCTGCCAGACTGTACGGTACTGCCGGTTGATGAAGCCGAGGCCCGACACTTGAGAAGAAGCGAAAGCTCGAATTAACCCTACTGGAACAACAGATACATGCCTCTAAGAAGAAACAGGAGGCCAGTCAAGCTAAACTTGATTATTACAGTTATAAATTGCCATCCATCATCCAATCCTACATTGCCCCATGAAAAGCGTAGGAGCCCGGGGCTAGGCAGTTGGTCCCGACATTTAAGATGAGGGTGACCAGCCTCACTTATCCCTGAGTGGCATTACATGTGCAATAAACTCCAACCACCCCTTGGATATAAACCTTCACCGTCTCAATCCAATTGGAGTGCAGTAATTACTCACTAAACCACCAGGTGCCAAAATTTAGTTATATACCTACCACCCAGTGTAGTAAATATTGCTTCTCCTTAAAAGAAAATTTGTTTCCGTTTTTGTTTTTAAAGGCTCCAACATGCTTGGATGTGTCGGCCTTGGTCACCTAATGCCGGCTCTCCACGCTGCACGATCCATTGCAGCATCCCTGTTCAGTCCCTTAACCCTGAGGTCACACTTAATGACCTTGTCCAATGTCTTTCTCGGTCTACCCCTCATAACCCCACCCCCAATATTAACACTTCTCACCTTCCTCACCCAGTTATCATCCCCCATCCTCTCCACATGTCCAAACCACCTCAATCTACCTCTCCTCATCACAACACCAATACACTCCAGTCCCATCCTACCTCTCAACTCTTCCATCGTAAACCCAGCCCCTCCAGGCCTTGGACGCAGGGACGCACTGCACATCCACCTAATCATTGTCATTTCTGTACGTCTGAGCCGGCGTATATCTTCCTCCTTCAAGGCCCAGGTCTCACTACCAAACAGCATTACACTCCTAACACATGCTGCATACAAAGACCCCATAGCACGTAGGGAGAGTCCTCTCAATGTCTGGAGAGGCAAGAGCTCCCTGAACTTCTTCCAATCACTTCTCACCCTGGCCACAGAGCTAGCTCCAGCCCCACCTCCAGCACACAACATGTCTCCCAAATAACAAAACTCTTCCACACACTCAAGAGATTCACCAACAAGTTCAATCCTTTCACGTCTGACAATCTCCACCTGCTCACCCTGACACGCCATACACATAAAATCAGCATTATCTCGCAGTCTACCTCTGATACCACTACATCTCTTATGCACCCATTTATCACAAACACTGCACAAGATGGAATTACTTACCACTCCCTTGTGGCAAACTGCACATGGCCACTCTCCCTCATCTTTGGCAGTACCGCCACCAACCCTAGATATCATCACTTTTGTTTTACCTGTACTTACCCTTAAACCCTTGTGCCCCATACCATCTCTCCACTTCCTAAACCTTTCCTCCACCTCCCTTTCATTCTCTGCAATCAACACCAAACCATCAGCATACAACAACTCCCAAGGGAGTCCGTTTCTAAAGTCACGTGAAAGGGCTTCAAGTACCATGATAAACAACATGGGACTCAAGACTGACCCCTGATCCACACCAGCATTCACGGAAAACTCATCACTCAAATCTCCATTCACTCTTACCTGGATGTGAGCACCCACATACATAGCCATAACCACCCTAACCAGCCACTCCTCCAAGCCAAGCTTTTTCACTGCTCACTTCACCACCCTTCTAGGGACTCTGTCAAAGGCCTTTTCCAAATCAACAAAAACAAAGATCCCTTCTACCAATGTATTTTTCCTGAAGCTGTCGAACAATGAATATAGCATCAGTGGTCGCCCTACCTGGCATAAACCCAAACTGCATCTCATCAATACAGTATTCACTCTTTCTCTAATCAAACCTTCTAAAACTCTCTCCATTACCTTCATTATCTGATCTAAAAGCTTTATACCTCTATAATTTCCTCTTTCCAGGGCATCAACCTTCCCTTTATAAACATTTACAATTACACTCCTCAGCCAATCATCTGGGACAACACACTCATAAATAATCCTATTTATCAGGTCAGTGGCTAACCTCACCCATGTATCTCCGGAGGCCTTCAACATTTCGGCAGTCAACCCAGACACACCTGCTGCCTTCCCCACCTTCATCCTGCCTATTGCCTCACTCACAGTAGCAGCATCAATGAAAGACCAAGGGCCAGACACTGGATCTGCTGGCTCCAAACCTTCCCTGTCCCAGTCAAACTCCTCATTCAACAACCGGTTATAATGCTCTCTCCATGCATCTTTAATATCCTCACTGTTCACCACTACCCTTCCTTCATCATTCTTCACACACTGTTCACCTATAATATCCCGATTATCCCTCTTCACCTGACCTGCCACCCTAAATATCATATTTTTCCTTTCCCCATGATTTAGATTATCAAGTAATAGTCTCTGTGACTCAGACTTTGCCCTGTATACCTCTCTTCTAGCCCTCTGCTTGGCAGCCAAATATTCCTCTTTGCTACCACCTTTCTTCCATTCCCGGAAAAGCCTTCTTTTCTCCTTAACTGCAGCTGCTACACCCTCATCCCACCACCAAGTTACTTTATGTCTTGGTGGTCCTCTTGTCCAACTGCATGTTACATCAGTAACTCTCAAGAAATTGTTCTTGAGGGCTCTGTACTGTTCATTAACGCCTCTGTCTACAGCTCCCTGTTCAACCACCACTCTCCTCAACTCGCTATAGAAGGCATCCCTTACTACTTGGTTTTTCAGCTTCCATATTTTCCTCCTAGGTACATAAGTCCTCTTTTTCATCACTTGTTCTTTAAGCACCATATCACAAATCAATAGTTTGTGCTGCTGCACACACTCCTTACTTCCTATAACTTTAACATCCCTCACTAACCTTCTATTGGCCCTCCTAACCAGAAAATAATCTATCTGTCTGCTATTTCCCCCAGACTCATACGTAATTAACCTACTGTCTCTTTTCCTAAAATATGTGTTCCACACAGTCATGTCCGTTGCCTCCCCAAACTCAAGTATCCTTTCCCCTTCTACATTCCTTATACCATACGCACATCCCCTATGCACTCCTTCATAACCTTGTGCTGCTTCACCTACATGACCATTTAAGTCCCCTCCCAAAATCACTATCATCCCGCATACCACCCACTACACGTATTAAATCATCCCAAAATCTATCTTTCTCTGCTACATCCAATCCTGCCTGTGGAGCATATGCCGATATAATCGCAGCTATCTTTCTACCCAACAGAATTTTCACTACCAATATCCTATCGCTTATTCTCAAAACATTCATTACATATTCCATAAGAAATAAAAATATAAATATTTTTATGAACTTTCAGATCCTAACAAGAAATACTGTACTGTACCCTATAACAAATGGTTCCCATCATGGAGATTAGCTAATGGATTTGGGGGAAAGTACACAGAAAGGAATATAGTTCAATCTCATTTTTACTTACTAGTACACTGTATGAAGGGTGTAGCAGCCTCTCATCACTCATCATTGCTGGAACAAGAGTAACATTTTTGTACTTTGTATCACAAGGCAAAGAGAAATAGTATGACTAGTACTAAAGTACCAATACAACCAAAGCTGTAAAATCGATTCACAAATTGTAACGTTATATAAGTGGGAGTAGTTACAATTTATAATAGGTATTATGAAATGACATGGCAAGTGTTCCATACAAAATACAAACGAATACTGTTGTCAGAGTATTTAAAAAAAAAAAAAAAAAAAATGCTGGGATGGATTTGATTTGTATGCAACACATCAATCGGGGTAAATAAAAACATAGGGCCAGTTGGGGTAAAAAGTAACACAGCCCTGCCAATCTTTATCTGTTGTCTAATTTTTCTAGTTTTTGATGCGCTGATGGGCCTACCTATACTCCATATTATGTGTATGCAGATTTGCCCAACAATGATTTGGTGCCAGGTTATGATCAAACGAAGAAATTTAGTTTTTTTGTTTTCTGCTCATTTAACTTTTTGGCATTTTTTCGTTAAGTAATGCCATTTCAGGCGCTTTGAATGCACTGCATTCATTCTGCTATCAGGAGATCAGTGACAGTTGCCCTTAAGAGCCAAATCAGGAGACAGGACCTGCCTGCTATTGTAACTCCAGTATAGATGTTTTTTTTTTTACCCTGGGTACAGACACCCCCCCCCCAAAGGGGTAATGAAAAACCTCTGTTTTTTATTGCATCTAATAAACAACAAAGCAAAAAAATAAAACAAAACAGCAGTGTGAAGTCCAACAAAGATTCACAATGAAGATAAACTTCATGGAAAGCAATACAGTTATTTTTCTGAAGAAGCAAAAGTTCATGAATGTTTCAAAAATGTAGTTTAGTTTGGATTTCCTTCTCCTAAAAAGGCAAAACACTGGAAGAATGTGAAGTTTGCATGGATCAGTCCAAACAAGTAAGATACCAGTATATATAAAGGACAAGAAGGCACTCAGAGAGCACATACCTCTGTCAGTGCGACTGCAGGATCCTGATCTGGATCCGGATCTGCCCCCAAATTTAATCATATCTTTTTTGGCCCATGGCCCACTCTTCCACAAAATTTTATTGAAATTCATATGAGAACTTTTGGAGACATTGTGTTGACAAACAAGAGAGAAACACAAATACAGGTGAATACATAACCTTCAACTTCGTTGGCAGAGGTAAAGCCTTGGTTGATAACTGAAATCATGTATCTATATTCAGAATGTATGCAGTATTTTTTTAAAATTATAGGTTATGTATAAATGTGCTGTACACAAACAAGGAAAATTCATGAGTTTTTGAAAGCTGTATTTCCATTAGTTTCAGAATTTTTATATATTTTTTTTTTACCCCGAGAGCAGTTATCATTTTCCCCATTCACTGGGGTAAAAAAAAAAAAAATCCACATATTCTTTGAAATCTCAGCACTGACTGGTTGCAGAACTTAAATATGATTCATTCACATGTCATGTTTTAGGTTGTTATGTACCCATTGCCATGTGGTATCCAGTCTGCCCATTTGCTCTGATACAGGATCGGTGAAGCAGAGTTAAATTGTTTTTATTTACCCTGATTGACTATACTTGAAGTGAAGTCTGACAAACTGATCCATGTAGCAAAGACCCTCATGGCATGGTACAGCAGCAGGCACATGATTTGGTGGTTCATCGACATCCTATTGATCTTCACCACCATTGTCTTCTGCAGGGAGCTGTCCTGGTAGCTGTCCAGGTATATTGATATTTCCATCTTTGCAGATGTTATGCAACATAGCACAAACCACAATGATCTTGCATATTTCTGATGGAGGGCTGACTCATATTTTCACTGTTGAGAACATGGAATCGACACTTCAGCTGTCCAATTCCTCTCTCCACAACACTTCAGGTTTTCTTGTGTGCCCTGGAAAGAATGGTGTAGTTTAGTAGAAGTGTACTGTACTTCAAGGTACATTAGCGCGTAAAGCTAAAAAAACTTAAAACTGGTTAAAAAAAAAAAAAAATAGTATCTCATCCAATATTTAATGGACAAAATGACTGGGTTAAGCAGTGTTTATTCAAAGTGTTAGAGGAAGTTGAACTCGTATGAACCATAAAACTGACTGACTTTTTTTTCTGTCTCCATATATATATATATATATATATATATATATATATATATATATACATACAGTAACCCCCCCAATATCCGATGTACTGTAATAGAGCCAAAGGCACGTCCGGAAAATGGTCCTGTCCGGATATTGGGCCCCAGCCTCCTGGACTTGTACTTATGGACCCTAACTCAGAAAAACACCTATACAACTCCCTCTGGACATGCATTGCACCTATTTAAGACCCAAATCACACCAATTAGGGACATAAACGACAAATAAATGCAAAAGAACCATAAAATGAGGTTTTAGAAGTGAGTTTATACAATATTAAACAATCTGGGTACTTACAACAAGTCCCTGGCTCCTGGACTGGTAGTTATGGACCCTAACCTAGCCTAACTCAGAAAAACACCTCTCTACTGCACATGCATAACACCTAAGACCCTATTCACACCAATAAGGGACATAAAAGAGTGAAATGAGGTGTTAGAGGTAAGTACAGTATGGAAAATACGGTACAATATGAAACATTCTGGGTACTTACAGGAAGTCCCTGGCCATCTTGATGAATAACCCGCCTCCTCTCAGACTCGGACAGTAAGGAGGAGTTCCTGAAGCACTTGCAGTACACTGTTCATGAAGTCTTGCACTGGACTTAGTCATTTGCACTCAGAATTCCATTCTCTTAACACTATGCACTCTTGTCTTACTTGTGCTCCATTGTACCTTAATGAAATAAGTGTTGCACTCTGCACTTAAAAGTCTTTCCACTCATAAAACAATTTTCCAAATATAACACACTCTAGTTAATTTACGTTACATTGAAAGTCAATTAAATCTTTGTCTTTTCACTAAGAATTCTAATTCCTTAACAATATGCACTGTTTTTTTTTTCACTGCACAACACTGTAAATTCCCATGCAGTCTAGTGGAGAAGTTCTAGGCATTTAATCACTGTCACAGTCTGAAAGTAGCTCTTGCGGGTGACCTAGGGGTGTGTCGCTGGGTCGTGGTGATGGCGTACCCACTGCAGACGACTCTGAAGAGAGGCGCAAACTCACGTCAAGTGGTGACTCCACCGTGCCTGATGTGCTGGGCTGTGACTCGGAGCATGAGGGCCTGTCTTGGGGAGGCAATGGAGTGGAGCCAGGGCTGGGCACAGCGGGGGTCACAGGCCTGAAAAAGCTGTCAATGGTTGATTGACGCAAGGAACTAAGATTTTGACGATTAATGATGCGCTGCCTGAAAACGCACACTTCCTCCACAAGTCCTAAGGGCCCCATCTCCCTGTTGCAGTCCGGGTGCTCCAGGTAGTCCAGAACGACTCAGCTTGGGGATGGCTGGAGTAGTGTCATGCTGAGAGGAGTCCGCATCATCGTTGCCGTCCTCGTTAGAATCTTCAACCTGCAACTGAAGATGTGATCTCAATATCAGACAATCTCTGATACCCAAGATCGCCCTCGTCGTCATCCAACCACTCACGCACTTCGTCCACATCAACACCGTCCCCATGCGCACGTAGACGTGCATGGAAGTCATCCATGTCAAAACCTAGGAAATCGTGCTCCACATCCGTTCCAAGAAGCAGACGAGACCAACCATTTTCTAGAGTCTTGACAGGGATTTCCTTCCATGCACTGGCCCAGTTGTAGATGGCAGACTTAATGCTGTAGCAGCGAAGGTTTTCCAAAGTCCGCTGGCCTAGAGTGTCCCATCCCTCCCTGCGCTTGTCCTTGTCCTCGAGAACAACCATCACCTCGTCCAGGAACTTCCGTCAGTACAGCCTCTTCGTTGTCACGATCACTCCTTGGTCCATCGGTTGGATGAGAGCAGTAGTATTAGGTGGCAGAAACATGCACCTAATGCGGCCATTCTCGGCCACCAAGTCCTTGACGCACGGGTGAGTAGGTGCATTGTCGAGGAGGAGGAGGGCCTTTACCTGGTCGCATGGGATTCCCAGTTTCTCTGTCTGGTAATGGATGGCCTCCTTGACGAAATGGTGGTGGAACCAGTCTTTGAAGATCTGGGCAGTGAACCATGCCTTCAAGGAATGGTACCAGACGACAGGAAGGCAGTGAACCATGCCTTCAAGGAATGGTACCAGACGACAGGAAGGCAGTGAACCATGCCTTCAAGGAATGGTACCAGACGACAGGAAGGACATCCATCACCCCACAAAGACACCGAGGCTGTTTTGCACGGCCAGTAATAACAGGCTTCAGCCAGTGTGTGCCGTTAGCACTGGCACAACACAAAGCAGATATCCGTTGCTTGTAGAGCTTGCGGCCAGGTACACGCTTCTCAGTCTCCCCGGCTAGAGTGTTCGTAGGCAAAGAGCAATAGAATAAGCCAGTTTCGTCAGCGTTGTAGACTTGACCGAGAGTGAGGCTCTCCCTGTTGATCAAGCACTTCACCTTGTGCTGAAACTCATTTACTCCATCCTCGTTGGCGTCCAAAGCTTCGCCATGAGACTTACGGTTGGTAAGGCCATGTCGTAACTTGAACGGGAAGAGCCAACCTTCGGATGCCTTGAAGTCTAGGGCATCGTGAAGCATTGCTAACTTCTCAGCAGCAGCCTTCAGCTCCGTGCCACACACCATCACACCAGCAGCACGTTGCTATCGATATCAAATCAACGTGGAGCGGTCGACTTTGCATACTTGGGAGTAAACATCATCTTCCTCTCCATGTTGCATTTGCTTTTCAACGAGAAGTCAGCCGTGTACTGCATAAGTTTGTCTCGAGATCTCTTGATATCAAACAAAGTAGATTGAGCCAGGTTGAATTCATGAAGGATGCGTGAGGAAGACCATCCCGCATCCACCGTGTCCAATATCTCCCTCTTCTTCTCCAGAGTCAAAACCACTCTCTCTTCTCAGGCGGCGGGGCCATCATCACACACACGAAGAAGAGGCACGAGAGCAGCAGGAGAGCCTGCAGCAGGTAAGGCACCACCACAAAAGCGAGCACGTGGGCGGCCATGACGACGAGCGTGCACACATAACGAGAGACGGGCAGTAAGTGGGGAGGATGCAGGGGCGCTCTAGCGGACGTTGGCGGAACGACGCACCAAAACACAGCTGGCTCGCACCGCACGCGCCAACTTCAAATTACGGGTGGGTAAAAGTCTGATTTTTTTCGAATTTTTTGCGGTTTTTGGCCCATTTTGGGAATATTGGATCCTGGGACGAAAATGTCCGGTAATTGGGGATGTCCGGATATTATGACGATTACTTATATATATATATATATATATATATATATATATATATATATATATATATACTAGAGTTTTACCCCATGAACCATCCAAATTACTGTATTCTTGTGGGAAAGTGAAGTAATCACTCTAATATCCGGACGCCCAATATCCGAACATCCCCACTATCCGGACATAAGAATGTTTCATACTGTACTTTTTTCCATACTATACTTACCTCATTTCACTCTTTAATGTCCTTTATTGGTGTGAATAGGGTGTTAGGAGCTAGGCATGTGCAGTAGGAAGGTGTTTTTCTGAGTTAGGCTAGGTTAGGGTCCATAAGTACCAGTCCAGGAGCCAGTCACCAGAATGTTTATTATTGTATGAACCTACTTCTGAACCCTCATTTTATGTTTCTTTTGCATTTATTTCAGTCATTTATGTGCCTTATTGGTGTGATTTGGGTCTTAAATAGGTGCTATGCATGTCCAGAGGGAGTTGTATAGGTGTTTCTCTGAGTTAGGGTCCATAAGTACAAGTCCATAAGCTGGGGCCCAATATCCGGACAGAACCAATATCCGGACCTACCTATGGCTCTATTACGTCGGATATTGGAGTGATTACTGTACAGTGACCTTTTATCCAGTATGGTAATCAGATCACACATCACTGCCATACTGGACTAACTCCACACTGAACAAATAATAAACCTTATGGGGAAAATTATGTAGATGAGACAAGACTAATTCATGGCAAAAAAATCACCAGAATGTTGTAAACAGTAATAGCCAAACACAGAAAACTGCAGTTTAACATATGTATTGTAACACCATGAGATTATTGTATGGCATGAGAAATTAGGGCACGTAGGAAAAAAAAATGTCCAACATAAGGTTAAACTGCAGGAGAGTCCCTATGCACAGAATTTGCATTTGTATTTTTGTCACAATACTAAGTATCACTGTGGTAAATTTAAAAAGTTGCACAAATCCATACAGATACTTTTGAATCTATCAGCCTGACAACGTATCAGTTTAACATTGCAAGTGGTCACCTGCCATGTCAGAAATGGAGGCTGATTCACCTTCATAGTCAATCTGTCTATCAGCCTGACAACTTATCAGTTTAACACGGCAAGTGGTCACCTGCCATGTCAGAAATGGAGGCTGATTCACCTTCTTAGTCAATCTGTCATTAATTCCTCACCCCTACAAACCAAACCTAATATGAACTAACATAATTTAATGTAACCTAGCTTAATTTAACCTAACTTTAGAAAACAGAATGATCTGGGTCTAATGAATTTTGGATCCAAATCAATCAATTGTCCTCTGCAGGATGCCACTGCAAACATCAACAAACCTAACTTGGTGCCCTTTAATACAGTAACATAAATGCTATTTCTATGGAATTTGGGTGTCATAAGTGGATTACACAATTATGAAAGATAGTCCTTGTCAAAACTTTCATCATTTATTAATGGAAGCTCTCCTGCAGTATATACCAACATACTACAGTAGAAGTCCAATTTTTCGGCATCTATGGGACTAGGCAAGTGCCGAAAAATCAAAATTGCCGAATTATCAAAAACCCTACCCACTCAGTACCTTATATGTTTCGGTGAACACTATCATCACTACTCATATCATTACAAATGTGTTTGGAGAGAGTACTGTATACTGTTTGATACTGTACAATACTGTAATGAATACAGTACTATACATGAATATGAAAAATAAAGAAATTAGTGAACATACTGTATATAAATGTAATGGTACAGTAGGCCTACAAGTTCACATGCACTTACCTAAACTTATAGTAGGTTCCTTATTTACATATGTACAATAGAAGGGGTTGATTGGAGTCTGCTACTGCTGGAAGAAGTCCCCTGCAGTAGAGGGGACGAAAAAAACTGGAAAATCTGCTGAACGATCAGAGATTTTCGTAAATGGGACTATTTCTCAAAACTGCCGAAATGTCAGATTTGTCGGGGAATTGGATGCCGAAGAATTGGACTTTTACTGTATTATGGTGGTGTGCCAGACAGCACAGGAAGACTGACTTGATGACATCACATACAAATGAATGTTTTGATTGGCCGCTGCACGTCTCCTGGCCAATGCATGTCCTCAGTCGCTGCAGCATCTCTCCCTGGACTTATGGGACTAATGGACCCCCCCCCCCCCAAAAAAAAAAAAAAAAAAAAAAACTTCTTGGATTTTGTTAATGTCATGTATTAAACTAATTTATTTACTGATTTTTTTTTTAGTGTGTACCACTTAAAAGGTGATTAGTAGTAAAGAAACGTCAGATGCAACACCACTGTATTAGCATGAATACAGTGAATGCTGAGGGTAATGCCAAGTAGGTGGATGTCAATTCAGTACATATGACTGATGGTAGAGATAAAAGAGTTCCAGTTTACTGGGGGGAAAAAATCCAAAGCCTCCTGATCCTAACAATTTTGGATTTGGGGAACTGCACTGTATTCTAAACGTCAAGGATCACCTTCACATGAAAGGGAATGACTTATGGTACTGCATCAATACACAATACAAAAATCCCTTTAAAAGAATCCACTTAGGGGTGACTTCAATCTGGTGGGGAGGTTACATACGGTCTTCATTTATCCCTTCATCACCGCTAGACATAATTCCAAACTATAAAATCACCTGGAGGTTGTAAGAATAAACTAAAATGATACGTTACAACAGTGAAGGGTTTAATGATCTCTCAATCATAGTCCTGACCAGAAAAAAAAATTAAACATAACATATTAGTCAGCTATAAGCAATTAAGAGTCCCTGAGAGAATGCATTTTTTGAACGTTGTCTTGTAGATGATTCCCCTTTGATGGCCATGTGCCATACTTCTGTAATGTTGAATGTATGATCTCTCAATCACCATACTTGCAATACCAAGATTATTTTATTTTTTAAATGAAACAACTCATTATTTCTGTACTGAAAATGTTTATCTGAAATAATATCCAAGGGGTGGTTGGGGTTTATTACTCATGTAATGCCAGGCAGGGATAAGTGAGGCTGGTCACTCTCATCTTCAATGTCAGGACCAACGTGCCTAGCCCTGGGCTCCTACACTCCTCATGGGGCAACATTGGAATAGATGATGAACTAATGAATAACTAAGTTCTCTGTTACAAAAGGTCTTCCCTGAGCTTAAGAAATCTGACCACAGTAGCATAATTTTAAAATGTCATCCTACTCCTGAAATTAACAGTGAGTACTGTAGTGCCACAATTTTTTATTATTACAATGAACCTCACATCAGGTGATTTAATTTTGCTTAGGAAACTCCAAACCCCCATAATAGTTAATGGAAATGGTTTCTAAATACAGTACTTTAATACTCTAGGTCTCCCCTAACCTGGATATAAACCTTCTGGCAATTGCAAGAATCCATCATTCAATCCTGTATTACTCCATCAGGGGCATACAGGGATGCCAACAGTATCTGTTGTTCCTAAACTTCCAAGCAGACACCAATCCAAGTACAGCAATACATTAACCAGATCCAACACTAATTAACTTGGCTGATTTAACAAGAAACTATGCACTCAATGCAGTAAGACCACTGACATAATGCAAACATTGAGTGACTGGATGACATCAACACTGGAAGGTACTACACCATCAATATCTCTGCAGACTTGCAACTTCTTACATTATGTAGCTACAGTAAGTGGGAGTAATTGCAATGAGGCACTTGGCGGCAGTTCTAAAGCTTTGTAACTTGTGCCTCTGAGCCTGTGACCTGTTATTCACCTAGTATTCTGGGATACAAGGCCACTGTACTATTCAGGTTACCACAATTATCTTCCCCGGGTTATTATCTTACCTACCAACCCACAATAGGTGAATGGACACCTGTGTTGAGTGGCACCAACTGCTCACACCAGGATTTGAACACTGGTGCTATTGGGCCATCAGCTTCATAGCTAGTAAAGCCAACCATGTAGCCATTGTGAATAAGTGGTTAACATGCATTATTTTACATACAATTATGAGAAGTGACTTTAAAAACTCATCTTCCCTGTAACTTTATATTTACAATTATGAAAAATTACCTCTGAAACATTTTCCCTGTAAAAAAAAAAAAAAAAAAAAAAAAAAAAAAATCACTATAATCCCATTGGATAAAGATGCTCACCAGCAAGCATTATAGCTACATTACTTGCTTTAGCTAATGCTGGACATCTGGGAGCTCCTGAAAAAAAAATCATATATGGTAAATACTGTACAGTGCTAAACAATAACTTCTCAAAACACCATCTCACACATGTAAGAGTATGCCAAATATCAATTAATCTGATAAAAGAATCTATCTATCTATCTATCTATTGCCAGACACCACAATCTCGCAAAGGGTGGCCATTTGACACAGAGTTAGTTGTTCTACAGGGAGGGGCACCAACCCTCCACCAACCCACTTGTTGACACGTAGGGAGCACGTATGGTTTGGTTATATGGTTACCACCCAGCGTTGTAAATGGTTTCTTGGCTTACAGGAAACCATTTGGCTTGTCACTCAATGTAAAGCCACCTGTAAAAGAAAGAAAAGGAATAAGAAATGACAGGAAAGATAGGAGAAATAGGAAGAGAGGAGGGCAGGCACAGAAAAAGAATGATAAAAGTTAAGGAAGTAGGCAGCACTACATCAATTGAGTGGATGATGGTCGCCACCACCTACCACAATAAAAGAATACAGTATAAAATTCCAGAAAATATGAAGAGGAAACTTGTGTGACGTCTTAATTTGTACATACTGTACATATGGAGAGAGTCTGTGAACCATGGGAACACATGGACAATGTAGACTATACTGTGCTATTCTGGGACACCTTTCTGTACCTATGATGACTGGAGCTAATTATGCTGGTCTAATAAAAAGCAGTGTGTGACATCTCAATTTTACTAAACCATCTTCAGCTAATTTGAGGTAATTCTGTATTAAGCAGAAATGCATACTGCTTTACTACAATGGTTTCTACAAACTCTTGATCCTTTGGCTGTGAACCTCCTCCATCAACAGGGTCTCACAGCTTTGCAAGTGAAAACTGACTGTACAGTAAACTGGTGGATACTATGATAAAATCCTCCACTTACTAGATCATCAGATTTAATGCCTTTTTATAATCTTACGGCTCATTTTAGTCTACCCTCCTCCCTACACATCCTACCTCTCTCTTTCTAGAGCAGATATTGTTAAATGTTACCACCCAAGCTCCCTCATTCTGTCTTCTGCTTAAGATCCTTGTGGCGACTTGTGTGATGCTGAGATACATCACAGCCGGAGTGAGGTGACCATAATGCAGCACGTGTGACAATACCCTCTTCAGAAGTGACACTGCAATCTGCCAAAAGGAGCCCAAAAGCTGAACACAGCTCTAGAATTCAAGAAGTGAAGGAAAGCACCTGGCATGTTTGTAATGATGTGACACATCATAAGAGTTGGTAGCAGAGTGAGGTGTCAGTGATGCACCATACATGATGCTGCATTCCTCATAACTGGCACTGCATTCAACCTAAACACCAAAATGCTGAGCACATCTCCATCCACCCATCCATCATCCAATCCTAAGTTGCCCCATGAGGAGTGTAAAAGCCCCGGGCTAGGCAAGCTACTCCTGATACTTAAGGTGCGAGTGACCAGCCTCACTCATCCCTGAGTGACAGTAGGTGAGCAATAAACCCCCACCATCCCTTGGACATAAACCTTCACCGGCTCAATCCGACTGGAGCACCGTAATTACCCACTAAACCACCTGGCGCCATAAAATGGTTATATGGTTACCACCCAGCATAGGTACATGGTTTCCTGGTGTACAGGAAAACCATCTGGCTTGTCACGCAATGTAGAGTCACCCACAGGCAGAAGGTAGAAAGAATGACGGAAAGAAAGACAAAAGAGGGAGTGTAAAGTCACCCATATGCAGATGGACGAGGAAAGAATGAAGGAAAGAAAGACAGAAGAGGATGGAAGGAAAGGGATGGAGGAGAGGAAAGGGTGGACACCTGAGAGTACACTACATCAAGCCAAGGATTAAAAAAGAAATTAAAGAAAGCTTCAGGCAGCTGCAGACAGGATGCTATGTGACACCTTGTGGTGACCGGTGCCATAAGCCCATAGCATGCCACGCATGGTGTTGTCTCCTGACATGATGCACCTAAGGGAAAAAAAACTCACAGCAGGGTTTCTTGCCTACCTCTGTCAGGCCAAGGGGTGAGTCAAGTCACCAGGAACAACCTAGTATGATGTATCCCTAATTAAAGGGATCTGTGAGAAAGCAGTTCTTCATTTGGTATGTCCCACAGCAGTCTGGGATTTAAGAAACCTTCTGAGGGTAACTGAGGTGTCTTGGAGACCAAACAAAAAGGAGTCCTATACCAGTGAGATGACACAGGAAGGTGTGACTCAGCCAGTTACCAACATGGGCACTGAGAAAGACGGGGAAGGAAGGCATGGAGAACCTACAACTGGTGTCCATTCCCCCAGAAGACAGTCTACGGAAAATTATGCCAAAGGAAAAACACAAATCCAAGTGAAACCAGCAAAACTGACAATAAGGGTAAGAAGCAGGAAAAACAAGAACAAAAAAAATTAAAACAATCAGAAAATACAAATAATAAACTACAAAGGAAATGAAATCACTGAAGGGGATACCAACCCAGCAAAAACAAATAAGGCAGCATATTACATGGGCTACATCAACAAAGGCAAGCAGTCTGTCCTGGGGGGCAGGGGGACTGAAATGCAAGGCATGTCCTAACTCAAGAAAAAGCTAAGAAACCCACCTAGAAAAGGCTCTGAAAAACAAGAACAAACAGGGAAAAAAACAATGGCAGTAGGACTAGATGACACAACAGATAAGTGAACAATGCTATGCACCTACAGTTTCATGGCTGTGTTGGAATGCACAAGACCATTCCAGAGGTGGTTAATGGCAAGGAAGTGCATACTTTGCCAACTATTTTAAACTTTAAATTCTTTTCCCTGCTGAGTGATGTAAAGAAAAGGATGCTTACCATATAGGATGTGCTCAGGTATACACTACACCCTTTGTGCCAATAAATAGAGGGTTTTACTCTAAAAACCTGCCAGTTTCACCCAGTCCATCTGCTTATGACATTTCCCACTCCCAATCTGAATACCAGACACAAGCAATTAATAGCTCTTAGAGATGGTAATGGCACTGGTACTATACCTAACAGCTCAAGCACCATTACAAACTCCTAAGTGTTACAAAGTCTTAGTGCAGATGTTTATGATTCACAACACAGGAAAGAGAGAAATTATCTTCATTTTGAGTAAATGTTCAAGTGAATTTTACCCTCATTTTTTGTCACAGTACGAAATCTGTGCAGAAAGTATCTGACCTTAGGCTCTAAAAAATAAATAGCAAACCTGTTGAGCTAGGACACTAATCCCCATCCACGTAGGCCCCTTCTGACTTGACACATAACCAAGCATTCCTTCCATTGCCTGAAACATTTTTCAGTCAGTTTTCGGTACCTCCTGCAGGTGCTTCATCACATTCATGATCTCTTCTCTTGGATGAACATTGGTCAAGTCATTTTGGAGTGTGCAAATCGCAATCCCGACTTTCTGAAGACTGTTATCACTGGAGATGAAACTTAGATGTGTGGGTACGACCCAGAAACCACAGCACAGTTGTCCCAGTGGAATCGTGCAGAGTCACCTCGGTCAAAAATAGCACGACAGGTCCTCAGCATGGTGAAATGCATGTTGACATTTTTTTTTTTTTTTTTAATACCATGGCGCTGTGCATCAAAATGCAGTACACACCAGGTCAGACTGTTTACAAACATTACTACCTTGACGTTATCCATCATCTTCGTGACTCAGTTCGGCAGAAAGAACCAGACCTTTGGAAAGCAGCAAGTTGGAAGCTGCACCATGACAATGACCCTGCCCATTCTTCTCAACTGATTCAGGAATTTTTGACCATGCACAACATCCCACAGGTCCAGCAGGCTCCCTACTCAACATACATGGCTCCATGTGACTTTTGGTTATTCCCCATGTTCAAAACTCCGCTGAAGGATTCCCGATTTAAGATGAGAGAAAAGATCATGACAAATGCAACAAAGCACCCACAGGAGATACCGAAAACTGACTTTGAATAATGTTTCAGGCAGTATTGGAAAGAATGCTGGGCTATCTGTGTCAAGTCAGAAAGGGCCTACTTTGAGGGAGATTAGTGTCCTTGCTCAACAGCTTTGCTATTTATTCTTTTAGAGCCTAAAGCCAGATACTTTCTGAACTGACCATGCATATAAAGCACCCTTGAGAGGACAGCCAAATTTCTCCCTGAAATAAATTTTCCCCTAATTATGAATCCACATTCTACAAGTAAACTTGGGGTGAACAGATTCAGAAGCAGCTGACATGCATGTTGCACTGGTAAGTCTAACTTACATGGATGCTCTGATAAGTGGCAATGTTCACTCTAAGGGTATTTTAAGTGCCTGGGTGATGTAGTTAACCAACATGAATGAGATTCTGACCACAGTGATTAGGAGACATGGCATTCTGATTTAGGCACAGAACCAAAACACAACACTGCAGGCATTGAATTCTTTTACCTAGTAAATGGAAAGGAAGCAGAGTACAGTACAAACTAGCCCAGTGACATAACACTGCAACTGCACCTTGTCCTGGCCTATCTGCAGCTTGCCTTCCTCAATGGTCCCTTGTTTACCAAATGGATGATTTTCACAGACCTGTGTATAAAACGTAAGGTAACTATGCCTTATAGTAATTCATTTTTATGTTGCCTTTTATGCTATAAATCTCTACTGCTGGCCACCTAAAAAGCTGATATAATAGTTTCTCCCAGTTCACAGTACAAGTACCAGTTGTAGCTATGTCAAAAGTTGTGCTACTCTGAGCACACCCCTGATACATATGGATGAATTACAGTACCATACATTTAGTGTTTACCACGGATATCTACCCTTCTTTTTAATGCCAGATTCCTACCCTAATGTTCATGAAAGACAGCTTAAACAAAATAACCATCCTGGCTATAACAACATATCGCCATTCCATTACGCCACCTTCCCTTCTGCACTCCTCCATGATAACTTTCCACCAACATTCTTGTTTTTCTCGCCTTAGTCTCCCTTCAACTTCACCTTTGTACACTCTGTTACCATTCCTTTCCTCATCCATTACATACACCATACTTCTTCAACATATTAGCTACAGTATAGTGCTTACAAGAAAAATAATAGTATACAAGACATGAAGGAAACATCACATCATCTTTTGGTAACAAAGTTTAATAAACTGTTCAGATGCAAGACTTAAACTCGCAACTGGAAAAAAAAAAAAAAAAAAACTTTCTTGGCATAAACTTTACAAGGGAGAAGTTTTGGCCTGACATGCTGTCTCTTCATGTGTAAGGACAGAGACTATGGGGCTGACAATGTTGTATCTCACAAAACAACCTTACAACTACTGGCATAATTATTCCAATATC
The DNA here is from genome assembly GCF_032717465.1 of Coenobita brevimanus. Lineage (NCBI taxonomy): Eukaryota > Metazoa > Arthropoda > Malacostraca > Decapoda > Coenobitidae > Coenobita > Coenobita brevimanus. The sequence goes on from NC_137054.1 coordinate 65,449,844, forward strand.
ATGTCTGCACTGAACTGATTATATATTTCAGAGAAAACACGTCAGAGGTACCATATTGCCTTAGCCCTTACCAGTGTCTAAGTTAGTGATATAAAATTGAGGAAGACATCAGCAGGCATTCCCATATATAGTGTCCCTTCAGGCTGCTAAGAGATAGGTCTTCATGTGCTGGCAACAATATGGGTTGAACAAATAACTCCCTTCCTATCCTTTGACAGGAGGGTGGCAGACTAGCAAGAGAAAGCAACTTCAGTCTAGTTCACCACAATCATATTCCAAGGAGTCTAAGGCAACAGCAGCAACAACAACAGGCTGTTTGGGCCTGCAGCTAGGTTATTAGTTCACAAGATCTGAGAGTAAACAAAGAACTTACTACTGTACTTCCAATAAAGAATTTAAGGAATTTAGTTTATCTATCTATCGCCAGACGCCTCAATCCCGTTTGGGGTGGCCACGAACAAATCGCCTCCAAGTCGCCCTGTCCCCTGCCATTTCACTCCCCTGCTCCCAACTCACACCCCCCTCTCTCATATACCTCTCCACCCCATCCCTCCATCTCATCCTCGGCCTCCCCCGCCCACTTTCCCCCTCCACCTCACTCACATTCACTCTCTTCGTCAGTCTTTCACCCTCCATCCTCTCCACATGGCCAGACCACCTCAGTGTGTTCCTCATAACGCTTCCTATCACATCCACATCAACTCCACAACGCTCCTTTATATCCTTATTCGTCAGCCTGTCTCTCCATGTGACTCCACAGGCTCCTCTTAAATAATTCATTTCCACTGCTCTCAATCTTGACTTGTCTCCTTCCAACAACGTCCAAGCTTCACTTCTGTATGTTAGAGTTGGTAACACAATACTGTCATGTAGTAACTTTTTCACTTCCATGCTCACTTCCCTGTTTCTTATCACTGCTTTCAAAGAACCAGCAACCTTTCTTCCCTGCTGTACCCTTTCAAGCACTTCACCCTCCAAACCTCCATCCTTACTCATCACACTACCCAAGTACTTAAAGGTACTCACATTTTCCAATTCCTCACCATCCAACCTCGCTGTACATTCACTACTTCACCTCTCTCAAAGACCATCACTTTACTCTTCCCTACATTCACCTTTAGATTCTGTTTCTTACACACTCTCTCAAACTCATCCATCAAGCCTTGCAGCTCCCCTTCGTCTTCACTCAACAACACAGTATCATCTGCAAACAACAGTACAGGGAGTTTCCAAACACTATCCTCTCTCACCAGGGCCACTCCAACATCTACTACCCTACCTTGTACCTCTTTTATTACCCCATCCATGTACAGATTGAACAACCATGGAGACATGACACATCCCTGTTTCAACCCAACTTTCAAAGAGAAAAACTCACTTAGTTCGCCATCCACAGGCACTGCAGCCTTCGCACCATCGTACATACTCTTCACAGCATTCATCAACTTCCCATCTACTCCATATATTCTTAACACTTTCCACAATCCTTGTCTATCCACCCTGTCATATGCTTTCTCCAAATCCATGAAAGCCACATACAACTTCTTTCCCTTCTCTAGAAACTTTTCCACTAAAGATCTGAGAATGAATATCTGATCTACACAACCTCTTCCCTTCCTAAAGCCTCCCTGTTCTTCTCCAACTAATTTCTCTGTTCTTTCTCTAACTCTGTCAATAAGTATCCTATAACTCTGTCAATAAGTATCCTACCATACACTTTTCCTATTATACTAAGAAGACAAATGCCCCTATGATTACCACACACTTCTTTTTCCCCTTTTCCTTTGTACAAGGGAATAATTATACCTGACTTCCAATCCTCCGGGACTCTACCTTCCTCCCAGGCCAATCTGCACATCTTCCACATCCATTCTGCTACTATCTCTCCCCCATGCTTCAGCATTTCACCACACACTCCATCAATTCCTGGGGCTTTCCCTGATTTAACTTTCTTCATTGCTTCAACAACTTCTATCCTACTGATTTCTTCCTGTCTTCTCACCTCCCTCTTTCTCCCAGCCATTCCCCAGCCACTTATACTCGCATTACTTCCCTCCTATACATTCAACAATTCCTTAAAGTGTTCTCTCCATCTGCTCACTTTTTCTCCCTTCTCCACTAGTAATCTACCATTTTTATCTTTCACTCCCCTGCTAACTTCACTTCCACCCTGTCTTACTCTTTTCACCTCTCTCCAGAACATTTTCTTACAGTCCCTCCACTTTACACTCAAATTCCTTCCAAATTCCTCATCCACTCTCTTCTTACTCTCTCTTACTAATCTTTTCACCTCTCTCTTTCTGTAGTTTATGCTTGCTTATTTTAATCATCCACATCCTGTCCTGGGCTGCATTCACATTACCTTGGCAAGCTGTCATCAACAATGGTAAATGCACTGCTTGCCTTCTGTTTGGCAATCAAGGCTGTTTCTCTATCAGTCCACATGCAAGCAAAGCAATCATGTTGGGATGTGAAAAGATACCATGACAACAATGCTGTCATCTTAACATAAAGAAACATTTGCCACAAGTGGAAATTCATTCACATGAGTAGGACTTAACGTTAAGTCAGATTCTCTTGATAATATTTTGTTTCAACTGTGAAAAATTTACCGAAGAATGAAAGCATTATATTAGCAAAAGAGATAAGAAAAATAAGGTTATTGTCAACACCAAGAACAGGCTCAAAACTAGAATTTCACAGTATCTTCCAGACATGACAGAAGTTCTGTAGGAGATAGTCTTAGGTAGACAACAGTGTCCATGATGGTGTTGTCATTTACTATAATTTGGCAGTCACTGTTAGCTAGCACCAAACATAGCATCCAGTATTATGATTGCTTTTGTTTCCACGACACATGGTGTCAAGGGAGCAATTGCTCCTGCTCATCCTACCCCCAAACGCACCAATTGCTGATATGCCAGCAAAGCCATCATGATCAGCAGAGGTGAACAAAGCCCTGGTTTGTCATTTTATACAAAACAGCAGGATGGTAAGAGCATGATTCTGATCTCCCTGAAGACTCATACTTGGTACAACAAATCTGTTCTAAAAAAAAAAAAAAAAAAATCCACATTGTAAAATTTATGAGGATGATTACAGCAGACTACTTCATCTTTCATATATCAAGAGAATGCTGAGTGTCTAACAACAACTTATCAGAACAGCATCAGCATATAAATGTACATGTTTTGGTCTAACCCAACAATTGGTCTCTCTCTCTCTCTCTCTCTCTCTCTCTCTTTCTCTGTTCTTTATGATGCCTCGTGGTCTAGTGGGTTAAGGTACTCCAATTGAATGTGGCCCATAAGTGCTTACATATGAGGGGTGGTTGGGGTTTCTTACTCAGAAAATCCCATTCTGGGAAGAGCAACTGGTCACTCTTGTGCTTATTGTTGAGAATAAGATGCTTAGCCCCAGGCCCTTACACTCCTGAAGAGTCAAAAAATGGGTTGGGTGATGAATGGATTGATACCACCCTCACTACACCATACACAACTAAAGAATTCCCGACCAAACACTCTCTGTATGCACTCCACCAGTTTTCCAAAGCCATTTGCTCCTAAGTCACTGACCCTACGTTGTGAGTGACAAACAGGGAGGTCTTAGACATTGCTGTGGATGTCTGGATCAAATATTTGCAGAGATAAATAGTGCATGTAAGAAAGACTGCACACACTTTATGATACTGATGAACCAAGAAAAATTGTATGACAGAGTAAACAGGTTGACTGTAGACAATTACCTGTATACAAGTTATTATGCTGCATCAATAGAAAGCTGCTAAATGATGTGATTTTTTTTTCTATAATGGGGACAAAGCAGGAGTAAAAGTATGGTAGTGGTTGTCTGGGTATGTGGTTCAGTATCAGTGCTGGGGTGATGTCACCATGATTGTTCAATATGTGTGTGAAAGAGGTTATGAGTGAGGCTAAAACTTGTGGTAGGAAGAGAGGGATGGGACTAATACTGAACAGTGAAGAATGTTAACTTTGATATGATGTGTGCAGATGATGCTATGTTGTTTGCTGATGGTGCATAATAGATTGTTGGTGGAGAAGAGAGAGAAATTGAGGAGATGGAAGGAGCACTTTGAGGATTTATTGAATGTAGAAAGTGAGATCAGTGCGAGTATAAGCGGTTGGGGAATGGCTGGGAGAAGAAGAGATAAGAGGAGGGAGGAAGAGATCAGTAGGGTGGAAGTAGTGGAAGCAATGAAGAAGATCAAGTCGGGAAAGGCCCCATGAATTGACGGAGTGTGTGGAGAAATGCTGAGGTATGGGGGTGAGACTGTTGTGGAGTGGATATGGAAGTTGTGTAGATTGGCTTGGGAAGAGGGAAGGGTTCCTGAGGACTGGAAATCAGGTATAATTGTTCCTTTATACAAAGGAAAAGGGGAAAGAGAAGTATATGGTAACCATAGGGGTATTTGCCTTCTTAGTGTGACTGGTAAAATATATGGTAGAATACTCATTGATAGGGTTAGGCATATGACAGAGAAGCTAGTTGGAGAAGAACAAGGGGGATTTAGGAAGGGAAAAGGGTATGTAGATCAGATATTTGTTCTAAGATGTATGGTGGAGAAGTATCTAGAGAAGGGAAAGAAAGTGTATGCTGCCTTCATGGACTTGGAGAAAGCTTATGACAGAATAGATAGGCAAAGTATGTGGAAGGTATTAAGAATATATGGAGTGGAGGGGAAATTGTTGAGTGCTGTGAAGAGTATGTATGAAGGAGCTAGGGCTACGGTGTGAGTGGATGGTGAGCTGAGTGAGTTCTTTGATCTCATTGTAGGACTGAAACAGGGTTGTGTGATGTCTCCATGGCTGTTTAATATATACTGTACATGGATAGGGTTGTAAAGGAGGTGCAAGGTAGGGCAGTGGATGTGGGGGTGGCTCTAATGAATGAGGGTGAGATTTGGAAGATTCCAGTGTTGCTGTTTGCTGATGATACAGTATTGTTGAGTGAAGACGAATGGGAGTTGCAAGGTTTGGTGAATGAATTTGGGACAGTGTGTAGGAGGAGGAAGCTGAAAGTTAATGTAAACAAAAGTAAATTTATGGTGTTTGAGAGGAATGAAGTCACAGAATGTACAGTGAGGTTGGATGGTGAGGATATGGAAAATGTGAGTGCATTCAAGTACTTGGGTAGTGTGATGAGTAAGGATGGAACTTTGGGGGATGAAGTGCATGAAAGGGTACAGCAGGGAAGGAAGGTTGTTGGTTCACTGAAAGCAGTGATGAGAAATAGGGAGGTGAGTATGGAAGTTAAGAAGTCACTGCATGATAGTATTGTGATCCCTACCCTGACGTATGGAAGCGAGGCGTGGACCTTGCAAGAGGGGAACAAGTCAAGACTGAGAGCAGTGGAAATGAGTTACTTGAGAGGAGCATGTGGAGTGACATGGAGGGACAGGTTGACGAATGAAGAAGTGAAGGAATGTTGTGGGGTGAATGTGGATGTGGTTGAGAAGATTAGGAGAAATACACTGAGGTGGTTTGGGCATGTGGAGAGAATGGAGAATGAACAACTGACTAAGAGGGTGTATGTAGGTGAGGTGGAGGGAGGGAGAGGTAGACCGAGGATGAGGTGGAGGGATGGAGTCGAGGGGTATATGAGGGAGGAGGGAGTGAGTTGGGGGGAGGGTAGTCAAATGGTGGGTGACAGAGCGACCTGGAGGCGTTTTGTCTGCGGCCATCCTTTGCGGGATTAGGGCGTCGGGCTATAGATAGATAGATAGAGATTTATGGATTTCTGTGGGCATAGTGTTTTAAAAGTACAGTATATATTTATAACATGTTAAGGCAACTCACTGCTACAAAAAAAATGTCACCAAACAGTTCCAACAGAATCACCATAACATTCATTCATTGCCAGACGCCATGTATCCCAAACGGGGTGGCCAAGGGCTTAGAGTTAATTGTTTTACAGGGAGTGGCACTAATCCTCCAGCAACCCCACTTGACACGTAGGGATGTTAAAGGTAATGCCGTCGGGTGAGAGTCGAACTCATGACCTTGAGATTATTCTCATGCGCTGCCAACTGAAAAAAAAATAAATAAAACTACAATATCTAAAACTTTAAAATAAACATTTTTGTACAGGTTTTGATTTTTTAAATGTAAAAAAAGGAAAGAACCAATGGCTAGGAGCCCACAAGGCTGTTCCCTAAAAAAAAAAAAAAAAAAAAAAAAATAATAATAAATAACAAACAGCCAAATTCAAGATCTCTACATAGGTGTACTTTGGAGCCTTGATTCCTCACAATCTGCTTTGTAAGTTTTTATCATTATAAAAGAGTATCTCTGGTCTACTGCAGTCACTTTTTTAAAAGTTGGGTTCCTCTGAAGCCTTAGACATCAGGAAATAAATATACAGTAATTGAGATCAACATATATAAATTACTTATGTGGTCATTTCTGAGAATTTGTACACTTTTTCATATATCACCTGAACTAATGATGTGGCATAGAGACAGCAAATTTACATACCAGAAAGACTTTGACAGCAGTAGAGAAGGTGGCATCCTCGGCTGTTGGCTGGTTGAATAACATTATGCTTTTTGCTGAGAATACTGTATATCAAATGTCACTTCCTTTACTGTTTGATGACCAACACCTCTGAAAACATAATTTTACAATTTATCAAAAAATGATAATATGATGTATCCAAGTTTAACAGGTGTATGAAAGAAGAAAGAACATTTAAATTCTAAATATAGTTTACACTGGCAATACTGTGTATGAAATTACTGTATGCTAACCACAAAGGGTATTATTTCAGGATAACATCCAACTAATGGACACTGGCATTAATATGTTACTGTACTTGCTATCTGTCTATAACCAGAAGCCTTAATCCCACAAGAGGTGATAAGAAATAAGGAAGTGAGCATGGAAGTAAAAAAAAAAAGTTCACTGCATGATAGTATGGTACTGTACTGTGATACACCCTAACATATGGAAGCAAAGCTTGAGCCTTGTAGGAAGGACAAGTCAAGAGCGAGAGTAGCAGAAATGAGTTATTTGAAAGGAGCATGTGGTGTTACATGGAGAGACGGACTGGCAAATGAAGAAGTGAAGAAGCAATGTAGTGTGGGTGTTGACGTGATAGAAAACGTTAGGAGAAATAAACTGATGTGGTTTGGAGAAGATGGAGAGTGAAAGACTAATGAGGAGAGTGTATGTGAGTGACGTGGAGAGGGAGACCAAGGATGAGATGGAGGGATGGAATGGAGAGGTATATGAGAGAGGGGGGCATAAACTGGGGGGAGGGAAGCAAAACGGCAGGGGACTAGGCGACATGAAGGCAATTTGTTTGCTGTCACTCCTTACAGGATTAAGATGTCTGGCTAACAGACAGACCTTGAGTTTCAAATACTGTATATTTTTTCTATTCACTGCATAACTCTGGTATTTGGACTTGTAAAATATGAGGAAGAACTGTTTTAAGGATAATAACTTATAGCAGCCTTGAAGTTTTCAAAATCAGAATGTTCATATTTTTATTCTGGATAATACTATACAAGTAATGTTTATCACTACTCCTTACTGTCTGTGGCTTGGTGATAGTAGTAGTAGTAGCAGTTGTTCCCAAGCAGTCTAGCTGAACAGCCCCGCGTCCCTATGGAAGGCCACGGCCAAGACCGGGTTTTCCCACAGAGCTCTCAAGGAGTGTATGTTGTGCTGTTGCTGCAGGCGTTTGTGTACAATGGAGTCTTGATTGAGGTCACTGGTGCAAGTGTGTTGCCCAGTATACTGCTGGATCACACTGGCCTCTGCCAAGAGAAATGTCCACCAAATTTCTCAAAGATACTGGTCTCAAACAACAACAGTAACCCTAAATTAACATTTTTGCAGAGGTACTTAACAAATGATTTCATTATGTGTATATCTGACACAAAACATTTATAAGTGCAAACTACAATATGTTATGAGAAATATGAGGACAATCTTGGTTAAATATCCTGGTTGGTTTTGCATAATTTTGGATGAAAAAAAAGAAAAATGAAGCCTGGCTAAACTGTTATGCTACGTGTTTTTAGACTGGCTTCCCACACTAAGAATGCCTAGGGTGCAGCTGGGTTCCCTTTCTAGACCAGAGCTTAGAGACAATCTGAGAGGAACAGGGCACAAAAACACAGGGCAACAACCTAACACGTATATTGACAAATTCTCTATGTGGAACAGGCAGACAATACACACGATATGCTGAACAAAGTTAATACACAGGCTGAGTGATGGATTTCATGTACAGTGGGCTCGCACAGTGCGCGTCACCGCAGTGCGCGATTCGCCTTGTGCACGAGTGAGCAAAAATCATAACCAAAAACCCTTTAATGCGCGAGTTTACCGCACAGAACGCAAGGCAGAGGCAAGGAGTGGCTCAAAAATGCCATTTTCTACTAGTGCGTGACCACCCCTCACAGAGCGCATCACGTGTCGTCATGTTGATGCGCCAGACAGAGTAAAGTTGAGCAGCCTGGCGTAATGGAAGGCAGGACTGAGCTGTGTATGTCAAACATTAGCAAGATCCTTGCTGCCGTGGATAAGCTCAAGGAAGAGGTGAAGGAACGGGAAGTGAGCAACCTAAGAACGGAGGAACTTCTGGTTGGTATCGACAAACTCTTCCATTTCTACACAGACAGGCACAGGGAAGAAATAAACAGGAGAAGACAGACGCTCATAACAAGCTACACACAGCGGGCTCAAGTTGGTGAAATAGCGGAACCATCGACATCGTCTGCTCCTGTTCCTGTTGAGGATGAAGAGGATGCAATGTCAGAAGTGTCAGCATTGAACTTTGAAGGGTTTATGGCCAAAGTGAGTGACTTTGATGCTCCTGGGGAAGGTGATCAAGAGGAGTCTGCGGAGGGAAGTGTTGGTGCAGTGGGGAGTGTGGCGCTGTAAGTGTTGCCGCGCCTCGGAACCCCTGTTATTTAAGGTCATCAGGCCTGTTGTCTACTGTTGTTAAGGTGACTACCCATATTTTTGTTATTGTAGCTATAGCTTTAGTACAATGTCTGAAACATATGACCTTTATTATGTCTCTAAGGGCCAAAAAATGTCCAGGTATGAGGGGGTACCGCCCATATGTAATTATTCCCATAAGATTATGTATTCCTAGAACGCGAATTCCTAGTGCGCGAGCTCGTGCACTGCCCAATCTCTCGCGCACTGTGCGAGCCCACTGTGCAAGCCCACTGTATCACGCAGGATACTAGATAGGCAATGGGGTCTGTCTGACTAAAGAGGCAATACACAGTTTTCACAGTCCTTGTATGTAGGTCTTGTTTCAAAGTGATGGGGTGAAATATGGGTTCCGCTGGCACTGTGCACGGGATAGTTCAAGAGTTCCAGAGGTGGAAAGGATTTCTGAATCTATGATAGAGGGATATGCAGTCACTGGATTTTATACTGAACAGGTATACACTGCCACAGAGTTATTGTGATGACAATGAGTTTTGCCTCTTGTTCTATATAAGGTGAATATTGACTGTCACGGGTGTCCTTTATCACTGCACTGGATTTCACTGTCACCCATACATTGCATAGTCTCTGTCTCTCACTTGCTGTCTGTAGGAACTATGTATTCTCAGTAACTGGACGAGCACAGGGGATGGGGGAAGGCCTGGGGACTCAGAATGAGTGGCCTGGAGTGGATGGAGTCCCTTCAGGAGTCCCTTCGTCCCACGGCCACGGGACAACTCGCAGGGGCGTCGTCTCTCGTCGAGGGCTTGGGCTGGGAGTGGTAAAGAGCCCTTCACTGTCGGGGCTGGGGACTGGGGTCCGGTCCTCAGGGCTGGGGCTGAACAGGTTCTGGAGGCGCTCCCTCAGGCACCTGGTGGAGGAAGGGTGTCGCCTTCGTCGGGAAGGGAAGAGGTCTCGCCCTGGAGTTCTGAGGGCGTCCTCGGAGGTCCGTCGGCTGCGGTCTCCTTGTTGCACCACCGTCAGGGTAGGGCTGCGGCGCTGCTCCCGGCAGGGGTCCATCAGGTGGGGGTCCTCTTCGGGTGCCGACTGGATGTAGAATAGCCCCGGAGATAACACTGGGCCTCTCCAACAGTCCTCTGGGCAGAAGTCCTCCTCCTGGAGGTTGCCTTGGTCTGGATGGACAGGGGTGTGGCCTGTGCTCCCGCCGTTAGGCAGGGCTGACCACTGGTCACCCTCACATTGCAGGGTCAAAGGGAGCGAGGGACTTTGGCATCCCTCCCCGGCATGGCTATCGTTCGTCGTCGAGTTCCCGTGGGCAACAGACAGAGGGCGGCTATGAGCCGTTGCTGTCGGCATGGCTATGGGCCATCACCGGGGCCCGACTACCTGACAGGACCGCAGATGAAACACAGCAGTGGGCTGTTGCTGGACTGCGGCTATGGGCCATTGCCAAAGTCCCGTACAGGGGGCGATGTGCAGACAAGGAGCAGCTATGGGCAGTCTCCTGCCTACTGGCACAGCTATAGGCCATCGCCAGTGTTGTGCCCTCCGAGTTAACTGCAGAAGGAGAGGGGGCATACCATTCTCTCCCCTCGTGTGGCTATTGGCCGTCACGGGCTCTGCAGGGGGGTTGAGCTGCACCTGTCGGAGCAGCTATGGGTCATCTCCTCTTTTGGGGCCTGGCTATAGGCTGTGGCCTTTTTACTGTGTGGCTATCGGCTGCCACAGCGGAGCGGCTTTTAGCCGCTGCCTTTTTATTGGAGCGGCTATGGGCTGTCTCCTTTTTGCTAGACCAGCTATGAGTCATTTCTTTATTACTAGAGCGGCTATGGGCAGTCTCTAGGGTTGTGCAGCTATGGGTGGTCGCTGGGGTGCTGCTTAGAGCTGGTAGTTCAACTCCACCCCGATCCTGGCGAGGGTTAGCTCGCCCGGAAGGGTGTGCACTCAGACTGGGGTGGTCGTGGAAGGTGCACTCTGGGGAATAGGGGTGCGCAGCCCAGGGAGGACTTATGTCTGTTCTGAATGGACATGGCATGCACACCATCTACCCCTCCGTAGTCTCCTCCTAGGGGTGTAGTGGCGCCCTGTGTTGCCACGGCTGGTATTTCATAAACGGCTAAAAATCTGGTTCATCAGCCTGGAAAACAAATTACATTTTGAAATACAGTATGATACTGACTCAACAGAACCCTTTTGTTGTGTGCTGGCCTTTTATTTTTTTATAAATATGCATTTTTTTTTTTTTTTTTTTTTACCTACACCACAACACAATGTTAAACTCCATCCACACTAGGGTCATGCCGCATGATCTCTTCTGCCCAACTCATGTTGCTGATGCTGATGTCCATACTAGGACAGTGCAATGGGCAGCAAATACCAATTACCACTGAGCTGCAGGAGGAGGAGGATGGATAACAACATCACACCAGGTCATGAGACTGTGATGAGCACTGTGGCACTATGCTGTACCAAAAAGAAAAAGAATAGGAAAAAGAAGACGTGGTGCAAGAACGGATATCTCGACATTGTTTTAAATTGCAATTCTTAAGTTCTTGTCCTTGTACGGTTTGTTTTTCATCTGCCAGATACATGGATACATCTTCAGCAGTTCTACAAAATGTTGGGTATTGCCCCTTGACCATTCAATACCAGCACCGTACTGTACATTCTTCTGACACTGCCTAGTACTGCAGATCAATAAAAGGCCATAACAGAAGCCAGACAGCTACTGTGAGGGCATTGTGGCAAGCGCTGTCACTATGAAATGTCCCTTGGCCAGATATACCAGAAGCATGTGGCACAGACCCATCCATCCATCCATTGCCAGACGCCATGTATCCCAAACGGGGTGGTCAAGGGCTTAGAGTTAATTGTTTTACAGGGAGGGGCACTAATCCTCCACCAACCCCACTTGACACGTAGGGATGCCAACAGCATCTGGTGTTCCCAGGCGGTCACCCATCCAAGTACTAACCAGACCCAGCGTTGCTTAACTTCGCTGATCGGACGGGAAGCGGTGTACTCAAAAAAACCTGAGCTGGGCAACATGACGTGACAGAGAGTGACCTCTAGTGAGGGCAGGACTTTAGTCTACACAGCAGATCCACTATAGCTGCTGGTGCCGTGTTGAAGCAACTCACATTTTGGCATTGTGCACAGTAGCTACTGTATATGATACAGGAGTGTACCAGTTCCCCATCTAACCTAACCAACCAAGTTCACCACCAGAGGACAGTTCATCTGATCCACTGTGGTTGCTGGTGTGGTGATTGGGTAATTACGTGTTGGTGTTGCACATACAGTAGCTAATCATTGTACACAAGATTGTCAATCTTCATGTTTTCCACATCCCCTATCTTTTACCATGTAGTGTTATTATCATCACTTTGGGTAGGAGTTAAAAGAAATAATAATAATAATACTTTGCCACAAGGTCACTGCCTTTCCATATTTCCTATTAAAACTAGTCTTTCAGAGGTTACTTGTTATGCTTCCTAAATTACCAAAGTTTCAGAGAATTCTTTTTAATGATATCTGTGAAATACATAAAGACTGGTTTAGGCTATATAACATCACACATTCTGTCACCTCAACTAAGGTACCAGCAAGCACTTATCTTGCTGCCAAACATATTCCTTACTTTTGGCATACTTTGAAATTTCCAGCTGATATGTTAGGTTTGGACAATTTCAATTGTCAGGAATGGTTAGGTATTGGTTAGGTTATGACAGGATTAGATTGGTTGTTTCAATAAATTAGGTTATGAAAGATTAGATTAGGGTTATTGAGGCTCACACTTGGGATTTGGCCTGACAGATATTTGCGGGGTCTCTAGATTAGGTTAAGTGGCAATCCTAGGTGGTTAAAGTCAGGGGTGTGTGGGGGTGAAGCCCCCAGTTAGGTTACTCTAGGTAAGGATGGGTTAGGTTAGGCTGGATTAATAGACTTCCTACAGATTTGAATGTCTGGTGCACTAACACATCTCGTCGACAAGATAGCCAGTAATCATCGCACAATCAGTAAACAGGCTGCCACAGGCAAATTGGTGGTTTCATTAAATAACCCAAAAGAGGTGGTCTCTCGATTATCCAGATGGCCATTACCCGGACAATCCATTAAGCAGATGCTGTGACCTGGCTGTTTGAAACCATTATTTGTAGTGGTATATTTTTTCATAATATCTGGACAAAAAATTTGCGTCTGGGAAGAAATTATGGTCACGCAAATGATTTCCACCCAGACGGGCGGGAATAGCCCGCTGGCACCACCATGTCTGGCTGGTTAGTTTACCCAGCATCCTCTAGAGCCCCCCCCACCTCGCTCAGTCTCAGTTAATGCATGGCGGTTGTTTAGTAAACATTTCCTTATTTCCTCTCAAACAGTTGTTATGGCAGTGCATGTGGTTGCTTTTGTGGTTGTTTCCTACCTGCTTTAGGTCTTGCTATGCCTTGCATGCCTCTTCCTAGGGTGTGTTATGATGGTCCCTTCATCAGGGGCCATCATAACACATAGATATTCAAATACAATTAGTGACTCTGGAGAAGCGGGAGATCCTGGGTAATACTGATGCATGATAGTTGAATTGTGCGTGCTGCCACTGATTTATTCTAGCTTACTATATTGTACCATGATTTTATTCTATTTTACCATGATTTTATTCCATTTTACCATTTTGTGTGCCCACTGCATTTTTCTTGTGTAGCCATTTTTTTCATGTTTTCATGTCACTGCAGGGTATGGCCCTGCAGTGGTGAAGTGGTTGATGGGTCTTCTTGACAATGGTAATTGCTCGGCTGTGGTTTATAGGTCTACTTGACCAGACAGAGTTGTGTTAAACAACAAGAACAAATGATGTACGACGTACTGTTGTGGCCTTTAACACTGGCTTTCAAAAGGTTATGTACAAAGAGGGGCCAGGGAAGAAGTCCATTATCTGAACGGAGCCATTACCCAGACTTGCCTTTGGCTCTATTACATCAGATAATCAAGGGATTACTGTACTGTATTTTTCCTCTACACTTCTTGCAGTCTAAAATAACTAGATAGCTATCTTTGTTGCATAAAGTAATGAAATTACTTTTCTAAAGATCATGAGATTGTAAGAAGACAGTTGGAATTGCTCCACCTATTTTTCACCAAAAAAAAATAAAGAAAACAAAATGAGAGTCTGTCCATAAAAAAAGAAGTTATACAGAGAAATGCAACAACACAGCAAGAAATATTTGTAAATAAAAACAGCAAAGTGTATTTTTCCCCCTTTGGAGCAGAGGGGCCTGAGGCTGGGCTGGTGTAGTGCAGAACACTTAAGGACAGAAGGCTGACCTACGCCCCTGGTAGTGTGTACAAGTCAGAAATACCTGTGGGACTCCAACCACAGCACACAGCCACAGGCCACTGTCCATTGTGACCCACACCACCATTAAAAAGGTAACAAAAGTGGTAACAAAGTAACAAATAACTCAGCACAGAAAGTATACTCCCTCTGGCTACCTCTGGAACTTGAACCACAGCACATTTTGACCCGAGGACTCTACCTCCACGCCACCATTAAAAAAGGAACAAAGTGGGTAAAAAAGTGAGTAACAAGTAACATAAAAGTAAATATCCCTCCAGTAAGACAGAGTAGACTGAGAGTAACAAAACATCAGAGAGTAATGTCTGTCCACAGAGAAAATTCTCGGCACTAAGCAAAAAGACAAAACAAAATGCAGATTCCTTTAAAGTACAACGAAAACTAATAAGATGAACCAAATCACACCAGGTGTGGGGGTGGGGCCTGCCACTGTGTGGGGTGGTGGTAAATCACACCAGGTGTGGGGGTGGGGCTTGCCGCTGTGTGGGGTGGTGGTAAATCACACCAGGTGTGGGGGTGGGGCCTGCTGCTGTGTGGGATGGTGGTAAATACACCAGGTGTGGGGGTGGGGCCTGCCACTGTGTGGGGTGGTGGTAAATCACACCAGGTGTGGGGGTGGGGCCTGCCACTGTGTGGGGTGGTGGTAAATCACACCAGGTATGGGGGTGGGGCCTGCCACTGTGTGGGGTGGTGGTAAATCACACCAGGTGTGGGGGTGGGGCCTGCCACTGTGTGGGGTGGTGGTAAATCACACCAGGTGTGGGGGTGGGGCCTGCCGCTGTGTGGGGTGGTGGTAGCGGTGGTTCAGGTACAGTGCCGAGACACTGACCAACAGTTTGACCACAAACCATGCCACCACCCCCACCCAAGCCCCATTCCACACCTCCCACACCTGTATCACCCCAACTATGGCCTCCAGGGGGTGAAGCAGCTGGGCACAATAGATGGCACTCAGTGCCAGCTGCCAACTCAGCATACTGAGACCCAGCATTACACTCAGCACCAACAGCACAACCTGAAACACGTCATTTTTGACAAACCAAAAGCCGACCCAAGTGGTGAGGAACCAACAGTGATAAACAATAAGCCAAGCCGGTCAATTCAGACAACATTACCCTACCGGGATAGTGACTATACTTGGTTTAATCCCCAAGCTAGATCTTATCAGATCATATAGCCCTACTTGGGTTACAGGACAGCGCTAGCCCTCCCAGCACAGCATGCACCGGGCGTGGCGCGAACTCGCAACCTCACGATTACGAGCCCGACACCCAACCACCGAGCTACCGCGACCCCCAGAATAGTGACTATATTATTCTCCCAATGACTTAATTGCCCAGTTAAGCCTTGATGGCTCAATATTATGTCGCAAAATTGTGTTTACAGGAACACCATTCTCAACAAATTTGTCAGCAATATCTGAAATATCTTTACGGAAATAGGGAACACATGTTTTGACAAAAATGGTGAAACCTAAATCAGTAAGTGACAAAATTACGAAGCAACAAGTTATGAGTACGAACAATATCTTTTTGAGGAGGGGCCGAATCCCGTTATTGTTGACGGGGATAGTGGTGGGGCGGTAGACCCCGTTGTCCATGTGTACAACTGTGTGCCACATTTTGGGAGGAGCTAACTCATTCACCGTCTCCCTGACATGCAAGGTAAAGGTGGTGTCAGCATAAGTCACTCCGTGCATACGACAGGTACTGGGATAAGGGAGTAATTTTTTTTAAATATTACCGAAACGTATCGTAACTACATATAATTTTAAAATTAGTAAAACTAGCACCAATCTGAAAACTTGAAAATAATGAGTCCCAGTCGTTGCATTGTAACCCCGTTGCACCAGAGCAAACATTCAAATGCAAAACTCACCGCGGGACCGGATAATAGCAGTAATTTACGTTTTATAGAATTAAGGTACTGTATATATAATAAGTTTGAAAGTTAAACGCTGCCAAAAGAAATACATCCGTATAGCGATAAGCCATATTTTTCGTTAGGTCCATAGATATTAAAATCCAATTAGCTACAATGTAGCGACCAGCTACATATTTTTCCACAGGTGTAGCGATATTCCATACTATTATTCTAGGTGGCGTAACCCTTCAATGCTGTGACGTCGTTTTTAGTTTATTCCAGTCATATCCTGACGATTTTATTCGACTCAGGAAAAACTCTTGCAACTGTAAAGATCAGTTATATCCTTAAACCCCTTCAGTGCTCCATACAAGCGCTCATTGGTAAGACTGGTAAAATCTGGTAGTAGCAAGAATAAACTAAAAAAGGATGTCACAGGATGGCACAGTACTGGCGCTTTTACAACCTCTCGCATGTTGATTAAGGAAACTATGTTGATACTACAAAGGCATAAATAACATACAAGAGAAGTGTAGATGTAGTAAGCATAATAAATCGCTAAGGAAGAGGTGCTAGGGAGCCAACTTAACCAACGAGGATGTGGGTGTTGATAGCCTTGGTGGGGCCGCCTGTGCTGTATTTGGCGAGGTATAAATGCCAGTGACCTCTATCCCACAGGCGTTATGAAGTACAGTACATGTTTGCGTGCAACCTTTGGACTGTCAGCAGATGGCACTTGTGAAGCCTTCACTGATGAGGTATAGTCACTTTGCTTTCACCTGACTAATAATTAACTTTTTTTTTTTTTTTTTTTCGGTTAATGGTTAAGCGCAGATTGGAGGGGTGGCTTGTCCACTAACAAAGGAGACTCGTTCCTATATCATAACTATGGGTCATCGGATTTTATGCAATCACGATTCAGTATTTCAACTGACTGGCCGTTTCTTCAGATAAAAACAATTCCATGTAAAAACAACCCATTTCACTTGATATTCTGTTAAATGTTATACTTTTGTGCTTCTTGTTTAACTTTCTGAATTCTCCCATCTCATGTTGTTGTTGTTGTTGCTGCTGCTGCTGCTGCTCCAGGCTCATCTGGATGTGAACCAAGTGGACTGCAGGCTGAATTCAACCTGCTGCAGTCCACCATTGTCCTCTCGGGGGAAAGGCAGTTGAAAGACGCTTGTATAACCAGGCAGCAGAGTTGCCTGGTAACATTTGTGCCACCACGTGAAGGCGTCCCTCTCCAGTAACTGCGGCAAACAGGATTAGCATGATGATTGCCATTGCTGCCTTCAGTACATTTGTTAGTTTGGTAGCCTGCTGGACCCTTTGCCCCACTTATACCTACACACCATCCATCCATGTTATTGCCTGCTGGATCCTTTGCCCCACTTATACCTACACACCATCCATCCATGTTATTGCCTGCTGGATCCTTTGCCCCACTTATACCTACACACCATCCATCCATGTTATTGCCTGCTGAATCCTTTGCCCCACTTATACCTACACACCATCCATCCATATTATTGCCTGCTGGATCCTTTGCCCCACTTATACCTACACACCATCCATCCATGTTATTGCCTGCTGGATCCTTTGCCCCACTTATACCTACACACCATCCATCCATGTTATTGCCTGCTGGATCCTTTGCCCCACTTATACCTACACACCATCCATCCATGTTATTGCCTGCTGGATCCTTTGCCCCACTTATACCTACACACCATCCATCCATATTATTGCCTGCTGGATCCTGTGCCCCACTTATACCTACACACCATCCATCCATGTTATTGCCTGCTGGATCCTTTGCCCCACTTATACCTACACACCATCCATCCATGTTATTGCCTGCTGGATCCTTTGCCCCACTTATACCTACACACCATCCATCCATGTTATTGCCTGCTGGATCCTTTGCCCCACTTATACCTACACACCATCCATCCATGTTATTGCCTGCTGGATCCTTTGCCCCACTTATACCTACACACCATCCATCCATGTTATTGCCTGCTGGATCCTTTGCCCCACTTATACCTACACACCATCCATCCATGTTGAAGCCCCATCGTCATCATCATAATCAGTATCAAACCATCACCATGTTTATCATTATCCACATCATCATCACTATCAATATCATCATCACAACCATCATCACAATCGTAATCATTGTCGCCAAAATCATCACCACCATCATCATTATGAAAATCATTATGACCATCTTTAGCATCATTATCTACATTATCATCACTACCAATATCATCATCCCCACCAAAGTCTTAACCATCGTAATCATTGTGACCATAATCATTATCATCACCACCATCATTATCACTATCAAAATCATTATCACCATCTTCATCATCATTGCCTAAATCATCATCGCTACCAATATCATCATCACCACCATCATCTTCACAATCGTAATCAGTCACCATAATCATTATCATCAACATCATCATCACTGTCAAAATCATCACCATCTTTATCATCATTATCCACTTCATTATCACTATCAATATCATCACCACCACCATCATCACAATCGTAATCATCATCATCACCATCATATCCTCGTTTGTTCATTTCAGGAAAACAAATCACAGTTATGACAGGGTGTTGGCAAAGTGTTTGGACCCATGCCATATAAAAGGCTGTAGTGTATTTGACGTTGTTCTTATCAGGATTACAAAACACAGTTATGACAGGCAGTTTTGTAGATCTGGACCCATGCCATATAAAAGGCTGTAGTGTATTTGACGTTGTTCTTTTCAGGATTACAAAACACAGTTATGACAGGCAGTTTTGTAGATCTGGACCCATGCCATATAAAAGGCTGTAGTGTATTTGACGTTGTTCTTATCGGGATTACAAAACACAGTTATGACAGGCAGTTTTGTAGATCTGGACCCATGCCATATATGAGGATGTAGTGTATTTGACGTTGTTCTTTTCAGGATTACAAAACACAGTAATGACAGGCAGTTTTGTAGATCTGCATGCCATATAAAAGGCTGTAGTGTATTTGACGTTGTTCTTTTCAGGTTTACAAAACACAGTTATGACAGGCAGTTTTGTAGATCTGGACCCATGCCATATAAAAGGATGTGGTGTATTTGACGTTCTTTTTAGGATTACAAAACAAAGTTATGACAGGCAGTTTTCTCTTCAAAGAAGACTGAGATAAATAACTTTTCACCGAGACTTATCCAACCTCCTTGGAAAATATCATGCATAGTTATGACACCTGACCTACCACAATACTAACCTATGGTTCTGTGGCTCCATATCTTTTCCATTGCACCTTTTCGTGACTTGCACCACAGTCTAAGTCAGTGCTAATCTCTTCTTACAGGTCCACACGGAAGATTGTTAGATGGCAATTTTACGTCAAGTACACACAGTTTAGTATCGTCACTGCTGTACTTTCCTCTAACTTCTCCTAAAGGCCTTACTTTGATCATCTGGACATGTGATAAAAGTAAACAGCAGATTCTGTAGCTAATAAAGGTGTTTTAAAAACAAAATCAAACAATTTATGGATGCTGTGAGCTCTCTCCTGCTACAATTAGGGTGAGGTGGGGGTCAACCGTACTATTAGTGGCAAAATATTCGCCATTCAGAACAAGGTTTTATTATAAAATGTAAATACCAAAAGAAACTTCGGGAAAGGGGCTACCTGTATCTTTGGGATGGTTATCACTTCTTTGAAAAAAAAAAAAAAATGACGTAAACGTGTATTTTCAAAAAGGTAGCCATGTGTATAGATACTGGGGGTGAAGCCTACATCCTATTTGACAACACTTTAATGTGTTACCAACGGTGTTGCCACTCCCAGAAATGAGAAAAACCTAGACAGCTACCTCAAAATCACCCAGAGGGGGCCAAAAAAACAGGTGGAAAATACAGAAAATTAACAATGTCAGCTTAGTATACACCGTACTATATACTACCAAAAAATCAAATAAACTAAAAAATTACCTTCAGAAGTGACTTACTGGACAAAAACGGGATGTGGATCGTCAGTATCAGATTCGTCACTTGGTTGGCCAGGATGAAGAGTTAGCACCTCGTTCTTCTTGATTCTATCCAGATGTCGCTGGTGACAGAGGCCACTTTTCAAGTCATTAATGAGAGACACGGATGGTTCCCATTCATAACATGGCACTTCTCGACGGGCTATTGCTTGCTTAGCATGGAGTCTGTTTGCAACTGTACTGTAATGCAACCTGTTTGTTTTCTTGTTCTTTATCATATTTATTTTTGAGAATACTCTCTCAACACATGCTGACGAGTGAGGCAAAGCCAGAAGTCCACACATAAATTCTGACAGTATATCAAACTTTGACTCATTATTGCCGTCTTTAACTTTGCTAAGTTCATGCCAGAAGGAAGTAGCTCTCTGAGTCAAGTTTTGCAGATGTTCCTTTGCATACAATAAATCATTCCACTGGTCTTGCAGATTATCCAAGTCATGTTCATTCACAAGCATAGGGAAGGGATATGAGAGTTTAGCAATTGCCACATTTCTTTGGGGAGACTGTGCTAGTTTTGGGTCCAACACTCGTAGAAGAGCTAATACACTTTCCTCTTCAAATGTGAATCTCTTTCTCATTTGCTGACACAGCTCAACCAAAAATTTCATACAGTCGAAGAGGAATCTTTTCTTCACTTCATCTTGAAGTGGTTCCTTCATCAGTAATGTTTCACATCGACCACCAACATTTAGATTGTCCAGAGTTTTGAACTTCGATGAATCAGAAGGATTTATGTTGGCCAACTTCTCTGTTATCAGTATTTCATCTTTCATAAACATTCCCAATATATTTCGATATTCACTTGCAATTGTGGAGTAGAGACTATCAAGTCTGAAATATTTTGATTGGAACTCCACGTTCATTTTGTCAACCTTACTTAGAACATAATTTAGAAATAATAGCATGTGTTCTGTGCCTTGATTTTTCATCACTGTAAATTTCTGCTGCTCCATCGAGCTTCACTGACTCCGTTTTCATTTCTCCTTGAAAGAAAAGTAGCAAGGCATCCCACTGCTCTAAGATACGAGATATGACTTTGCCCCTTGAAAGCCATCGAGTCTGCGAGAGCTTTAACATTTTGTGTTTTGGGGTATGAACGATATCTTGAATCAATTGGAATTGGTGTAGTCGTTTACTGCTACGAGAGAAGTAACAGCAAATGTCTCTCAGGAACTGCTCTAAATATGAGGGTAACTGAGCACATGCGTGGCTTGCACATACAGTAAGGCAAAAGAATGACATACACCCTAGAACAAAAACTGAGGGGACATCTTTTTTCAAAAGCGCCTGAAAACCACTGATACTGCCCAGCATGGCTGAACAGTTGTCACTGGCAAACCCGATAATGTTGCAGAGGGGTATGTTTTTCTCTTCAAGCAAGCCTTTCACCGCTTTGTACAGACTGTCAGCACTACCGTCATCGACTTCAACGATGTCTAGCAAAGCATCAATTACTTTGGCCTTTTTAGTCAAAAAATCTCACTACCACTGCAAGAATCTGTGACACTGACACGTCGGTACTTTCATCGATCAGCAAAGAAAATTTATTTTCTTGGCAAATTTTTCCAATTTCATGGCTTTCCTCCCACGGAATACCGTCTTGCATTACGTATGAGGCCTTGGTCTTCTTAAGTGTCATTTTTTGTGCGACATCACACTCGGGAAACATTTTTTTCAGTAGGGGTAACAAATGTTCTGCTTGTGAAAATGGCATATCATGCTCTGCCATATATGCTGTCAGCAGCAGTTCAGCTTTGTGCACTTTATCTTTCGGGTCTGGTTCTTTTTTCTTAGTAACAAACTTTTCAATAACTGTTGTAGCCTTCTTTGAAGCCATGTTTTTTTGTATGCTTCGAAGAGGATTTGTGGCTAAGTAAGCGAGTTTTAGTGATTTTTTTTTTTTTAGCTTGCAATCACATACAGTACACAATGCACTAAATTTGTCTTTGGGATCAGGCTTGACCAAGCCTTTGAAATCCTCACTTGTCATCCACTCTTGCTTGAATGCTTGTTTGTACGAAAATTTAGTCTTTTTTCGTGGTGGAGTGTTGTCTGCACTACACCCAGGTTCTTCAGAGTCGGAGTTGCTCATTTTGAAGCCTGGTAAAACACTAGAAACCACTATCCTTGCTAAATAATACTGCACTGGTGAGGCACCCGATCGCTGTCACTGTAACGTAAGGACTGATGCAACGCATACCCACCACCCACCCACCCGGTCCAACCAACGCGTTTCCTGTTCCTACAGGTATCGTTCCTGTCAGACTCTCTGACTTACGGTGAGGGCCCGGGCCCCGGGAGAGGGATGATGTAGGGGGAGTATGAACGAGCATTGCATAACAAATAATTTCTGACTGGGTTACGAAGAAATTGACATCAGTAACTCGGACAATAATCTAATATTTAACATTTGAGCCAAAACTTCCACAAAAAAACATAGATTGATGTTTTTTTGTAAAAAAAAAAAAACACCTAGACACCTAGGCCGACCCAAAATAACATAGATCTAGGTGGAAAAACATAGGAGTGGCATCACTGGTTACCAAAGTAAATCTAAGTTTATATATGAAGTAGGCAATTTAAGAATTCAGAGCAGAGACATTTATCTACTCCATGACTTTCATATTGCCTTACAAGCAACACAAAAATTTAATATTCCATTATTAAATGTTTAACCTGGCTGAACACTGAAATGTGGTGCTAAATTATTGTAAAAGTAAAGGACATATGCTGTCCCAGTACAATAATGTTAGCCACATGTTATAGAAATATATATGCCATGAATGATGAAAAGCAGGCCAGGTTAAGATGTAGGACTGTTATTATTTTAAAAAGATATATGCAAAAACACTAATAAATAAAGGTGAAGTTACACACTGCACTCTTTAATCTACCTCGGGTGTTATGCCAGCATGTTAACCTGAAGTTACAAGTCTACTTCACATTGTACTGAGTTTAAGCCACATTATATTTGTCTGGCAAGCCTCTGAGTTACCTATCCACCAATCCCTATTTACAAACAAGGCACCTTGACAAATCTGTGAAAGACATATTACATTTCTTCACACACACACACACACACGTTTTTACTGATATTTTGCAATCTGTGGGGGTGGACCATAAAGAAATGAATAAGCACTGTACGCCCTACAAATATCGATAGAAATAAAAGGTCTTACTATTTCTATTGGGCTGTAAGACAAACAGTTCAATTTGTAAGACTCAAATGCATATGTCAATTTAACAAAATTACGTACCTACAACATCTATAACAAAACCGTACCGTATAACCGAAAATCATACTGCACCAAACACATGTATATAATGTCATGCTGACTTGCTACCAATATATAATGTTCTGTGAGTATCCAGGTACTTTCTATGTACTTATTATGTTTGATATGCCCAATACCCACGCCATATTATTTATGAAGTCGACACCGACCATGAGTTTGGATGGTCACCAATTTCTTCAAATTCTATAGAAGACAGACTCTAATTAGGATAGAATGCCCTACCATCAGAATCTACCAGTATTCATAGTCGATATAAGCTATATCAGGAGTGCTAAATATTATACCAGACATCTGCAAAACTGATAAACTCGCATCCCACAGTCAGCCTTCCAGATACAAACATGGCTCCACCAAGCAGGCCCGAGCTGGGCCAGCTGTCGTGCCGCGTTTTCTTCTTAAGCGGTTGCTATACTAGGTGCTAAGTGGTGGCAAACATCATCCACTCACTTGATGTAGTGCTACCTACTTCCTCCTTCAACTTTATCACCCTTTTTCTATGTCTGGCTTCTCTCTTTCTATTTCTCCCAACTTTCCTGTCACCTTTTATTACTCTTTTTCCTTTTCAGGTGGTTTTGCACTGAGTGACAAGTCAAATGGTTTCCTGTAAGCCAGGAAATCATTTACATTGTTGGGTGGAATTCATCTAAGGGTAACAAAGGTGTCTTGGAGACCAAACATCAAAGGAGTCCTACACCAGGGAGATGACACAGGAAGATGTGACTCGGCCAGTTACTTACATGGGCAATGTGAGAGACGGAGAAGGAAGGCATGGAGAACCTACACCCGGCGTCCATTTCCCCAGCAGACAGTCTAGGGAAAATGATGCCGACGGCAAAACACAAACCCGAGTGAAAGCATCAAAACTAACATCTCTATGGGTAAGATGCAAGAAAAACATTGTTAAAACACATGGAAAACAATAAGAAAATACAAATAACAAACTACAGTGGAAAAGAAATAGCTGAAGGGAGACCAACAAAAATGAGGTAGCATATTACATACATAAATCAGCAAGGGCAAGATGTCTGCCCTCAAAGTAAATGGAAGAAATGGAAAAAAAGAACTCGTTTAAAATGGATGATAAAAGAAAAACCTGAAATGCGACGCATATCTTAAAACAAGAAAAAGCTAAGAAACCCAACTAGAAAAGACTCTGAAAAACATAAAACGAAAAAAACAATGACAGCAGGACTAGATGACAACACAACATATAAGTGAACAATGCTATGCACCTACAGTTTATGGCTGTGTTGGAATGCACAAGACCTTCCCAGAGAAGGTAAATGGCAAGGAAGTACTGTACAGTATATGCCTTGCCAATTATTTTAAACTGAAAATTCTCATCCTTGCTGAGCAATGTAGTTTACCACATTCTAGTCTGTGCTCGGGTATACAGCACCACACCCTTTGTGCCAATAAAAAGGGTTTTATTCTAAAACCTGCCAGTTTCACCCAGTCCATCTGCTTATGACATTTCCCACTCCCAATCTGAATACCAGACACAAGCAATTAATAGCTTTTATTCATGAATACACTTGCACAATTGAGGCCAGGGATGGTAATGGCACTGGTACTATACCTAACAGCTCAAGCACCATTACAAACTCCTCAGTGTTACAAAGTCTTACTACAGATGTGTATGATGCTGACCCACAACACAGGAGAGACGGAAGATTCTCTTCATTCTGAGCAAGTGTTCAAATGAGTTTTCCCTTTTAATTTTTGGTCATAATACACAAAACAGCCTCCAGAGAATGCCCAAATTTCCCCCTGAATGAAATTTTTACCAAATTATTAATCCACATTCTAAAGGTAAACTACAGATGAACAGATTCAGAAGCAACTGACATGCAAGTTGCACTGGTAAGTCTAGCTTACATGGATGCTCTGATCAGTGGCAATGTTCACTCCAAGAGTATTTTAAGTGTCTGGGTGATGTAGTTAACCAACATCAATGTGATTTTGACCACAGTGATTAGGAGATAGGGAACCCTAATTTAAGCACTGTACAGAAACAAAACATTGTAGGCATTAAATTCTTTTACCTACTAGTAAACGGAAAGTAGAGTACAGTACAAACTAGCCCAGTGACACCACACTCCAACTGCACCTTGTCCTGGCCTATCTGCAACATGCCTTCCTCAATGGTCCCTTGTTCACCAAATAGATGATTTTCACAGGCCTGTGTATAAAGAGTAAGCTTATTATGCCATACAGCAATTCACTTATATGTTGCCTTTTATGCTATAAATACCGGTATCCACTGCTAGCCACCGAAAAAGCTGATATGCTAGTTTCTCCGAATTCACAGTACCTGTACCAGTTGTTACTATGTAAAAGTTGTGCTATTCTCAGCACACCTCTGATTTATGTGGATGAATTATTGTACATTCAGTGTTTACTATGGATATCTCCCTTTCTTTCTAGTTTCAGATGCCTAACCCACAGTTCATGGGAGACAGCTTAAATAAAATTACCCTTCAGGCTATCAACACACTACATCATGCCACTTCATGCCAACTTCGCTCATGCACTCCTTCAGTACCACCAAGGCTATCTCAACATATCATCACTCCATCATGCCACCTTCTCTCATGCACTCCTCCAGTACCGCGAAGGCTATCACAACACATCACCATTCCCTTATGTCACCTTCTCTCAAATATTCCTCCATGGTAACTCTCCACCACATTCTTGTTTTCCTCTCCTCAGTCCCTCTTTAACTTTACCTTTTTACACTCTTTGTTAACACTTCTTTCCTCATGCATTACATACACCCATACTACTTCAACACATTAGCTACAGTACAGCGCGTATAGGAAAAATAATAATATGTAAGACATGAAGGCAACATCACATCATGTCTTGGTAACAAGTTTAATAAACTGTTCAGAGGGAATAATTATACTCGCAACTGGAAAAAAAAAAATTATTGGGATAAACTTTACTGGGAAGAAGTTCTGGCCTGACTTGCAGTCTCTTCAGGTGTAAGATAGAGACCAAGAGTCTGAAAGTGTCTGCACACGGGTTTATTGTATTTTATTCCTGCTGTCTCCACACGGGTTTATTGTATTTTATTCCTGCTGTCTCCACACGGGTTTATTGTATTTTATTCCTGCTGTCTCCACACGGGTTTATTGTATTTTATTCCTGCTGTCTCCACACGGGTTTATTGTATTTTATTCCTGCCGTCTCCACACGGGTTTATTGTATTTTATTCCTGCTGTCTCCACACGGGTTTATTCAGTTACCGGGACAGGCAGATATTGAGGCCATTGCTGCCGCTGATTATTTTGAACTTGTGTAAATTTTTCTTTACTACGATAACGTGTCTATATATTTCTTTACTTGCTGCTGCTAGTGGTTGGTGGTGGCCACCATCATCCACTCACTTGATGTAATGTTGCTTACTTCTTCCTAAGGTGACTCTACAATGAGTGATAAGCTTAATGGTTCCTTATAACCCATGAAACCATTTACAACGTTGGGTGGCAGCCATATAATATGAAATTTGGCTGACGTGGAGCCTACTGAGGCGCCCCTGTTAACTGGGTGAAGACGCAAGTACGCCATCCATCCAGGAACCTAACTTTCACTCTCTTACCTGCGCCTCGATGTGCGGAGACGCTGGCCATTGCAGGGGAACATCGGTTCACTGCATGGGACAATCCTGCAGGGGCGACTGTTTGCCTATGGTTGATGGGTCTGCTCCCCGAGACAGGCCGAGGCTGCTCCATGACTATTGCTTGCTGCTGCCACACCATTTTATTCAGCGAAGGGACAGCAGATGTAATTTTCAAGTCAATTCGTCACTACCCATTCGCTACGGAAGGTTTTTCGTAAGTCGTGTAAGTTTCGTGTGTATAAGATGGCGTAATTATTTGTTACACTTCCTGCTGCCAGACGATTTTATTTAGCTTAGGAGAGCGTGCTGGCAGTGAAAGGATTCATGAACAGCTGTAACCTAACCACTCCTGATCGTCAAGTGTGTTCTAAGCTGAGTCAAGCCGTCCACTGATAGCCGGAATAAAACAAAAATGACGTACTCGGGGTAAAAGGTATAAGATCCATCGTACTGAGTCAACTGTTAAAGGCAACATTCAGTACGTTGACGTCTTTCATTGTCCTCTTGCTACCGCCAGACGATTCTGTTGGTGGGATCTGTGCCAGTGAGTGGGTTACAAGCAGCCTCCATAACCCTTCAGTACCATGGCGTCTTATAGGCTTGCTTAGAGTCCATGTGTGACGCGGGCAATAAACAGTACCTTGGAGCGGCTAATTAGTTCGTTGGTGCTGAGTGACCTCCAAGGATAATGAGGTATCGCTGGTATGCCCAAGTGCGTAATGACCCATTACTCCACCACTCTGAATGGAGGCCAACTTCCTGCATAATATTACGTGAACGCCAACCCCGTCTACATGGGCACGCGGCACGTTTCCCTGAGGCTGATCTTTCTCATAGGATGATATCTGAAGGAGTCAGCCTGGAGTGGTGAAGACCAAAGGAACGGCCGCAACACTCATGGCTGCAGCAAGTGGAACGTTCCTGTCGGGGTTTACTTAGGGTAGTGGAGGAAGAGTTGCTTCCTGTAGGCGTGCAAGGGAGGGACCCTTGTGGGTGGAGTCACAAGCTGGGTGAGGCTTTGTTCTGTTGCAGGGTTCAGCCAGGTCATTGCCAAACGTTCTTATTTTCATCTGTTTCTTTGGCAGTTTTATGGACTTGGTTTGCAACTTGTGTGTCTGTCCAGGTCTCAATGACTAGCTCTTTGTCGAAGTGTGGGTGCCATGTTCTTGTTGTATAAGACATACCCACCACAACACAAATACAGACACACACACATCCACGCAAACATTCTTACACACACACACACACACACACACACACACACACACACACACACACAAACGTACAACTTAGGTGTCATTTGCTTCTTACCTGTCATTTTCTGTTCCTGACACGTTCATTTATTATCATATTTCTTGTATACAGACACTCAGTATTACCCAGTGCCAGAGAGAGAGAGACAGAGTGAGAGAGAGTGTGTGTGTTTTACTTCGTGTAAGGGATTAGATACAGTCACCATTTACGTCTTCAATACCTGTACATCTAAGCATTTCTTTCTAATTAATATCACACCTTTACTTAATCTGAAAAACCACAATGATAGATAAATGTGTAGACAGAGACAGAAAGAGATATGTAGATAGACAGAGACAGAAAGAGATATGTAGATAGACAGAGACAGAAAGAGATATGTAGACAGACAGAGACAGAAAGAGATATGTAGATAGACAGAGACAGAAAGAGATATGTAGATAGACAGAGACAGAAAGAGATACGTAGATAGACAGAGACAGAAAGAGATATGTAGATAGACAGAGACAGAAAGAGATATGTAGATAGACAGAGACAGAAAGAGATATGTAGATAGAGACAGAAAGAGATATGTAGATAGACAGAGACACAGATAGATAAATGGAGATAGCTAGATAGATAGCTAGATAGATACGGTTAACTTTATTAGGGCTAAATCGATAGTAATGCTTGAACTGGAATGACGACCAACGTATAAGAGCTTAATGTGAGGTGATATGCAGAATAAATCGCATAAAGGAAAGTGTTAAGGGTGCCTCTAAACTCCTATAGCTTGCAAGAGGTCAACGCTCTGACTGGTTGAGAGCAAAACCAATGTGTAATTGAAGATTAGAGTGGGTAAAGGTGTTTATTATTACCATTATTATTATTATTATTATTGGGGGGCATGGCGGCTCAGTGGCAGAGCGCCTGACTCGAGACCGGAGTCGTGAGTTCGCGCCGCGTGCGGGAAAGCTGCCTTGCCGGGAGAGGTAGCGCTCTTCTGTCACCTATAGCTGGTTGTAGCAGCCGTGGCTCAGTGGGTTAGAGCGCTCTGACCGAAGGGTCGGAGGTTCGAGTCCACCCAAGGGTCATTGGTAGACATCAGGAAGGGCATCCGGTCATAAAGTGGTACGCGCTCCACAACCAAAGTCCTATACCCAGGGGTATAGGACATGGCGTAAAACATATATATATATATATATATATATATATATATATATATATATATATATATATTCTAATTCTTATTATTACTTATTATTATTATTATTATTATTATTATCATCACTACTACAATTCTATTATTGTTATTATTGTTGTTCTTGTTGTTGTTTTTGTTGTTGAAGTGTTGTCTTGCCCCCGAGGTCTTCTCTTCCCCGGGGTTGTCTTGCCCCGAGGTCTTCTCTTCCCCGGGATTGTCTTGCCCCGAGGTCTTCTCTTCCCCAGGGTTGTCTTGCCCCCGAGGTCTTCTCTTCCCCGGGGTTGTCTTGCCCCGAGGTCTTCTCTTCCCCGGGGTTGTCTTGCCCCGAGGTCTTCTCTTCCCCGGGGTTGTCTTGCCCCCGAGGTCTTCTCTTCCCCGGGGTTGTCTTGCCCCGAGGTCTTCTCTTCCCCAGGGTTGTCTTGCCCCCGAGGTCTTCTCTTCCCCGGGGTTGTCTTGCCCCGAGGTCTTCTCTTCCCCGGGGTTGTCTTGCCCCCGAGGTCTTTCCTCAGAGGTATTCTTGTCCCGGGGTCTTCTCTTTCCCGGGGTCGTCTTGCTCCCGGGTTCTTGTCCCTGGTTCATTATCTCAAGGGGTCGTCTTTGTCAGGGGGTCTTCTCCTAGTGGTCGTCTTGCGTCTTCCCCACGGGCTCTTCTTGCCCTCAGCTGCTTCTCTTTCCGGGGGTTGTCTTATCCCCGGGTTCTTCTCTTTCCCGGGTTCTTCTTTACCCCGGGTTCTTCTGTATCCTGTGGTCTTCTTGCCCCAGGTTCTTCTGTTTCTCGGGCTCTTGTTGCCCCCTGGTTCTTCTTGCCCCCAGGTTCTTATGTTTCCTAGGGCGTCTTGCCCCCGGGTTCTTTTCTTTCCCTGGGTCGTCTAGACCCCCGGTTCTTCTCTTTCCCGGGGCAGTCTTGTTCCCGGGTTCTTCTCTTTCCCGGGGCAGTCTTGTTCCCCGGGTTCTTCTCTTTCCCGGGGCCGTCTTGCCCCCAGGTTCTTATGTTTCCTAGGGCGTCTTGCCCCCGGGTTCTTTTCTTTCCCTGGGTCGTCTAGACCCCCGGTTCTTCTCTTTCCCGGGGCTGTCTTGTTCCCGGGTTCTTCTCTTTCCCGGGGCCGTCTTGCCCCCGGGTTCTTATGTTTCCGGGGGCTGTCTTGTCCCCGGGTTCTTCTCTTTCCCGGGGCTGTCTTGCCCCTGGGTTCTTCTCTTTCCGAGGACCGTCTTGCCCCTGGGTTCTTCTCTTTCCGAGGACCGTCTTGCCCCTGGGTTCTTCTTCCCTTTCCCAGGGCCGTCTTGCCCCCGGGTTCTTCTCTTTCCCAGGGCCGTCTTGCCCCTGGGTTTTTCTTCCCTTTCCCCGGCCCGTCTTACCCCCGGGTTCTTCTGTTTCCCTGGGTCGTCTTGTCCCCGGGTTCTTCTGTTTCCGGGGGCTGTCTTGTATCCGGGTTTTTCTTTTTCCCGGGGCTGTCTTGTCCAGGGTTCTTCTCTTTCTCGGAGCTGTCTTGTCCCCGGGTTCTTCTTCTCTTTCCCTGGGCTGTCTTGTCCCCGGTTTCTTCTCTTTCCCTGGGCTGTCTTATCCCCGGGTTCTTCTTCTCTTTCCCTGGGCTGTCTTGTCCCCGGGTTCTTCTTCTCTTTCCCTGGGCTGTCTTGTCCCCGGTTTCTTCTCTTTCCGGAGATCGTCCTGCCCCTGGGTTCTTTTCTTTCCAAGGGCTGTCTTGCCCCTGGGTTCTTCTTTTTCCCGGGGTCGTCTTGCCCCCGGGTTCTTCTGTTTTCGGGGGCTGTCTTGCCCCCGGGTTCTCTTTTCACGAGGCCGTCTTGCCCCCGGTGTCTTCTGTTTCCCGGGCCCGTCTTACCCCAGGTTCTTCTGTTTTCTGGGGTCGTCTTGCCCCCGGGCTCTTTTGTTCCCCTGGGTCGTCTTGCTTCCAGGTTCTTCTTCTTCCCGGGGTCGTCTAGTCCCCGGGTTCTTCTCTTTCACGAGGCTGTCTTTCTCCATCGGGTTCTTTCTTATCCCGGGGCCGTCTTGTCCCTGGGTTCTTGTTTCCCGGGGCTGTCTTGCCCCCGGGTTCTTCTGTTTCCCGGGCTGTCTTGTCTCCGGGTTCTTCTGTTTCCCGGGGCTGTCTTGCCCCCGGGTTCTTCTGTTTCCCGGGCTGTCTTGTCTCCGGGTTCTTCTGTTTCCCGGGGCTGTCTTGCCCCCGGGTTCTTCTGTTTCCCGGGGCTGCCTTGCCCCCGGGATCTTCTGCTTCCCAGGGCTGTCTTGCCCCCGGGTTCTTTTGTTTTTTCCCCAGGGTCGTCTTGCCCCCGGGATCTTTTGTTTTTTCCCCAGGGTCGTCTTGCCCCCGGGTTCTTTTGTTTTTTCCCCAGGGTCGTCTTGCCCCCGGGTTCTTTTGTTTTTTCCCCAGGGTCGTCTTGTCCCCGGGTTCTTCTGTTTCCCGGGGCTGTCTTGTCCCCGGGTTCTTCTGTTTCCCGGGGCTGTCTTGTCCCCGGGATCTTCTGTTTCACTGGATCGTCTTGCCCCGGGATCTTCTCTTTCCCTGGGCCGTCTTGCCCCATGGTTCTTCTCTTTCCCGGGGCTGTCTTGCCCTCGGTGTCTTCTGTTTCCTGGGCCCATCTTACCCTCGGGTTCTTCTATTTTGAGGGGTCGTGTTGCTTCCAGGTTCTTCATCCCGCGGTCGTCTTGTCCCCGGGTTCTTCTCTTTCCAGGGGCTGCCTTGCCTCCGGGTTCTTCTCTTTCCCATGGCTGCCTTGCCTCCGGGTTCTTCTCTTTCCCGAGGCTGTCTCGTCCCCAGGTTCTTCTGTTTCTCGGGGCAGTTTTGTCTCCGGGTTCTTCTCTTTCCCGGGGATGTCTTTCCCCCGGGTTTTTCTCTTTCCCGGGGTCGTCTTGTCCCCGTGTTCTTCTCTTTCCTGGGGCTGTCTTGTCCCCGGGTTCTTTTCTTTCACGAGGCCGTCTTGTCCCCGGGTTCTTCTCTTTCGAGAAGCCGTCTTTCCCCCGGTGTCTTCTGTTTCCCGGGCCCGTCTTACCCCAGGTTCTTCTGTTTTCTGGGGTCGTCTTGCCCCCGGGTTCTGTTTCCCTGGGTCGTCTTGCTTCCAGGTTCTTCTTTTTCCCGGGGTCGTCTTGCTTCCAGGTTCTTCTTTTTCCCGGGGTCGTCTTGTCCCCGGGTACTTCTCTTTCACGAGACTGTCTTTCCCCTGAGTTCATCCTTATCCCTGGGCCGTCTTGTCACCGGGTTATTCTCTTTCCCGGGGTCGTCTTGTCCCCGGGTTCTTCTCTTTCCCGGGGTCGTCTTGTCCCCGGGTTCTTCTCTTTCCCGAGGCTGTCTTGTCCCCGGGTCCTTGTTTCCCGGGGCTGTCTTGTCCCCGGGTTCTGTTTCCCGGGGCCATCTTGCCTCCGGATTCTTCTCTTTCCCGGGGCCGTCTTGCCCCCGGGTTCTTCACTTTCCTGAGACTGTCTTGCCCTCGGTTTCTTCTCTTTCCCGAGGCTGTCTTGCTCCAGGGTTCTTCTCTTTCCCGAGGCTGTCTTGCCCCAGAGTTCTTCTGTTTCCCGGGGCTGTCTTGCCCCAGGGTTCTTCTGTTTCCCAGGGCTGTCTTGCCCCCGGGTTCTTCTCTTTCTCGGGGCCGTCTTGCCCCAGGGTTCTTCTGTTTCCCGGGGCAGTCTTGCCCCCGGGTTCTTCTCTTTCCCGTGGTCGTCTTGCCCCATGGTTCTTCTGTTTCCCTAAGCCATCTTGCCCTCCGGTTCTTCTTTGTCCCAGTGGTCTTGCCCCCGGGTTCTCTTTTCACGAGGCCGTCTTGCCCCCGGTGTCTTCTGTTTCCCGGGCCCGTCTTACCCCAGGTTCTTCTGTTTTCTGGGGTCGTCTTGTCCCCGGGTTCTTCTCTTTCCCGGGGCTGTCTTGTCCCCGGGTTCTTCTCTTTCCCGGGGCTGTCTTGTCCCCGGGTTCTTCTCTTTCGCGAGGCCGTCTCTCCCCCGGTGTCTTCTGTTTCCCGGGCCCGTCTTACCCCAGGTTCTTCTGTTTCCCTGGGTCGTCTTGCTTCCAGGTTCTTTTTCTTCCCGGGGTCATCTTGTCCCCGGGTTCTTCTCTTTCACGAGGCTGTTTTTCCCCCCGGGTTCTTCCTTATCCTGGGGCCGTCTTGTCCCCGGGTTCTTCTCTTTCCCGGGGCTGTCTTGTCCCCGGGTTCTTCTCTTTCCCGGGGTCGTCTTGTCCCCGGGTTCTTCTCTTTCCCGGGGCTGTCTTGTCCCCGGGTTTTTCTCTTTCCCGGGGCCGTCTTGTCCCCCGGGTTCTTCTGTTTCTCTGGGCAGTTTTGTCCCCGGGTTCTTCTCTTTTCCGGAGCCGTCTTGTTCCCAGGTTCTTATGTTTCCCGGGGCCGTTTTGCTCCCGGGTTCTTCTCTTTCCCGAGCCCGTCATGTCCCAGGGTTCTTGTCTTTCCCAAGCCCGTCTTTCCCACCGGGTTCTTCTCTTTCCCTGGGATGTCTTTCCCCCGGGTTCTCCTCTTTCCCGGGGCCGTCTTGTCCCCGGGTTCTCTTTCCTGGGGCTATCTTGTCCCCGGGTTCTTCTCTTTCCCGGGGCCGTCTTGTCCCTGGGTTCTTCTCTTTCACGAGGCCGTCTTTCCCCCGGTGTCTTCTGTTTCCCGGGCCCGTCTTACCCCCAGGTTCTTCTGTTTTCTGGGGTCGTCTTGCCCCCGGGTTCTTCTGTTTCCTTGGGTCGTCTTGCTTCCAGGTTCTTCTTCTTCCCGGGGTCGTCTAGTCCCCGGGTTCTTCTCTTTCACGAGGCTGTCTTTCCCCCGAGTTCATCCTTATCCCTGGGCCGTCTTGTCCCCGGGTTCTTCCTTTTCCCGGGTCCGTCTTGTCCCCGGGTTCTTCTCTTTCCCGGGGTCGTCTTGGTTCTTCTTCTTCTTCTCTTTCCCGGGGCTTTGTCCCCGGATTCTTCCGTTTCCAGGGGCCGTCTTGTCCCCGGGTTCTTCTCTTTCCCGGGGCTGTCATTGTTCCCGCGTTCTTCTGTGTCACGGGGTCGTCTTGCCCCGGGTTCTTCTGTTTTCTGGGGTCGTCTTTCTCCCAGGTTCTTCTGTTTCCCGGGGTCGTCTTATCCGCGGTTCTTCTTCCCGGGTTCTCCTTGCCCCAGGGTTCTGTTTCCCGGGTCTGTTTGCCCTCGGATTCTTCTCTTTCCCGAAGCTGTCTTGTCCCTGGGTTTTTCTCTTTCCCGGGGTCGTCTTGTCTCCGGGTTCTTGTCATTCTCCGGGCTGTCTTGTCTCCGGGTTCTTGTCATTCTCCAGGCTGTCTTGTCTCCGGGTTCTTGTCATTTACAAGGCCGTCTTGCCGTCGGTGTCTTCTGTTTCCCGGGGTCGTCTTGCCTCCATGTTCTTCTCTTCCCCGGGGCCGTCTAGCCCCCGAGGTCTTCTCTTCCCCGGGGTTGTCTAGCCCCCGAGGTCTTCTCTTCCCCGGGGTTGTCTAGCCCCCGAGGTCTTCTCTTCCCCGGGGTTATCTTGCCCCCGAGGTCTTCTCTTCCCCGGGGCCGTCTAGCCCCCGAGGTCTTCTCTTCCCCGGGGTTGTCTTGCCCCCGAGGTCTTCTCTTCCCCGGGGTTGTCTTGCCCCCGAGGTCTTCTCTTCCCCGGGGTTGTCTTGCCCCGAGGTCTTCTCTTCCCCGGGGTTGTCTTGCCCCCGAGGTCTTCTCTTCCCCGGGGTTGTCTTGCCCCGAGGTCTTCTCTTCCCCGGGGTTGTCTTGCCCCCGAGGTCTTCTCTTCCCCGGGGTTGTCTTGCCCCCGAGGTCTTCTCTTCCCCGGGGTTGTCTTGCCCCCGAGGTCTTTCCTCAGGGGTATTCTTGTCCCGGGGTCTTCTCTTTCCCGGGGTCGTCTTGCTCCCGGGTTCTTGTCCCTTGTTCATTATCTCAAGGGGTCGTCTTTGTCAGGGGGTCTTCTCCTAGTGGTCGTCTTGCGTCTTCCCCACGGGCTCTTCTTGCCCTCAGCTGCTTCTCTTTCTGGGGGTTGTCTTATCCCCGGGTTCTTCTTTACCCCGGGTTCTTCTGTATCCTGTGGTCTTCTTGCCCCAGGTTCTTCTGTTTCTCGGGCTCTTGTTGCCCCCTGGTTCTTCTTGCCCCCAGGTTCTAATGTTTCCTAGGGTGTCTTGTCCCCGGGTTCTTTTCTTTCCCTGGGTCGTCTAGACCCCCGGTTCTTCTCTTTCCCGGGGCAGTCTTGTCCCCGGGTTCTTCTCTTTCCCGGGGCCGTCTTGCCCCCGGGTTCTTCTGTTTCCGGGGGCTGTCTTGTCACCGGGTTCTTCTCTTTCCCGGGGCTGTCTTGTCCCCGGGTTCTTCTCTTTCCCGGGGCCGTCTTGCCCCTGGATTCTTCTCTTTCCCAGGGCCGTCTTGCCCCTGGGTTCTACTTCTCTTTCCGAGGGCCGTCTTGCCCCCGGGTTCTTCTCTTTCCCTGGGTTGTCTTGCCCCCGAGGTCTTTCCTCAGAGGTATTCTTGTCCCGGGGTCTTCTCTTTCCCGGGGTCGTCTTGCTCCCGGGTTCTTGCCCCTGGTTCATTATCTCAAGGGGTCGTCTTTGTCAGGGGGTCTTCTCCTAGTGGTCGTCTTGCGTCTTCCCCATGGGCTCTTCTTGCCCTCAGCTGCTTCTCTTTCCAGGGGTTGTCTTATCCCCGGGTTCTTCTCTTTCCCGGGTTCTTCTTTACCCCGGGTTCTTCTGTATCCTGTGGTCTTCTTGCCCGGGTTCTTCTGTTTCCCGTGGTCGTCTTGCCCCCAGGTTCTTCTGTTTCTCGGGCTCTTCTTGCTCCCTGGTTCTTCTCTTTCCCGGGGTCGTCTTGCCCACGGGTTCTTCTTGCCCCCAGGTTCTTATGTTTCCCAGGGCGTCTTGCCCCGAGTTTTTCTCATTCCAGGGGCCGTCTTTTGTGTGTGTGTGTGTGTGTGTGTGTGTGTGTGTGTGTGTGTGTGTGTGTGTGTGTGTGTGTGTCAGACTCTGAGCATAGGCTTCACAGCCTGCTATCAAGGCCCAGCAGTCCTCCTACATACTATACACCTCTACATGTCACCACTTCGGCGCTAACACCCACCGACCATATCGAATACATGCTAGGGCTGTCTCATACAGGACTGGTGTATTGGTATTAGCGGGGGTATTTTTACGACATGGCGGCGGATCTTCTGGTAGATCAGTAAAGCCTGATTTAATGAATTGTCCCAGGGTGCTTCTCTTTCCCGGGGCCGTCTTGCCCCCGAGTTCCTCATTCCCGGGGTCGTCTTCCTCGGGTTCTTCTCTTTCCCCGGGCTGTCTTGGCCCCGGGTTCTTCTCTTTCCTGGGCCGTCTTGCCCACGGGCTCTTCTCTTTCCCGGGGCCGTCTTGTCCCCGGGTTCTTCTTTCCCGGAGCCGTCTTGTCTCTGGGTTCTTTCCCGGGGCATATTGTCCCCGGGTTCTTCTTTCCCGGGGCCGTCTTGTCCCTTTCCCGGGGCATCTTGTCCCCGGGTTCATCTCTTTCACGGGGCTGTCTTGCCCCAGGGCTCCTCTCTTTCCCGGGGCTGTCTTGTCCCCGGATTCTTCTGTTTCCCGGGGCCGTTTTGCCCCCGGGTTCTTCTGTTTCACGGGGCTGTCTAGTCCCAGGGTTCTCTTCCCCGGGGTCGTCTTGCTTCCAGGTTCTTCTTTTCCCGAGTTATTCTTGCCCCCGGGTTCTTGCGTATGCCGGGGTCGTCTTGTCTCCGGTTTCTTCTGTCTCCTGAGGCCGTGTTGTTCTAGGTTTTTCTCTTTCCACTCAAGGGTCATTGGTAGACATCAGGAAGGGCATCCGGTCATAAAGTGGTACGCGCTCCACAACCAAAGTCCTATACCCAGGGGTATAGGACATGGCGTAAAACATATATATATATATATATATATATATATATATATATATATATATATATATATATATATATATTCTAATTCTTATTATTACTTATTATTATTATTATTATTATTATTATTATCACTACTACAATTCTATTATTGTTATTATTGTTGTTGTTGTTGTTCTTGTTGTTGTTTTTGTTGTTGAAGTGTTGTCTTGCCCCCGAGGTCTTCTCTTCCCCGGGGTTGTCTTGCCCCGAGGTCATCTCTTCCCCGGGATTGTCTTGCCCCGAGGTCTTCTCTTCCCCAGGGTTGTCTTGCCCCCGAGGTCTTCTCTTCCCCGGGGTTGTCTTGCCCCGAGGTCTTCTCTTCCCCGGGGTTGTCTTGCCCCCGAGGTCTTTCCTCAGAGGTATTCTTGTCCCGGGGTCTTCTCTTTCCCGGGGTCGTCTTGCTCCCGGGTTCTTGTCCCTGGTTCATTATCTCAAGGGGTCGTCTTTGTCAGGGGGTCTTCTCCTAGTGGTCGTCTTGCGTCTTCCCCACGGGCTCTTCTTGCCCTCAGCTGCTTCTCTTTCCGGGGGTTGTCTTATCCCCGGGTTCTTCTCTTTCCCGGGTTCTTCTTTACCCCGGGTTCTTCTGTATCCTGTGGTCTTCTTGCCCCAGGTTCTTCTGTTTCTCGGGCTCTTGTTGCCCCCTGGTTCTTCTTGCCCCCAGGTTCTAATGTTTCCTAGGGCGTCTTGCCCCCGGGTTCTTTTCTTTCCCTGGGTCGTCTAGACCCCCGGTTCTTCTCTTTCCCGGGGCAGTCTTGTTCCCGGGTTCTTCTCTTTCCCGGGGCTGTCTTGTTCCCCGGGTTCTTCTCTTTCCCGGGGCTGTCTTGCCCCCAGGTTCTTATGTTTCCTAGGGCGTCTTGCCCCCGGGTTCTTTTCTTTCCCTGGGTCGTCTAGACCCCCGGTTCTTCTCTTTCCCGGGGCAGTCTTGTTCCCGGGTTCTTGTCTTTCCCGGGGCCGTCTTGCCCCCGGGTTCTTATGCTTCCGGGGGCTGCCTTGTCCCCGGGTTCTTCTCTTTCCCGGGGCTGTCTTGCCCCTGGGTTCTTCCCTTTCCCAGGGCCGTCTTGCCCCTGGGTTCTTCCCTTTCCCAGGGCCGTCTTGCCCCTGGGTTCTTCTTCCCTTTCCCAGGGCCGCCTTGCCCCCGGGTTCTTCTCTTTCCCAGGGTCTTCTTGCCCCTGGGTTTTTCTTCCCTTTCCCCGGCCCGTCTTACCCCCGGGTTCTTGTTTCCCTGGGTCGTCTTGTCCCCGGGTTCTTCTGTTTCCGGGGGCTGTCTTGTATCCGGGTTTTTCTTTTTCCCAGGGCTGTCTTGTCCAGGGTTCTTCTCTTTCTCGGAGCTGTCTTGTCCCCGGGTTCTTCTTCTCTTTCCCGGGGCTGTCTTGTCCCCGGTTTCTTCTCTTTCCCGGGGCTGTCTTGTCCCCGGTTTCTTCTCTTTCCCGGGGCTGTCTTGTCCCAGGTTTCTTCTCTTTCCCGGGGCTGTCTTGTCCCCGGTTTCTTCTCTTTCCCGGGGCTGTCTTGTCCCCGGTTTCTTCTCTTTCCCGGGGCTGTCTTGTCCCCGGTTTCTTCTCTTTCCGGAGGTCGTCCTGCCCCTGGGTTCTTTTCTTTCCAAGGGCTGTCTTGCCCCTGGGTTCTTCTTTTTCCCGGGGTCGTCTTGCCCCCGGGTTCTTCTGTTTTCGGGGGCTGTCTTGCCCCCGGGTTCTCTTTTCACGAGGCCGTCTTGCCCCCGGTGTCTTCTGTTTCCCGGGCTCGTCTTACCCCAGGTTCTTCTGTTTTCTGGGGTCGTCTTGCCCCCGGGCTCTTTTGTTCCCCTGGGTCGTCTTGCTTCCAGGTTCTTCTTCTTCCCGGGGTCGTCTAGTCCCCGGGTTCTTCTCTTTCACGAGGCTGTCTTTCTCCATCGGGTTCTTTCTTATCCCGGGGCCGTCTTGTCCCTGGGTTCTTGTTTCCCGGGGCTGTCTTGCCCCCGGGTTCTTCTGTTTCCCGGGCTGTCTTGTCTCCGGGTTCTTCTGTTTCCCAGGGCTGTCTTGCCCCCGGGTTCTTCTGTTTCCCAGGCTGTCTTGTCTCCGGGTTCTTCTGTTTCCCGGGGCTGTCTTGCCCCCGGGTTCTTCTGTTTCCCGGGCTGTCTTGTCTCCGGGTTCTTCTGTTTCCCGGGGCTGTCTTGCCCCCGGGTTCTTCTGTTTCCCGGGGCTGCCTTGCCCCCGGGATCTTCTGTTTCCCAGGGCTGTCGTGCCCCCGGGTTCATTTGTTTTTTCCCCAGGGTCGTCTTGCCCCCGGGTTCTTTTGTTTTTTCCCCAGGGTCGTCTTGCCCCCGGGTTCTTTTGTTTTTTCCCCAGGGTCGTCTTGCCCCCGGGTTCTTTTGTTTTTTCCCCAGGGTCGTCTTGTCCCCGGGTTCTTCTGTTTCCCGGGGCTGTCTTGTCCCCGGGTTCTTCTGTTTCCCGGGGCTGTCTTGTCCCCGGGTTCTTCTGTTTCCTGGGGCTGTCTTGTCCCCGGGATCTTCTGTTTCACTGGATCGTCTTGCCCCGGGATCTTCTCTTTCCCTGGGCCGTCTTGCCCCATAGTTCTTCTCTTTCCCGGGGCTGTCTTTCCCTCGGTGTCTTCTGTTTCCTGGGCCCATCTTACCCTCGGGTTCTTCTATTTTGAGGGGTCGTGTTGCTTCCAGGTTCTTCATCCCGCGGTCGTCTTGTCCCCGGGTTCTTCTCTTTCCAGGGGCTGCCTTGCC
Source organism: Coenobita brevimanus (assembly GCF_032717465.1). Classification (NCBI taxonomy): domain Eukaryota; kingdom Metazoa; phylum Arthropoda; class Malacostraca; order Decapoda; family Coenobitidae; genus Coenobita; species Coenobita brevimanus. The sequence continues at coordinate 65,489,943 of NC_137054.1, forward strand.
TCCGGGTTCTTCTCTTTCCCGTGGCTGCCTTGCCTCCGGGTTCTTCTCTTTCCCGAGGCTGTCTCGTCTCCGGGTTCTTCTGTTTCTCGGGGCAGTTTTGTCTCCAGGTTCTTCTCTTTCCCGGGGATGTCTTTCCCCCGGGTTTTTCTCTTTCCCGGGGTCGTCTTGTCCCCGTGTTCTTCTCTTTCCAGGGGCTGTCTTGTCCCCGGGTTCTTTTCTTTCACGAGGCCGTCTTGTCCCCGGGTTCTTCTCTTTCGCGAAGCCGTCTTTCCCCCGGTGTCTTCCGTTTCCCGGGCCCGTCTTACCCCAGGTTCTTCTGTTTTCTGGGGTCGTCTTGCCCCTGGGTTCTGTTTCCCTGGGTCGTCTTGCTTCCAGGTTCTTCTTTTTCCCGGGGTCGTCTTGCTTCCAGGTTCTTCTCTTTCCCGGGGTCGTCTTGTCCCCGGGTTCTTCTCTTTCCCGGGGTCGTCTTGTCCCCGGGTTCATCTCTTTCCCGAGGCTGTCTTGTCCCCGGGTCCTTGTTTCCCGGGGCTGTCTTGTCCCCGGGTTCTGTTTCCCGGGGCCATCTTGCCTCCGGATTCTTCTCTTTCCCGGGGCTGTCTTGCCCCCGGGTTCTTCACTTTCCTGAGACTGTCTTGCCCTCGGTTTCTTCTCTTTCCCGAGGCTGTCTTGCTCCAGGGTTCTTCTCTTTCCCGAGGCTGTCTTGCCCCAGAGTTCTTCTGTTTCCCGGGGCTGTCTTGCCCCAGGGTTCTTCTGTTTCCCAGGGCTGTCTTGCCCCCGGGTTCTTCTCCTTCCCGTGGTCGTCTTGCCCCATGGTTCTTCTGTTTCCCTAAGCCATCTTGCCCTCCGGTTCTTCTTTGTCCCAGTGGTCTTGCCCCCGGGTTCTATTTTCACGAGGCCGTCTTGCCCCCGGTGTCTTCTGTTTCCCGGGCCCGTCTTACCCCAGGTTCTTCTGTTTTCTGGGGTCGTCTTGTCCCCGGGTTCTTCTCTTTCCCGGGGCTGTCTTGTCCCCGGGTTCTTCTCTTTCCCGGGGCTGTCTTGTCCCCGGGTTCTTCTCTTTCGCGAGGCCGTCTCTCCCCCGGTGTCTTCTGTTTCCCGGGCCCGTCTTACCCCAGGTTCTTGTTTCCCTGGGTCGTCTTGCTTCCAGGTCCTTTTTCTTCCCGGGGTCATCTTGTCCCCGGGTTCTTCTCTTTCACGAGGCTGTTTTTCCCCCCGGGTTCTTCCTTATCCTGGGGCCGTCTTGTCCCCGGGTTCTTCTCTTTCCCGGGGTCGTCTTGTCCCCGGGTTCTTCTCTTTCCCGGGGCTGTCTTGTCCCCGGGTTCTTCTCTTTCCTGGGGCCGTCTTGTCCCCCGGGTTCTTCTGTTTCTCTGGGCAGTTTTGTCCCCGGGTTCTTCTCTTTTCCGGAGCCGTCTTGTTCCCAGGTTCTTATGTTTCCCGGGGCCGTTTTGCTCCCGGGTTCTTCTCTTTCCCGAGCCCGTCATGTCCCAGGGTTCTTGTCTTTCCCAAGCCCGTCTTTCCCACCGGGTTCTTCTCTTTCCCTGGGATGTCTTTCCCCCGGGTTCTCCTCTTTCCCGGGGCCGTCTTGTCCCCGGGTTCTCTTTCCTGGGGCTATCTTGTCCCCGGGTTCTTCTCTTTCCCGGGGCCGTCTTGTCCCCGGGTTCTTCTCTTTCACGAGGCCGTCTTTCCCCCGGTGTCTTCTGTTTCCCGGGCCCGTCTTACCCCAGGTTCTTCTGTTTTCTGGGGTCGTCTTGCCCCCGGGTTCTTCTGTTTCCTTGGGTCGTCTTGCTTCCAGGTTCTTCTTCTTCCCGGGGTCGTCTAGTCCCCGGGTTCTTCTCTTTCACGAGGCTGTCTTTCCCCCGAGTTCATCCTTATCCCTGGGCCGTCTTGTCCCCGGGTTCTTCCTTTTCCCGGGTCCGTCTTGTCCCCGGGTTCTTCTCTTTCCCGGGGTCGTCTTGGTTCTTCTTCTTCTTCTCTTTCCCGGGGCTTTGTCCCCGGATTCTTCCGTTTCCAGGGGCCGTCTTGTCCCCGGGTTCTTCTGTTTCCCGGGGCTGTCATTGTTCCCGTGTTCTTCTGTGTCACGGGGTCGTCTTGCCCCGGGTTCTTCTGTTTTCCGGGGTCGTCTTTCTCCCAGGTTCTTCTGTTACCCGGGGTCGTCTTATCCGCGGTTCTTCTTCCCGGGTTCTCCTTGCCCCAGGGTTCTGTTTCCCGGGTCTGTTTGCCCTCGGATTCTTCTCTTTCCCGAAGCTGTCTTGTCCCTGGGTTTTTCTCTTTCCCGGGGTCGTCTTGTCTCCGGGTTCTTGTCATTCTCGGGGCTGTCTTGTCTCCGGGTTCTTCTCATTTACAAGGCCGTCTTGCTGTCGGTGTCTTCTGTTTCCCGGGGTCGTCTTGCCTCCATGTTCTTCTCTTCCCCGGGGCCGTCTAGCCCCCGAGGTCTTCTCTTCCCCGGGGTTGTCTAGCCCCCGAGGTCTTCTCTTCCCCGGGGTTGTCTTGCCCCCGAGGTCTTCTCTTCCCCGGGGCCGTCTAGCCCCCGAGGTCTTCTCTTCCCCGGGGTTGTCTTGCCCCCGAGGTCTTCTCTTCCCCGGGGTTGTCTTGCCCCGAGGTCTTCTCTTCCCCGGGGTTGTCTTGCCCCGAGGTCTTCTCTTCCCCGGGGTTGTCTTGCCCCCGAGGTCTTCTCTTCCCCGGGGTTGTCTTGCCCCCGAGGTCTTCTCTTCCCCGGGGTTGTCTTGCCCCCGAGGTCTTCTCTTCCCCGGGGTTGTCTTGCCCCCGAGGTCTTTCCTCAGGGGTATTCTTGTCCCGGGGTCTTCTCTTTCCCGGGGTCGTCTTGCTCCCGGGTTCTTGTCCCTTGTTCATTATCTCAAGGGGTCGTCTTTGTCAGGGGGTCTTCTCCTAGTGGTCGTCTTGCGTCTTCCCCATGGGCTCTTCTTGCCCTCAGCTGCTTCTCTTTCCGGGGGTTGTCTTATCCCCGGGTTCTTCTTTACCCCGGGTTCTTCTGTATCCTGTGGTCTTCTTGCCCCAGGTTCTTCTGTTTCTCGGGCTCTTGTTGCCCCCTGGTTCTTCTTGCCCCCAGGTTCTAATGTTTCCTAGGGTGTCTTGTCCCCGGGTTCTTTTCTTTCCCTGGGTCGTCTAGACCCCCGGTTCTTCTCTTTCCCGGGGCAGTCTTGTCCCCGGGTTCTTCTCTTTCCCGGGGCCATCTTGCCCCCGGGTTGTTCTGTTTCCGGGGGCTGTCTTGTCACCGGGTTCTTCTCTTTCCCGGGGCTGTCTTGTCACCGGGTTCTTCTCTTTCCCGGGGCCGTCTTGCCCCTGGGTTCTTCTCTTTCCCAGGGCCGTCTTGCCCCTGGGTTCTACTTCTCTTTCCCAGGGCCGTCTTGTCCCTGGGTTCTACTTCTCTTTCCGAGGGCCGTCTTGCCCCCGGGTTCTTCTCTTTCCCTGGGTTGTCTTGCCCCCGAGGTCTTTCCTCAGAGGTATTCTTGTCCCGGGGTCTTCTCTTTCCCGGGGTCGTCTTGCTCCCGGGTTCTTGCCCCTGGTTCATTATCTCAAGGGGTCGTCTTTGTCAGGGGGTCTTCTCCTAGTGGTCGTCTTGCGTCTTCCCCATGGGCTCTTCTTGCCCTCAGCTGCTTCTCTTTCCGGGGGTTGTCTTATCCCCGGGTTCTTCTCTTTCCCGGGTTCTTCTTTACCCCGGGTTCTTCTGTATCCTGTGGTCTTCTTGCCCGGGTTCTTCTGTTTCCCGTGGTCGTCTTGCCCCCAGGTTCTTCTGTTTCTCGGGCTCTTCTTGCTCCCTGGTTCTTCTCTTTCCCGGGGTCGTCTTGCCCACGGGTTCTTCTTGCCCCCAGGTTCTTATGTTTCCCAGGGCGTCTTGCCCCGAGTTTTTCTCATTCCAGGGGCCGTCTTTTGTGTGTGTGTGTGTGTGTGTGTGTGTGTCCGACTCTGAGCATAGGCTTCACAGCCTGCTATCAAGGCCCAGCAGTCCTCCTACATACTATACACCTCTACATGTCACCACTTCGGCGCTAACACCCACCGACCATATCGAATACATGCTAGGGCTGTCTCATACAGGACTGGTGTATTGGTATTAGCGGGGGTATTTTTACGACATGGCGGCGGATCTTCTGGTAGATCAGTAAAGCCTGATTTAATGAATTGTCCCAGGGTGCTTCTCTTTCCCGGGGCCGTCTTGCCCCCGAGTTCCTCATTCCCGGGGTCGTCTTCCTCGGGTTCTTCTCTTTCCCCGGGCCGTCTTGGCCCCGGGTTCTTCTCTTTCCTGGGCCGTCTTGCCCACGGGCTCTTCTCTTTCCCGGGGCCGTCTTGTCCCCGGGTTCTTCTTTCCCGGAGCCGTCTTGTCTCTGGGTTCTTTCCCGGGGCATATTGTCCCCGGGTTCTTCTTTCCCGGGGCCGTCTTGTCCCTTTCCCGGGGCATCTTGTCCCCGGGTTCTTTCCCGGGGCATCTTGTCCCCGGGTTCTTCTCTTTCACGGGGCTGTCTTGCCCCAGGGCTCCTCTCTTTCCCGGGGCTGTCTTGTCCCCGGATTCTTCTGTTTCCCGGGGCCGTCTTGCCCCCGGGTTCTTCTGTTTCACGGGGCTGTCTAGTCCCAGGGTTCTCTTCCCCGGGGTCGTCTTGCTTCCAGGTTCTTCTTTTCCCGAGTTATTCTTGCCCCCGGGTTCTTGCGTATGCCGGGGTCGTCTTGTCTCCGGTTTCTTCTGTCTCCTGAGGCCGTGTTGTTCTAGGTTTTTCTCTTTCCCGGGGCCGCTTTGTCCCCGGGTTCTTCTGTTTCCCGGAGTGTCTTGTTCCCGGGTTCTTCTTGTCCCCAGGTCCGTCTCTTAACTCGGGTAGTTCCCCCCCCCCCGAGTTCTTCTGTTTTCCGGGCCCGTCTTGCCCCGGGGTCTTCTGTTTCCCGGGTTCTTAGGTTTGCCGGGCCCCTCTTGCTCCCGGGTTCTTCTGTTTCCACAGGGGTCTTTCCCGGGGTCGTCTTGTCCCGGGGTTCTCCTCTTTGCCGGGGCTGTCTTGCCCCCGGGTTCTTCTCTTTGCCGGGGCTGTCTTGCCCCCAGGTTCTTCTCTTTGCCGGGGCTGTCTTGCCTGCAGGTTGTTCTTCTTGCTCTCCGGTTCTTCTCTTTTCCGAGGTCGTCTTTCTCCCGAGGTCTTCTTCTTCCTGGGTTCTTTTCGCCCCCGGGTTCTTCTCTTTCCCGGGGCTGTCTTGTCCCAGGGTTCTTCTCTTTCTCGGGGCCGTCTTGCACCCTGGTTCTTCTCTTTCCCGGGGCTGTCTTGCCCCGGGTTCTTGTCTTTCCCGGGCTCTTCTTACCCCCAGGTTCTTCTCTTTCCTGGGGTTGTTTTGCCCCAGGTTCTTCTCTTTCCCTGGGTCGTCTGGCTTCCAGGTTCTTTTTCTTCCCAGGTTCTCCTTTCTCCCAGTTTCTTCTCTTTCCCGGGGCCGTCTTGCCCCAGGGTTCTTGTCTTTCCCGGGGCTGTCCTGCCCCGGGTTCTTCTCTTTCCCGGGATCGTCTTGTCCCCGGGTTCTTCTTGTTTCCCGGGTCTGTCTTGCCCCGGGTTCTTTTTCTCTTCCCCGGGGTCGTCTTGCCCCCGAGTTATTCTCTTCCCCGGGGTCGTCTTGCTCCCAAGGTCTTCTTGCCCCGAGGTCGTCTTGCCCCCGAGGTCGTCTTTCCTCGAGGTTCCTACTCCTCCCTACGACGCTGCTCCACCTCTTCCTGCCCCCTACGACGCTGCTCCACCTCTTCCTGCCCCCTACGACGCTGCTCCACCTCTTCCTGCCCCCTACGACGCTGCTCCGCCTCTTCCTGCCCCCTACGACGCTGCTCCACCTCTTCCTGCCCCCTACGACGCTGCTCCGCCTCTTCCTGCCCCCTACGACGCTGCTCCACCTCTTCCTGCCCCCTGCGACGCTGCTCTGCCCCGCATTTCGTTTTCACGACGCCTGCGTTCGGCCTCCTCCCGTCGTTCCTTTTCCAACGCCTTCAACCGGAGCTGGGCGGCCTTTTCGCGGCGTTGCACATCCCGTCGCAGCTCATTTTCCTTCCTTTCTTGCTCTTCCACCACGCGCCTCTGCGCCGCATCCCGTCTCTCTTTGGCCTGCTGGCGCTTCTCGTCCAACTGCTGGTTGCGGCGCCGCTCGGCCTCCTGCCGCCGCGCCTCGGCCTCCTTCATCATCTTAGCCTCGTCCCTGACTCTGGCGGGAGCGAAGCGCGGGGTCTTGGGCCCCTCTGAGGAGGTAGTAGAGGAAGGGAAATAGGAGGAGGAATTGGGGTGGGAGGAAAGGAAGGAGGAGGAGGAGGAGGAGGTGGGGGTGGAAGAGGGGGCAGCGGTGGTGGTAGAGACTGTGGGGGTGGAGGTGGGGTCGCTGCCCCTCTCCTTCCGCCACTTGCGCGCCTGTGTCCGACCACAAAGTCCATAGAAGGATCGAGTGAACGCCATTTTGAACTCAATACAAGGCACCCCTCGACCCCCATGCTGGCCCACTCACCCTCTACCACGCTCTCTCCCACTCCCTCCACCACTCACGCCCCCACGCACCTTCTCACTCGCACCGGAAGCTGTCGAAACAATAACCATTTTTTGTTTGGCTAAGTTTTGTTGTGGAGCCGAAGTTATGGACCAGCGACTAAGATATAGAATTTGAGTGGCGGAAGGGGTGAATTATTAGGGGAACTGGGATGAGAGAGAGAGAGAGAGAGAGAGAGAGAGAGAGAGAGAGACGAAGTTATGTTGGTGAAGGTTTGAGCTGTGTACAGGTGTAGTAGTGCCAGGCCGCTGCACCTTACTTCATCTCGCCTCCTGTTCTCCTGTAGCTTGTGATGAGGATATATAATGCCAAGATCTAAGGAGTTCATAGTGGCGATGGTGGTGAGGATTGTCGTGGTGGTGGCGTGGATTGTGATGATGATTATGATGATGGTAATAGTAGTGATGATGATGATGATGCTTTCGATGATGGCTGAAACTGTATAGATATTGATGATGATGATGATAATAGTTTTGCTTTGTTGATGGGTTATAGAGAAAGAAGAAAGGAGACGAGAGAAAAAGCGGAAGGACAAAGAGTAAAGACACACACACACACACACACACACACACACACACACACACACAACTTATATTCACCCACATTCCTGTTATTCTTATTATTATTACTAGAAAACAAAGATTTTCCTCAAAAATTATTGTTAAGAAGTAGTAATGGCAAAAGAGCGCAGATAAGAGATGAGAAAAGCACAGAAACAAGAGAGCATTCAGGCTGGCAGGAGGTTGTAGACCTATACCCATTACTACATTGCACCAGCTACAAGTTTGTGGCTAAAGTGTGCAATGTAGTAATGGGTATAGGTCTACAAATCTCCTGCCATCCTGAATGCTCTCTTGTTTCTGTGCTTTTGTTATCTCTTATCTGTGCTCTTTTGCCATTACTACTTCTTAACAATCATTTTAGAAGAAAATCTGGTCAATTTTTACACGCTGCCCTCATCTGATTTTCGACTTTTCGTTAACATTTTCTAGTAGAACTGGTCATTCTAAGAATCTTTTCTTCTATGACATTTCTCTCGCAAATTGATAATAAACGAGTTACACGCGATTTACTTCCACCAATCACAATCACAGACGAGCGCGCGCTCTGTCCGCTCACCAACTCACATTTGAAAGTTTGTCCCGGAAGACCAAACTTTACACGTACTCCTCATTTTTACACGTTGCCCTCATCCGATTTTTTCATCCAACCTTAGTGTTTCCTGTTGTTTTTGGTGTGATTCGATCGATTTTGACCTTCGTTTCTATCGCAAGTCGCTAGTTTTTGTTGAACGCCACTAGCGACTTCCGGTGGAAAGGACCGGTCCAAATCAACAAAAATCACACCAAAAACAATAGAAAACACTCAGGTTGGATGCCTGTTATCACCTGAAACATTTTTTTTTTTTCTTTTGCGGTTCTTCCCCCTCCCCCCAAGAATACTGGGGGACCTGTGGGAAATCGGGGTGTTGGGGGGGGGGAACGCAAAAGCGAGTGATTTCCTACTGGAACTGTTATAAAAATCAAACGAAAAACACTAAAATCCTTCGGAAGAAAATAATCTTAAGCTTCTTGGGGAGTTCGTGTTTCCTAACTGGGGGGCTTCGTCCCCCAGACCCCCCAACCCTGGCCGTGCTTCCTAACTGGGGGGCTTTGCCCCTCAGACCCCCCATGACATTAACCAAACCTCATCTAACCTAACCTAACCGGGTGTAAATAAGAAATAATGCATTTACCTAGCAGTTTACAGTTCCTCGTCTGCATCTGAAGAGTCGTCTGTAGCTGTAATGGCAACTGGTGACGGGCGGCAGTGCAACACTTTCTGATCCTCACGTAAAATGAGACTTTTGCCTTGATTTGGGTACTTTGTTCCTGTTGATGGTAAAACACCATGCGATCACACAAAGGCAACAGTTTTATCTTCTTGCTGGTAGAACTGTGAAATAGCAGTGAAGTAATACATTTTGCAGGCTTCCCAGTCCATGGTTGGAGACGAACTGACTGTCAAATTGCCCCTAGCGTGGGGCATTTGAAATTCTACTTTGAGACTGGCTGATTCATGTGCCACGCATGCGCTTTATCCACCCACACGCACCAGCGAACACACACAACTGTCCGACCACGGCAGGGAAAATTTCTCTCCCATAGAAAATAATAAGTAATAAATTGCACAACTCTTCAACGGTTGATTTAAGACAGAAGTGTCATAGAAGAAAAAATGCTTAGAATTGCGTAAAGTATAAGGTGAGTTAGCCACTTTTGTTGTCTGAGTTGGGTGTAAGTACAAAAAAATACCACCTATCTGTGATTGTGATTGGCGGAAGTAAATCGCGTTTAACTCGTTTATTATCAATTTGCGAGAGAAATGTCATAGAAGAAAAGATTCTTTGAATGACCAATTCTACTAGAAAATGTTAACGAAAAGTCGAAAATCGGATGAGGGCAACGTGTAAAATTTGACCGGAAATCTTTTTCTAGTTTATGATCTTTTTGTGGAAGTATAATTATGCATAAAGCAAGTGTTATAGTTGGACTGTTACATGCACAGCATACTGAAAGACTAAAACGAGACTGCCTTCCCGCGAAAAGAAGTGTTGTAGCTAACCAATATTGCGGAAAATGGCGTACTTATGGCTGACCGCGATGCGGTTTTCAGGCCGCAACTCGCGAACCGTAGCCAGAATGCTCTTTCTAAACATGAAAAGAAACTTGTACACGTGACAAGCAGCGTTTCGGTATAATACGCTCGCGTACGCCTTTTTGTTCTGGAGTTATGGCTGATGAAAAAAAGAAAGAAAATCGATATTTTTGCGGTTCGATTTTGCGACTCTTACGAAGGTTAGCAAGACTTTGCAGGTAGTTTTGCACTTGGATAGCGAAGATCTTTTAGTTCATAAACTTAGAACTGGGTTTTGCGACAGCTTTCACGCCAATGCTGCCACGCCCTACAGTACAGTACAGGACGCCAGTTTGAACCTGCGTCATTCCTACCCAGAGACTGATACCGCACTCCACGATTATTATTATTAGTAGTAGTGGTAGTAGTAGCAGTAGTAGTAGCGGTAGTGTTGGTGGTGGTGGTAGTTATGCATACCACCACCACCACTACTACTACAGCGTTAGCTTGTTTACATGGCACTCCCTGTACACCAATCAGACTGATGTGATGCACCAATCCACCATAAACTTCTCTAGCGTTACTTTTCTCTGCTTTACAAGTGATATATCTTATGGATTCCTTTACATTTTATAGTATATACTCTACCTATTAAACATATGCTACTACATCTCTGTTTGCTGAAGGGTGTGTGTGGCCAGACCCACCACCTCCTTTTGTTGTACACTGTATGTACAAATTTGTACCACAGACTGTGTATAAAAGTGCTTGCTGAAGGGTGTGTGTGGCCAGACCCACCACCTCCTTTTGTTGTACACTGTATGTACAAATTTGTACCACACACTGTGTATAAATGTGCTTGCTGAAGGGTGTGTGGCGCCAGACCCACCACCTCCTTTTGTTGTACACTGTAAGTACAAATTTGTACCACACACTGTGTATAAATGTGCTTGCTGAAGGGTGTGTGTGTGGCAACCCACACGTATTCTGTATATCATCACAACAATAAATATTTCAATCAATCAATGTCTTACCCAGGAATACACAACCAGTTGCCACAGTTTCATCTGTTCCTCTTGCCAACACACAAATATCAGCAATAACATTAACACGAATACACCTGAAGAGCTCTAACATCTCTGCCACACAAATAATAATAATAATACAGAATGCCGAATTTTCCGCAAACTGAACGAAAGACTTCCTATTGGTTCCCATAAAGAATAAAACCACGAGATTTGTTACACGTGCCCTGATCGACTATCATCTGTCCTTTCACACCTCACACACTCATTACTGTATACTCTTTACCTTTACCTAAAACTGCCATCTCTCTATCTGGAGCTGCAAGAAATTAACACTGGAATATGATGCTACGTCACAAAGAAGCATTATGGGAAGGATCCAGAGTCAAATTACTTAATCTCATTCTATCACTAAGCTCCAAGCAACAGGCTGAATGGAAGAAAAAAAAAAAAAGTGAGAAAAAAAAAAAAACGAAACTGTTGGGTTCAGTAACGTATTACTTGAATAAATTTACAGGAAGTTCAGTATAACAAAGTGTAATGTTGTTGTGCATCATTCCGTATCAAATGGGAAGAAGGAATGTCACTCACAACACGCATTACTTGAATGAATCAACAGTAAATTCACTATAACAAAGTGTAATGTTGTGCATCATTCCGTATCAAATGGCGTGAAGGAATGTCAGACTCACATTATTCTGGACTCACCGTGTTACTTGTCATAGCCTATAACGCATTACTTGAATAAATCTGCAGTAAATTCAATATAACAAAGTTTAATGTTGTGCATCATTCCGTATCAAATGGAGTGAAGGAATGTCAGACTCACATTATTCTGGACTCACCGTGTTACTTGGCATTGCCTAAGACTTATGCTAACCGGGATGATTGATGCCACAAGTTGCAGCTGTAATAAACGGATCTGAGGAGGGTCACAGCTATCAATGTGAAGGAAAACATGGCCAGAGGTAGACCAATTAAAGACAGGATGAGGTTGTGCATGGGAATTGTCGGCATTGTGGGTCTGAGGATGGAAATGACTCAATATTGTGACACGAAAGAGCTGCCATCAAATGAAAAGACCTATACATGCCAGCATGATCCACGGACTTTAGATACAATCGTAATACAGTTGTTTATCTAAGTGTACGAATAGCAACTGTTAACTCTTGTGTTAACCAACTAGTTAGTTGATCAGAAAAATGGTGAAAGTGTGTGTGGATAAGTACGTGTGTGTGCCAGCATGGTTCATGGCCTTTACACTTAATGGTAATACAGTTGTTTACTGAGTGTACGTATAGCTGTGTATTAACTAGCTTGATAGCTGATCAGATGTGTGTGTGTGTGTGTGTGTGTGTGTGTAACCTTTATTATGCACACTGTAAAGGAAATGCTTTGGTTAGGCAACATAAGAAGGGGCTGATGATGCTCATGCAAGTGATGCTAACGAGTACACAGTTTGCACAGTGAGAAGGAACCGTGACAAGATTGATGCTGTAATTTGGATGGGACTGCAACGTGTGGAAAGATGCCTTGTGAGGGATGATGTGTTAATTAAGAGAGAATATTATGAAGAAATATATCTGCGTCCAACGTGAGCATAATCTGCCCATCAATGACAGTCAGATGCGTCAAAAGAACAATCAAGTTTATGGTAAAACTGTACATCAATGTCATTCACTTGTGTCAAAAGAACAATCAAGTTTATGGTAAAACTGTACATCAGTGACAGTCAGATGTGTCAAAAATTACAATCAAGTTTATGGTAAAACTGTACATCAGTGACAGTCAGATGTGTCAAAAATTACAATCAAGTTTATGGTAAAACTGTACATCAGTGACAGTCAGATGTGTCAAAAATTACAATCAAGTTTATGGTAAAACTGTACATCAATGACAGTCAGATGTGTCAAAAGAACAATCAAGTTTATGGTAAAACTGTACATCATTGACATTCACTTGTGTCAAAAGAACAAGGATGTTTATGGTAAAATTGTTGATCAATAACATTCACTTGTGTCAAAAGAATAAGGAAGTTATTGTGACGCTGTACAAGTATATAATATACAGTAGGTACAGCCAATCCAGTTTTGTGTGAGTAAAGGATGGCTGAACCAGTTTGTCAAACAGAATAGGTATAAACGATCAGTAAAGCATCTGCTGCCTGTCACTACACTTTCTCTTGTGAAGAAACTGAGAGGAAAGTGGCAACCAAAAAGCCAAGGTGTTCAATTTGGATAAGACTGAGTTATTTTGGAAGTGCCTGCTTGCCTCTATACTGTACAGCTAATCCAAGAGTTTTGTGTGAGTAAAGGATGGCTGAACCAGTTTGTCAAGCAGAATGTGCTTCACTACGATCAGTTGCATGGTAAAGCACCTGCTGCCTGCCACTACTATTCCTCTTGTGATGACATTGATAGGAAGATGGCTACAAAAAAGCCAAGGTTTTCAATATGGATAAATTTGGGCTATTTTGGAAGTGCCTGCTTTCCACTATACTTTTCTTCCACAGGAAGAAAGGCAGGCCAGTCATTGTCGTTTGTCAAGGTGACTGACACAATTTGCTGCTTTATGCCATTACGATGCTATGTTATGTTTTATCAGCGAATAAAAAGGCAAATACGTCTTTGAGAAGCAAGCAAGTTTGGACAACACCCTTTATTTTGAGTGGGGGGAGGGGGAAGTGAGGGTCAGACTTGAAATATAATTACCACATTAGCTTCCATAAACCAAACAGAACAGTAATGGGTTTAATGGACTTAGATACAACGGTTGGAGATACACGCGACCTAAGGTTTATAAATATGCCTTGTGTAATATTCTTTTGTATAACTTGCTAATTCCCTCCTTCGATAACTCCGAAGCACACGACGTTTACCTGTTCCCGCGCAGTAGCGACGGAAGAATGGATATCACCGAGAGAGAATGTTATTTTATAAAAATTCTTTTTGAAATAAATAAAAACAATTGAAGTGTCTTAACCTCTGTGTTATATTAACGGATAGTTAAACTAATTTCCAAAGTATAATTTACTGTAATAAAGTGGTTTATAAGTTAATAAAGCCACTTAAGTACAGACATCCCGACAGTCATTATTGAATTATTTTTTGTGTCCAAACCGCACATTACTCGGAAACGAAATGCCCATAGTTGCTTAACGAGCTAATGATTGTTTGGGCCGGTTGCTAAACGATTTTATTAACTATTGCACATAAAAAACATGAAAAATCACTAGCCGAACTTCCATTTCACCGAAATCGCTGACCGAGATTGGATGGGGAGGCGAAGTTTACAATAGCAAAGGCTTTGCAGTGTGCCAGATACGAGACATGATTTGCATATGTATTCTGCAGCTTTTTAGTCTCTTTCTGTAATTATAATTGGACTGGATACCACGATTCTGCCTAGAAAACTCAAATTGTTGATACTACTGAGTAGGTGATTGCATACCTTTGTATGATTTTGCTAAATTTGAATATAATTCAGGCAGTGTTTTTATTACTTGCGGCTATAAAGATCTGTCATCACTGCTGCAAGAAATTTATAGTATATGTGTAGTACCACACTTTCAAAATGCCTGTATATATATATATATATATATATATATATATATATATATATATATATATATATATATATATATGTGTGTGTGTGTGTGTGTGTGTGTGTGTGTGTGTGCAGTGGCAGATTGTGATTCTACATCGCAGAAACCAGATGAACGTGTTCGTAGATGGTGTAAATTTCCAAAAAGGACGGATGGGATGCGAAAAAGTCTCTGGGAAACAAGATGTAAAAGAAGCCCTGAGTGGAAAGCATCAAAGTACCATGCAATATGTTCCAGACATTTTATTGATTGGTGCCGAGGACCATCACCATCTCATCCAGACCCAGAATTATTTACCTACAATAACTGGGGCAAGAATCAATACGTTAGGAGGAGTATTTATAAAAGGCAGCGAATAGAAAATACACAAGCAGATTCCAGTACCTGCCAAGCAGTCTCAGAGAAGACTGAAACCATCACAAATTCCTCTCATAAAACCTCATCAGTGCAACTCCAAGTTGAGGAGCAGGATCTTCCCTCAATAGGCACCCCTTTGACTTACCACACCAATGACCAAGATATACAAGCCTCTGTGGAGGTTTCCAGTTGCAGTGCAGATACGGATTCACCTGCAGTTTCAAGTAAGTGCAGGGAAGGATCATATAAATAAGCACAGACTACATGTAAAGTAGCCGTATACAACAACAGTACCAATGTTAGCCGGTTGTTTGTAGCCCACCATCAGTATTTTTATAGGCATTATAGGTTCTTGTTATCATATAATCATACTTACTTGTTACTGACTCAATATCATTACAGTAAGGTTGAAAGTTTCATATGAGGGAGATCCAGCCCACGTTGAATCCTCCCTTGTCTTAAAGTTTACCAGGTTAGGTTACGTTAGGTGGGGATCTTTTCAGAGTTTTCATTAAAAGTTTGTCTACTTCAATAAATTTTTAGAACAAATTTAGATATTGTAGTAATCTAATTAGTTGCGAGTTTTTAATTTACTAGTTGCATAATATGACATTTATTGATACATACCAGTTAAATACTTCTTTGTGCACTTAGAAATATACACTAACAAAATCTTGCATTTGTTTATTACAGTTGGAGGTGGGACATTAACCTTTCCTATGCCACATGAAGACCATACCTATGTGACCTCAAGTAATGCTACCACCCAGGCTGAACCTGTTGATGCCGCAGTTCAAACTGAGGTGAGTGACTTAAATATGTGGAAACTTCTTGCGCTCACCACCAATTCATCTACACTGTTCCAAGTACCCACACTTCTATATGGGAAACTGAATTTCTTTATGTTTCATTTTTATAGCTACTGTACCAAATCCTCACCTTTTTCAGAAGGTGTCTACATCTGCAACCGAGGAAGCAGACCGGAGGAGGTCGGCTACTAGAGACATGATTCTAGAAGGTAGTGATAGCGTGAAAATGTACACAGGTTTAAATTCTAAGGAGGTTTTGTTAAAGATATATAAAATAATAACAAAGAAGGTAAAGAGAATCAATTATTCGAGAGGCCCTCAAAAAGCCAAACAGCACAAAGCAAACCCACATCCCGGTGGTCGTGCTAAAGTAACTGACTGGTTTGATGAGTACCTCCTCACTCTAGTTCATATAAGAGAAGGACTGTCAATGAACATCTTGGCCAGCTGGTTTGGTGTGTCCTTGAGTAGTGTTAGCAGCATTATACCAACATGGGTAAATTATTTGTTCAGAATACTTCAGAAATTCATAGTATGGCCTTCTACTGAACAGATTAAGAGATCATTACCTAAAAGTTACCCAGCTAAATATGCGGACACACGAGTAATCCTGGACTGTACAAAATTTTTCCTTAAAAAACCTAAGAATTGTTCAAGCCAAGCTGCCACATATTCACAATACAAACACCACAATGCTGTGAAAGTCCTGATAGGAATAAGCCCAAGAGGACTGATAACATTTGTTTCTCATCCATACGGGGGAAACTCATCTGATAGGTGCATCATGGAAAAAGAAATTTTGGATAAAATTGAACCAGGCGATGCAGTAATGGTGGACAGGGGCTTTACCATAAGTGGCTTGTTGCTACAGCGTGCTGCAAAGCTGTACATGCCACCATTCACAAGAAAACAAGAGGGTGGTAAAGGAAAGTTCTTAAATCAGAATGAAATCGTTAAAACTAGAGAAATTGCATCACTGCGAATCCACGTAGAGCGGGCGATTGAAAGAATGAAAAACTTTAAAATTCTAACAAACACAATGGACTTAAATGTATCACCTCGCCTGTATCAAATAATGGTGATAGTGGCAGTTTTTTTTAACCTTAATCCCCCTCTTTTGGAATGATAGTTTTTAGTTGCAGCTCACTAGAATGCCTAAGTTGACTAAATGTATAAAGTAGCTGGAGATATGGCACAACAGCCTCAATGTGCCAGCCTCGGAACTCCTCCTTTACCCATTTCAGATAAGTTTTACTACATATTGCTCATTGTGATTCAGTAATTATTCTTATTAATCAATTTTAGGAAAAGGAATAATGGCTTCAGATGGAAAAAAGGGGTGACAATTCTGCGGTCATGGCACCAATCTGTCATTATGTATGACCTTCCTGTATCCAAATTTTATGAATGCACCAGCTTATACAGTACTGTAGGTGTGGTGCAGGGTGTCAAACCAGGAATATTTTCTTGGCCAAAGGATTATAATTTAGTAGTGTTCATTGATATGGAAGGTAGCTAATGAGAAACGGAATCTAAAGGTGAATTTAGGGAAGAGTAAAGTTATGGTCTTCGAGAGAAGTGAAGTCAGTGAATGTACAGTAAGGCTGGATGAGAACGAAATGGAAAATGTGAATACGTTTAAGTACTTGGGTAGTGTGATGAGTAAGGATGGAAGTTTAGAGGGTGAAGTGCTTGAAAGGGTGCAACAGGGAAGAAATGTTGCTGGTTCCTTGAAAGCAGTGATAAGGAACGGAAGTGAGCATGGCAGTGAAAAAGCTACTACATGACAGGGATAAAGGCTTCTGGCAATAGATAGATAGACAGATAGATAAATTACTGTACATCACTTCTGAAGCCTTTAAACAAATTTAAACTAGGTGGGCAGTTCAGGTACTTATTAAAATTGTCCAATGTATGCATGAATAGATCAACATTATGAAACTAGAGACCCTTATCCGAGGAAGATTGTTGTACTGAGGAAGTTTTCTTCTCTATTTAGAGTTAAGTTTGAAGTTTTCCTGTTTTTTGATTAGACACTTTTATGTTTGAAGCATTATGTGAATGCTGTTTTAAGACTCCTTACTCTATAAATTCATCTTTGATATTATTGCAACTGCCCAATAACAAACAACAACAATACCATAAGGACTAAGTAACATACAATTTCTGCATTTTCTTTTTATTGGTAGTACACAATTATTCTGTAGTAAAAATAAATATATAATTATTTCCAAAAATAATATAGGTAAATTAGTAAAGGAAAGATAGTGGCTTGGTAACAATGATATGGGAAAGAAGATATATGTAGAAAAGATATACCCTCTATAGTATTGCACAACCTTTTACATCATATCACAATATTAGATACCCTGTTACAACCCAGTCTTAGGGGAATTATTTCCTTATCAAGCATAAGAACATGTCTAATACATTCGTGTCCTTTGACAAATTTTAGAAAGCTTCTGTACTCTCAATACTCGTTATAAAAGGCTCCATACATGCTTCCACGTGGCAGCCTTGTTCTCCAGTGGTGGTCTTTCATGCTGCTGTATCCATGGCAGCTTCTCTGTTTAGGCCTATATTTCTAAAGTCACTTCATATAACCTTGTCCCAAGTTTTCCTTGGTCTTGCTAGCTCTGGCAACTGCACCCTCAATTTTCATTCCTCTTACCCCAGTTACCATCATTCATCCCCTCCACACACCCAGACCATCTCCGTCTACCCCTCCTCATCACCATGCTGACACACTCAAGACTTATTCCATTTATCATATCATTGTTCCAAGACTGTCATTCGAAGAGGCACTATACTTATTCAGAAGAGTGACACATAGTATTGTATTTAAGCAGAGAATGAATGAGGCTTGATTGAAAAAATAAATAGCCTAAATAAATAAATATATTTCAATATTATATACTGTATATGGAGAGGCTAAAAGTGAAAGATAACTAAGTACAGGAGAAAAAAACTGGAAAAATAAATTGAAAAATTCCCACATGGGAGAAGAAGCAATGAGGCACAGGGTAAAATTAAGAGTATCTACACAAAGTAGCCTGGAGGTGTTCTATCATAGCCATCATTTATCAGGGGTATACCTGGGAAGTAACATGGCATCGGAGATGATGATGATGATGTACATTTTATTGATTAGCCCTACTCAAAAGCCTTGGTATTACAAACCTTTCATGGAAAGACAAAGCCCTTTCTACCTCCCTACTAAATTTTTCTTCATCAAAGTGAAATCTTTCTGTGGTTATGTGTGGTGGGTTTTTGTGTAAACAACACAAAATCACACCATGAATACTGGCTGACACCACGATGAACTTGAATTTGGGTGTAGCATGGCGAAGAGTGCTTTAATTTTGGTTCATCATTCCTAAGCTCCAGATGATAGGTACCTTCACGTGCAATCTCCTCTCCAGTCAAAAACTTTATTTTAGCACTTGCAGGACATTTGATCTCTACTACACCTTTACCACAACATTTGCAGATTAATATGCCATCAGGACTCGCACGAACCAGTGGATTTTCGTCCCATATTATGAGGCCGAAACCCGTAACCTTTAAACCTTTATGGACTCTTTTCATACATTTTTCACATAATTTCCTAGCCACTGGCTCATTTTTGTTCCCATGCATTGTAGCACTGTTTCCTGCAAATGCTGCTTCTCCCATTATTATTTTAACTGCATAATTATTGGAGTCAATCCACTCATACCTAGCAGCCTTGTGCAAGATGCAGCATCATTTATGTTACAAC
The DNA here is from genome assembly GCF_032717465.1 of Coenobita brevimanus. Lineage (NCBI taxonomy): Eukaryota > Metazoa > Arthropoda > Malacostraca > Decapoda > Coenobitidae > Coenobita > Coenobita brevimanus. The sequence goes on from NC_137054.1 coordinate 65,508,618, forward strand.
TGTATGGGACAACTGTTTTTGTGTATTTGTAATTATTACTTTTCTTTTAGATCATGAAGATTTACCCTGCATGTCATACTCTTTGTAACATTATAGGAACACAACAAACGCATCAGACACCCGTCATCTCAGTTTAATTTCATGCCCTTGTTACTTTTACTGGCTTGAAGGACTATATAGGTGGTGACATTATACCTTGTAACTTGAGGATAAAGTATTAATCCCCGAGATAGACCTCATCATATCATGTAGCCCTGCTAGGGTTACAGGAGAGCGCTACCCCTCCCAGCACAGCAGCCACCTGGCGGGGCGCGAACTCGCAACCTTACGATTACGAGCCCGACACCCTACCACTGAGCTACCGGACTCCCCTTGTAATTTGAGGGAGCCACTGTCTATAACAATCACCTGTCAGCCTGGTATTATATTGGAATCACACCCAACTAGCGGAGACTGGCATTATGTTCACTATTTGGTGCTTTTATGCGATTTCTCTTCTATACACATTTATCGCATCTGTGTCAAAAATTTGGTTTGGTTAGGTTGTTAGGTTAGCTTATATTAGTTTGTTAGGATAAATTAGGTTAGGTTGTTTTATCTTAATGTAGATGCAATAAAAGACGGAGATAAGAGCACAACTCCCCTCCTTAATTACGTACAAAACATTTGAGACGGATGGTTATGGAAGAAAAGGAGTTTAGAACTGAATAACTTCAGTAATGAGCCTATTATTCTCAGTGGCCGTCAGTTGGGTGTAATTCGGAAAGTTAACCCCAGACTAAACCTAAAAGTGGTAGGCCTTTGGCTGGATTGTACTGCCTTACTACAGTACTGCACAATCCATCACCCCTGGGGGTTCGCGTAAGGAATTATCATCAATCTGAGGGTTTTGTTTAGCCAGGGATGGGCCTCTTCCTCAGTCTCCAATTCCTTACAACCCAAGTCCTTGTACAAGAACTTCAAGCAAGAAAAGCAAGAGCAAAAAATACTGCAAAACATATACGATAAAATGAAGAGTTATTTCTTGTCAAAAACTAAGGTAAGACAGAAAACAATTCAAATCAAAACCAACCGCTCAGGGATAGTGATCATAAAAGAGGTGGTCATTTTTGCCATAGGTAACGGTCAGGAATGGGTTACCTGTTAACACTACCGGTTCTACTTGCCTTAAAGCCGCGCCTCCCTCAGTTTCCTTCTCAATAACACACCTTTCCGTGCCGGCCATCTGCTCCACAGCTTCCCAAAACTGCTTTTCTGCCTGCCTCATTCTGATCTCGTAGCACACTGTCAGGCGTTCAACATCCCGCTGCCAACGATATACAGACCAGAACACCAAAATACAAACACCATACGGAACAAAAGACCACACAAACACCCAACCCACATACGTTACCTTAACATTCCATAGCGTGCCAAATTCACCCACTTCATTCTGGTGGGGAAGCAACACTTCAACATAAAAAAGGGAGCTTGTTGCCCACTGCAAGGCAAAATACGGAAGGATTTTCAGCAACACACCAACTACCATCACCGGCAACAGATAAAGCACATTCCAAAAACACTTCATCACACATCCCAACATTACAATTAATATTTCAATGATAAAGTAACACCAAATTTCCATCCTAAGTCTAGGCAGGACAGGTCCATCCAGCCAATCCTGTTTGTGAAGTTCAGGCGGGGATCCAATCACTTCATCGGGATTCCTGGCAAGAATATTAAACTCCAGGATAAAAACACAAACAACATTACACACAAATACTGACAAATAGACTAGTTCAATTACCCATTGCCAAAAGGGTTTGGGAATCCAACATTTTCCAACACAAAACCGCTATTCACCGCGGTCACCACCGCCATTCTCCACATCAGAGGAAGACATTTTGATGTCTCGAAAAATCCGATAAAACTACACCTTAGCGGATAATAACACAGTGATAAATGTATACGACTTGCCACTTTTACAACGCTAAGGAGAGTGACTCGCTCACGCTGGTGCTCATAAGCCTCAAGACGCCGGAAGTGGATATTATGAATACTTCGCGCTGCGAATATTCCGTTATTTTCCTCCCATAACTACCCCAGTGCCATTCAGACTCTTTTCACTTATGCTCTACTACCACACCACCATTAAAAAGGTAACACAAGTGGCAACAAAGTAACAAATAACTCAGCACAGAAAGTATACTCCCTCTGGCTACCTCTGGGACTTGAACCACAGCACATTTTGACCCGAGGGCTCTACCTCCACGCCACCATTAAAAAAAGTAACAAAGTGGGTAAAAAAGTGAGTAACAAGTAACATCAAAGTAAATCTCCCTCCAGTAAGACAGAGTAAACTGAGAGTAACAAATACCATCAGAGAGTAATATCTGTCCATAGAGAAAATTCTCAGCACTGAGCAAAAAGACAAAACAAAATGTATATTCCATTAAAGTAAAACAAAAACTTATAAGATGAATCAAATCACACCAGGTGTGGGGGTGGGGCCTGCCGCTGTGTGGGGTGGTGGTAAATCACACCAGGTGTGGGGATGGGGCCTGCCGCTGTGTGGGGTGGTGGTAAAACACACCAGATGTGGGGGTGGGGCCTTCTGCTGTGTGGGGTGGTGGTAAATCACACAAGGTGTGTGGGTGGGGCCTGCCACTATGTGGGGTGGTGGTAAATCACACCAGGTGTGGGGATGGGGCCTGCCACTGTGTGGGGTGGTGGTAAATCACACAAGGTGTGTGGGTGGGGCCTGCCACTGTGTGGGGTGGTGGTAAATCACACAAGGTGTGGGGGTGGGGCCTGCCACTGTGTGGGGTGGTGGTAAATCACACCAGGTGTGGGGGTGGGGCCTTCTGCTGTGTGGGATGGTTTTAAATCAATCCAAGTGTGGGTGTGGGGCCTGCCACTGTGTAGTGTGGTGGTAAATCACACCAGGTGTGGGGGTGGGGCCTGCCACTGTGTAGTGTGGTGGTAAATCACACCAGGTGTGGGGGTGGGGCCTGCCACTGTGTGGGGTGGTGGTAAATCACACCAGATGTGGGGGTGGGGCCTGCCGCTGTGTGGGGTGGTGGTAAATCACACCAGATGTGGGGGTGGGACCTGCTGCTGTGTGGGGTGGTGGTAAATCACACCAGATGTGGGGGTGGGGCCTGCCGCTGTGTGGGGTGGTGGTAAATCACACCATGTGGGGGTGGGACCTGCTGCTGTGTGGGGTGGTGGTAAATCACACCAGGTGTGGGGGTGGGGCCTGCCGCTGTGTGGGGTGGTGGTAAATCACACCAGGTGTGGGGGTGGGGCCTGCCGCTGTGTGGGGTGGTGGTAAATCACACCAGGTGTGGGGGTGGGGCCTGCCGCTGTGTGGGGTGGTGGTAAATCACACCAGGTGTGGGGGTGGGACCTGCTGCTGTGTGGGGTGGTGGTAAATCACACCAGGTGTGGGGGTGGGGCCTGCCGCTGTGTGGGGTGGTGGTAAATCACACCAGGTGTGGGGGTGGGGCCTGCCACTGTGTGGGGTGGTGGTAAATCACACCAGGTGTGGGGGTGGGGCCTGCCGCTGTGTGGGGTGATGGTAGCGGTGGTTCAGGTACAGTGCTGAGACACTGACCAACAGTTTGACCACAAACCACGCCACCACCCCCACCCAAGCCCCATTCCACACCTCCCACACCTGTATCACCCCAACTATGGCCTCCAGGGGGTGAAGCAGCTGGACACAATAGATGGCACTCAGTGCCAGCTGCCAACTCAGCATACTGAGACCCAGCATTACACTCAGCACCAACAGCACAACCTGAAACACGTCATTTTTGACAAACCAAAAGCCAAGCCAAGTGGTGAGGAACCAACAGTGATAAACAATAAGCCAAGTTAGACCCGCGTTGAGCTCATACCGCAATTGTGAAGAAATTACCATCCCGGTCAATTCAGACAACATTAGCCTACCGGGATAGTGACTATATTGTTCTCCTAATGACTTAATTGCCCAGTTAAGCCTTGATGGCTCAATATTATGTCGCAAAATTGTGTTTAGAGCAACACCATTCTCAACAAATTTGTCAACAATATCAGAAATATCTTTACGGAAATAGGGAACACATGTTTTGACAAAAATGGTGAAACCTAAATCAGTAAGTGACAAAAATTATGAAGCAACAAGTTATGAGTACGAACAATATCTTTTTGAGGAGGGGCCGAATCCCGTTATTGTTGACGGGGATAGTGGTGGGGCGGTAGACCCCGTTGTCCATGTGTACAACTGTGTGCCACAATTTGGGAGGAGCTTAGCAAAACTTAATCGTAAGCTATATCACAATCCAATATCGTACTACAGAGTACGATTAATTTTAACCTTACTAACCGTTATAAAATTACGGGTCACAATGAAAATGCGAGAGCGTGGACAACACAGCCTCTGGCTAACTCGTCCACTAGAGTCGCTCACGCAGGTGCTCACCTTTTATAGCCCCAAGACGCCGGAAGTGGATATTATGAATACTTCGCACTGCGAATATTTCCTTATTTTCCTTCCATAATTACCTCAGTGCCAAATAAACTCTTTAAACTTACACATTTTAAGAAAAAACAAAATGCTTATTCCTAATTCTAGTAAACTAAAATTGATTTAGTGTTAAAATCGCATATTAAGAAACGTCAAGTACATATTTTCGAGACTGTCTTTTTTTCGGTCGTATAAACTTACATTCAAATCTGCGTTTGTATTTTTGAATGCACCACAGCAAAGGCAACATACACTAGCCATACTGTTTTGTGAATATTCATTGTTTCATTTTTCATTTCCTAACTATTGTTTCTTCAAAGAAGACAGAAATAAATAACTTTTCACAAAGACTTCTCCAACCTCCTTGGAAAATATCATGCACAGTTATGACACCTACCACAATACTAACCTACTAGCCTGTAACTCCATATCCTTTCCATAGCACCTCTTCGTGACTAGCAGCACAGTCAGTCAGTGCTAATCTCTTATTACAGCACAACACTGAAGATGGTTAGATGGCAATTTTACGCCAAGTTAAAGTAAACAGAGTTTAGTATCGTCACTATTATACTTTCCTCTAACTTCTCCTAAAGGCCTTACTTTGATCAGCTGGATTGGTGATAATTTCAGTATAAGGGAAAAACATTCAAGCACCAGATTCTGTGGCTACTAATGGTGCTTTTAATAGCAAAATCAAACAATTTATGGATGCTGAGAACTCTCTTCAGCTACAATTAGGGTGAGGTGGGGGTCAACCGTACTATTAGTGGCAAAATATTCACCAAACATTCAGATAAAGGTTTTATTATGAAATGTAAATATAAAAAGAAGCTTCAGGAAAAGGGCTATCTTTGGGATGGTTATCACTTCTTTAGGAAAAAATAAGTGTATTTTCAGAAATGTAGCCATGTGTATACATGGCTGGTGTGATGCCTGCATCCTATTTGACAACACTTTAATGTGTTACCAAAGTAAATCTAAGTTTATATATGAAGTAGGCAATTTAAGAATTCAGAGCAGAGACATTTATCTACTCCATGACTTTCATATTGCCTTACAAGCAACACAAAAATTTAATATTCCATTATTAAATGTTTAACCTGGCTGAACACTGAAATGTGGTGCTAAATTATTGTAAAAGTAAAGGACATATGCTGTCCCAGTACAATAATGTTAGCCACATGTTACAGAAATACCGGTATACGAGTATATGCCATGAATGAAGAAAAACAGGCCAGAGTAAGACGTAGGACTGTTATTATTTAAAAAAGATATATGCTATAACACTACATAAATAAAGGTGAAGGTACACACTGCACTCTTTAATCTACCTCGGGTGTTATGCCAGCATGTTAACCTGATATGTTACAAGTCTACTTCATATTGTACTGAGTTAGAGTCACATTGAATTTAATTATTCTGGCAAGCCTCTGTTTTACCTCCCCCCCATTTGCAAGGCATGTTGATAAACCTGTGAAAGACATATTACGTGAGTTCTTCACACACAAATGACCTTACTAATACTGTATTTTGCAATCTGTGGTGGACCGTAGAGAAATGAATTGGTATTGTACACCCTACAACAATCGGTAAAAATAAAATGACACAATATCTTTATTTGGTTATAGGCCAAATAATTCAATCTGCAAGGCTCAACTGCATATCCCATATTAACAAAATTATACATATATCCCTGCAACAAAATCGTACCGTATATGACTGAAAATCATGTTGCACCAAACACATGTACATAATTTCATGCTGGATTGCCAGCAGTAATGTTCTGTGAGTATCCAGGTACCATAGGTATTTACTTTGTATGATGTGTCCACTATACATGCCAAAATATTTATAAATTCGACACACGCCTCAGGTTTTGATGGTCATCAATTTCTTCATATATTATAGTAGCTAAGTAGACAGACTCTAATTACGACAGAATGCCCTACCATCAGACTCTACCAGTATTCATTGTTGATATACGTTGTATCAGCAGTGCTAAATGTTATACCAGATATCCAAAAAACTGAAAACTCACCTCCCACATCTAACTCTCCAGATGTAAACATGGCGCTGCCAGGCGCCCCAGCTGTCGCGCCGCGTTTTCTTCTTCTTAAGCGGTTACTATTCTAGGCCCAATAGGGAGGAAATGAGAGCGTCTGTACCACCCCCCCTTGTACGGCTTATGCCTGCCTCACCGTACCCAAGAGCGTCTGTACCTCTCCCTAGCACGGCTTATGCCCACCTCACCCTACCCAAGAGCGTCTGTACCATCCCCTTGTACGTTTATACCCACCTCACCCTACCCAAGAGTGTCTGTACCACTTCCTAGCACGACTTATGCCTACCTCACCCAACCAAAGAGTGTCTGTATTGTACCCTGGACTATGTATGTGACTAATGCTACGTGTACAGAATACTATGGTTAAAATCTGGTGACATCAAATATATTACATACCAACTATCCCAACAGCATGTTAAAATACCACAAGATATTCGTCTACGTGGATAATCTCATATACATACTTTTCTACTTCAGAGAGTGCACGATTAACCTATACCTATTCTTCGCAAACATTCATATATATTGGAATTTAGTGTAGAACAAGATCATTTTATAAATGTCTGACAATTATACTTACATAACACCGTGGGTGAATGTTATTGTTGTAGTGCCTACAGTATATTCGTTTACAGTAAGTGTACAGATAAACTGGTATACACCACTTTTATGTTATTAAACTGTGTAATATGCATTACGACTAGCCATTCAACATACCATGCAATGCTATCTACAGCTGTGGTAGTACATCTCTGTTCACTTCCAGGAGAGTTTGACCATGCAGTGTCTTCTCCAGCTGTGGTACTCTATCTCTGTCCTCTTCCACGGGAGTCTGACCATCAGGGTGGAAGGAATGGATGCTGGCATCTGTGTAATGTCATAAATAGTTTGGGATCATCGTGACATACCAAACCAATAGTGTTGCTATATGTGTGCAATATGGACACCATCAGTATAAGTGCACTGATAAAAAGACAGTTTACAATCATTATCTTCACCATAATCACTGGAACATGGGAGACTGCCTAACTCATAGTGCAGCTACTCTGTAATGTCCTCATGACCCACTTGGCTATGCTATCATATTTTGTATATAAGACTATATGACACTTGTATATTATGACTATATCCCATTATGTGTTCTGTAATATAACATGGACATCCACACATCTTACCAGAGGAAACGTCTGCCAACCATTTGTGCCCCTTTTACAAAATTAGTCACTGCCATCAAGTTGCATGTGTTACATATAATCATTATACAATCCTGGAGGAGGAATGGGTGAATATCTACCACAGTCTGCTGGTGTCAACTGATGATGTACAACAGCATCTGAATGGACGTTGATGGAAGGACAATCTTCAGCACTTGTAGCGGGATGTACTGGTGGATCCTCGATTGACATATCCCCTGTGGAGGTGGAGCCAATTAATACACTCTATACCGTTAGTCCTAATACGTAAGGGGAATAGCAGGTAATATGTGCAACATTTATCCATACATGAAGTACAGTACATAAATGTTTGGCAATGTAGCTTTGTTCTGTCTGCAACTGTTATGCAGGTTATTAATATACAAATCTCCACTTTATCATATATATTACAGTAAAAGCATGTCAACTATCATTTTCACCTCTTTGGGGGGTTGGGGGACAGCTCAAGCAGCCCAAGTTATCAGTGTCACCTACAATTTCCTAGTTCAAGTAACATGTATTAATCGGTCACGTCTGGGTAAGCTGAAATTAAGCCAGGTCTTTATGTGGGACAATATCACGCTCATCACATTATACAGACTGGGGTCTGGGGTTGAAAAATCCATTGGTTGGGTACAGTGGTATGACAATACAACTTGTTGATCCACTAACTGGATGGCAATACATAATTATTGACAAATGTCATAACATTAATGGTACTGTCTGACATGCAAATATGACTTACGGAAGGGGTCACTTTACTACTTTATTTATATTTTGTAGAAGCCATGTATTGATGTTATCCATTCTCTGTACAAATACACAATTTAAGAATGCTATAAATATCATTCAGACGAGTAAATATTCTATTAGGGAGTGCAACACATAACTATTACTGGTGGAATGGGGACAGCTGTTGGAACAAGTCTGCGCTAATAAAGTAATATTCTTCACGGAAATGATCGCAGCTTTAACAGATGGGCACAACCTATATGTTCTTTGTAATACAAATTTCAGCTATTCTGTGAAAATAAGGCTATGTTTGATATAGGTAATGATAACACATTTATTGGTGGTGATGGTAGTAGAGGAAGAAAGTTCAAATTAATTACCTGTATCAAGAGACTTGCCTTACTGTACACATGTACCTCACATCACTCATTCACTCCCTAACTCACTCATTTACTCAGAAAATACACTGTATGTGCGTGCACACAGGAATAACATTTGTGGCAACTCATTTATTCCAGAGTACCTGGTATGCAATGCTGTCATCAGCACTACACTGTTGCATTTCCCATTGGCTAATTATCTCAAAGCTAATGCCACTTTACATCTGCAGATAAAAACACGCAGCCGGCCGGGGTCGGACGGGTTTGGAGGACTGGTTGGAATTTGGGCGTGGTTGGACGTGGGATATGGGTGTGGCTAGGAATGGTTGGAATTTGGGCGACAATAGGCGTGGGATATGGGTGTGGCTAGGACTAGTTGGGATTGGGCGTGGCTGGACGTGGGATACTGGTATCGCTAGAACTGGATGGGATTTGAGTGTTGCTGGACGTGGGATATGGGCGTGGCTAGAACTTGATGGGATTGGGCGGGTCTAGTGTAGGATTTGGCACTGGCTGGGCGTGAGAGTTGAATGTGGCTGAGCTTGTGGATGGGCGTGACATCTGGGTGGGGCGGGGAGGGGGATTTGAATGAGGCAGAGCAAGGGATTTGGGTGGGGCGGGGTATGGGATTTGGCCATGGTTGTGCTTGGGATCTGGGCGTGGTTGGGAGGCTGGATGAGGACTAGACAGGATTCAGGTAGGGCTGAGTGGAATTTGGGCGTGTTTGGGAATGGGATTAAGGCGTGGGATCTAAGATGGACGGGGGTTTGGGGGGATCTGGGCGTGGTTGGTGTGGAATTTGGCCGTTGTTGAATGCGGAGAGGTGTGGCTGCTGGGATTTGGGCTGGAGGCTGGAGAAATGTGGTGGAGTGAGGTCTGGTGGGGTTGGGTGTATACTGATGAAATCTGGTATGGTGTGGTGTTATGTGCTGGGCTGGTTGAGATGTGTGGTGTGATGGGATTTCGTGTGGTATGTGGTGTTATGTGGTGTGCCGTGCTATGATGCGTTGTGAGATGTACTATTATAAAGAATGGGGATATATGAGGCTGCTATAAGGAGTGGTGTGGTCTAAAACGTGGTGTTGTGCTGGGTTGTGGTCTGGTGGGGCCAGTTTTATTTTATGTGGTATGATGTGGTGTGGGTCAGTGTGGTTTGGAGTTGTGTAAAGGTGAGCAGCGTGGAGGGGAAGGTAGTGTAATCCTATAGTGTTGGGCGTGGTGTGGTGCGGTGCAGCGTAGTGTGGTGTGGAGGGAAAGGAAGTGTAATCCTACAGTGTTAGGCGTGGTGTGGTGTGGTGTGGAAGGGAAGGTAGTGTAATCCTTTAGTGTTAGGCGTGATGTGGTATGGAGGGGAAGGTAGTGTAATCCTTTGGTGTTAGGTGTGGTGTGAAAGGGAAGGTAGTGTAATCCTTTAGTGTTAGGTGTGGTGTGGAGGGGAAGGTAGTGTAATCCTTTGGTGTTAGGTGTACTGTGGTGTGGTGTGGAGGGGAAGGTAGTGTAATCCTTTAGTGTTAGGCGTGGTATGGTATGGAGGGGAAGGTAGTGTAATCCTTTGGTATTAGGTGTGGTGTGGAGGGGAAGGTAGTGTAATCCTTTGGTGTTAGGTGTGGTGTGGAGGGGAAGGTAGTGTAATCCTTTAGTGTTCGGTGTGGTGTGGTGTGGTGTGGAGGGGAAGGTAGTGTAATCCTTTGGTGTTAGGTGTGGTGTGGAGGGGAAGGTAGTGTAATCCTTTAGTGTTCGGTGTGGTGTGGTGTGGTGTGTAGGGGAAGGCAGTGTAATCCTTTGGTGTTAGGTGTACTGTGGTGTGGTGTGGAGGGTAAGGTAGTGTAATCCTTTGGTGTTAGGTGCGGTGTGGAGGGGAAGGTATTGTAATTCTTTAGTGTTCGGTGTGGTGTGGTGTGGAGGGGAAGGTAGTGTAATTCTTTGGTGTTAGGTGTCGTGTGGAGGGGATCCTTTGGTGTTAGGTGTGGTGTGGTGGGGAAGGCAGTGTAATCATTTGGTGTTAGGTGTGGTGTGGTGTGATGTGGAGGGGAAGGTAGTGTAATCCTTTGGTGTTAGGTGTGGTGTGGTGTGGTGTGGAGGGGAAGGTAGTGTAATCCTTTGGTGTTAGGTGCGGTGTAGTGTGGTGTGGAGGGGAAGGTATTGTAATTCTTTAGTGTTCGGTGTGGTGTGGTGTGGAGGGGAAGGTAGTGTAATTCTTTGGTGTTAGGTGTCGTGTGGAGGGGATCCTTTGGTGTTAGGTGTGGTGTGGTGTGATGTGGAGGGGAAGGTAGTGTAATCCTTTGGTGTTAGGTGTGGTGTGGTGGGGAAGGCAGTGTAATCATTTGGTGTTAGGTGTGGTGTGGCGTGATGTGGAGGGGAAGGTAGTGTAATCCTTTGGTGTTAGGTGTGGTGTGGTGTGGAGGGGAAGGTAGTGTAATTCTTTAGTGTTAGGTGTGGTGTGGTGTGGTGTGGTGTGGAGGGGAAGGTAGTGTAATCCTTTAGTGTTAGGTGTGGTGTGGTGTGGAGGGGAAGGTAGTATAATCCTTTAGTGCAGTGATCCTTAAAAATTTTCAGACCCGATACCCCTAGATTCAATTGCGAGTCAACCCGATACCCCCTCTCTAATACTGTTACTCCTTCCAATTTCAGTTTCCTCAAAGAGAGAGAGAGAGAGAGAGAGAGAGAGAGAGAGAGAGAGAATGGCTATGAACAAACAGTTTAATTCTATAGATTCCTTTACTTATAATTTCAAGAAAATAACGTTCATACATAGATTAGTAAATCGTAGTTACCATACACGATTTTTTTTTTTTTCAGGATACCTTTCTGGATACCCCTAAGAGGCTATTTCGATACCCCCTGGGGGTGTCGAGGCACTACTTTAAGAACACTTGCTTTAGTGTTAAACCCTTTAGGTCGTGCATCATAACAGCACCTTTTTACCACCGGCATAAAGGGCAGGTAATTACTTAAGTCGTAGCCTATCCAGATACGTGATGTGTGTCTGTCTGTTGTACAATTAACTATGGAAAGCCTTGATCGACTAACCCATCTTTTGCAGGCTTGTATCCACTGACCCCATCTAGGTCAAGTTCCAGTAGTAGTCATTAGGTCAAAGTTCAGGGTTATACGAGATAAGAAACTATTTCTAGTAGATGGTTGTCGTTACATTACATTTTTACTATTCCTCATCAATTTTAATGTAATTTCCTAGGGTTGATCGGACTGAAGGGGTTTCAAATATCTTAGATATTAACTGAGAGAGACAGACAGACAGAGAAAGTACGTAAGTACGATGGCTAGGCTGTAAACAATTAAGGGTGGTTTGGAGGTGATAGTGGAAAATGAAAAAGGGTTTAGCCGTGAAGAGAGCAGATGTATGGGTGTGGTGGAGTCTTGACGTGTATGGTGTGGGAAGGGGTGTGTGGTGGTGTTAAGGTGTCAAGCGTGAGGAAGAGGAGTAAAACTGTAAGGTGTCCAGTTTGTGAGAAGAGGTGGTGTGATGAGTAGGTGACAATGAGTGGAAAACGGAAGTGTGGGGAGAGCCATGTTAAGGGCATGGGTTGAAGGGGAAAAAAAAAAGTTAGGAGACGTATGAATGTGAGGGGAGTGGGATAAAAAATGTTGGAAGGGATGGGAGTTAGATGTGTGGAAAACAAAAGGCTTTCACAGAGGAGGTGCGTAGGTGTAGTGTATAAACAGTGTGGGAAGAGCTACAAGTTAGATGTAAGGTGTGGAAACAGAAAAAGAGATAGGAAGAAAAGGTGTAAAAGCAGGTGTTAAAACAGGAGGAACTGAAAGATGTGGGAAGAGATGAAAGGTGGAAATGTATGACCGATGGGTGTAGGGAAAAAAAATCGATGTTAAATGTGGAGGCATAAGTGTTTGAGGTGCAGAAAAAGGGAAGGTGTAGCAGAAAAGAACTAGCATGTGGGACAAAAAAGAGAAAAAAGGTGACTGATAAGTGTATAAAAATGGTGTGGAAAAAAGGATGTGTGGAAGGGAGATGCATAAGGTGAAGAGAGAGAGAGAAAAAAAAGATGGGTGTAAAAGCTATGTAAATAATAAGCATAAAACTGCGTGTAGAAATGACGTGTAAAATGCAGTAGTATGAAAACAACAGTGTGTGGGAAGGGGCGATGTGTAAGATGTGTAAAAATAAAATGTAGGTGTGGGGAGGTGTAGGTGTATGAGGTGTGGAAAAGAATATGTATGGAAAAATCAGGCGTGGGAAGGAAGATGTATAAGGTGTGAAAAAAAAAAAGCCTTGGTGTGGGGAGGTTTTGGTGTATATGTGTAAAGGCTGAGTGATAAAAGTGTGGGAAAAGGTGTTATAATGTTAGCTGTAGAAAAAGGCGGTGAAAAAAGAAGTACGCAGAACTGAAGCATGGAGAGAGAGAGAGAGAGAGAGAGAGACAGACAGACAGAGAATCAAAACATCTCATTATGCCAGTCACCCAATGACTGGACACAGATAATGATTGGCGTACTTTTTTTTTTTTTCAGGGAGGAAGAAAAATCATTTATTAAAATAAAAATCCATGGCTACACCATATTGCAGGTGTCCTCCATTCATAAACTGTAACAGTTGGACTTGAACTACTGTAGGTTGAAGTTTGGGGGGAAACTATTCTGCAGAAAGAATTCCAAATGAATGCATTTCGAGGAATAAAAGGATTTTGACATGCAGAAGTTGTGCAATATGGCAATGTGACAGTCAAGAGGGCTACCAGATGTCCGTGTAGCACGGGGGAAGGCGTGGAGAGGTGACACAATGGATGCAACTTCGTTTAAGCATTTGCCATAAAAGTATCTGTAAAAATAATGCAAGGGAGGCAACATTCCTTCTTTCTTGTATAGTGGTAGTTCATTTGTAACCGCAGGGTTTGTAATAATTCTTCCAGCTTTATCCTGAAATTTGTACAGTAGTTTTAGTTGAACCTCTCCAACCACTGCACTTAACATCCACTATTTACCACGTCTACAATATCGTAATCCTTAGGGGTTCAAACGACCACTGTATCTTGCAGTTTTGTTTTTCCTTTACCATAATATTCCATGGCATTCTTCGAGTATTTTATGATTACGTTTTCAAGTTTATATATTTTTTAAATTCTTTTAAACGTGAAAGTTTTTAAAGTGGTTTGTTTACAATCCCTATCGATGCCGAAGCCACACGGACGCCACCTTGTGGGGAGCGAAGACAGACTGACACCATCTTGTGGGGCGAGAAGAGACGGACGCCATCTTGTGGGGCGAGAAGAGACGGACGCCATTTTGTGGGGCGAGAACAGACGAGCCCCATCAAAGAACATCATTTTGGAAAGAAATTATCCGTATCGGTGCCAATTTATCCAAACTTAACCTAAATTTTCGTAAAAAAAACAATCTTACCGGAATCCTACCCTACCCTAACATATCCCTTATAAAATCATACTTATTGTTTACTGAAGGATCCCCTTCGTACTCGAAAAAGATCTTTTGTACATCCTTACCAACTCATTGATTCTGTTCAAAAAGGTAAAAAAAAAAAAAAAAAAAAAAAAGTGTCCCCTAAAGGATTAGCTACAAAATAATGCTTGACAGGAATTAAAATGTTTAACGCAGTGTTGCCACATGTAGGATAATTATCGTATCTGTCCGATAATACTGCCTCTGGTACGGGTACGATACCATTTTCTATTATATCGTTTGTACGACAATTTTTGGTGGAAAGCTAGCATGGCAGTAAATTTTGTGGCATGCATAGCTAATTATGCACAGTTCTTTCACAATTTGACAGATGAGGATCTTAACGGCTAATGTAATGGTGATCACTGAAAAGACTTCCTTTTATGGTCTTATGGAGTTACCTGCTTCTTTAGGCACATTCCTATGAATTTTCTGTTTGAGTTCTATGGACTGTATTCTGCTGCTAGTCAAATTGATTTTCTAGAGTGGCAGAAATGCTATTTCTTTTCCTTGTAATATGTTTTTGTAATAAAGTATATCATTATACTATTATATTATTATTATGAAATTTTCATGGTGTGCTTTAATTTTGACAAAACTTAAAGTGATAAATATAAACCTGAATATAAATCACTAACTTACAAAATTACGGTTCTGATGAAGATAATTTTAATGGATAAGTTTTCAGTAAATACAGCACGGTATTGGCAATTTTAAAATACATAAGCTTATTAAACGCTATAAAATAGTGAATTTAATAGAGTACGATCATTCAAACGAAAAAACAATAATTTTGAAGAGCCGGCAGGGTTGGGGATTTTTTTTATTAAAAAAAAAATCAAAACTAAAAAATTCAATGATTTTTTTTTTTTTTTTTTTTCCCATCATATGGTAGGAAACATTTCAAAAGCAGTATTCTGAATACTGTTAACATGTCATGTCTATCCACTGATTGTTCAGGCTGAAAGCCACTGTCCAGAATCCAGATACCAGTACATACTTGTTCAAGTCCTGTCTGTATGCTACTGGTTAAGGCTGAGTTGCCAGTGATAATAAAGACAGTATATTCCATAGCTGCCTGATTAGGCTATACTGTATTACCACACACAAACATTCCTGTTCAGGTCCTGTCTGTACACTATTGGTTAAGGCTGAGTTGCCAGTGGTTTTCAATACAGTATATTCCAAGGGACCAAAGCTGATTATATTACCACAGAAAAAAAAATCTTAAGCTAACATCATTATAACATGGCCTTCAGTGACCAAGCATAGCCTACCTAGTCTTATGGCTTTGGTTTTTGAAACACGGTATATATATACTTCAATGTAAAGTTACTAAAAAAACTCCTGAGATAATGGGAAGAAAATATTCACTGGCAACAACGGACTTGGTAAACTCTGCAAGCTGCTTCAGCTGGGAAAACTTTAGCTGCCTAGTTCAGTGCCATATGAACTACAGTATAGTGCAGTTAATTACAAGTACAGCAAATTACCGGTACTGTAGCTTACTGCAACATACATGAATGAAAGAAGAGATGGTGATAGTTAAAGTTTTGATATATACAGTATTACTATAAGAAACATTAGAACTGAATTGCCAGAATATAGGTGACAATTATCTACTATTCAGAGCTGAAGTAAATGTATCTAATGTTTTTGAAAATACACTGCAGTATTGGACAATGTCAGATCAAAATAAACTACAGTAGAAAAGGGAGTCTTAATGTTACTGAAGTTCAGTTCAGATTAATATTTTTACAAATAACTCTAGATGGTACCGGTATATGTTACTATAAACTGCTGTTTTTCAATTCAGAAGTTTCAGGATACAGTATACCTTCCAAAAATGAGAAAAGCAGGATAAAAGAAACACAGCATTTGGGCTGAATTTGATGAACTTGCAGCTGACACACAAAAAAAGGGAACACGTGCAAAATGTAAAGATAGTGGCAAAGAAATGAAGGGCTTAAAACGCTTGAAAGACCATAAGAAGAAATGCAGTGGGCCACAGCAAGATTTGGAAATTCTTGAAGCAGAAACAACAGATGGTAATTATTCATTCATTCATTCATTGCCAGACGCCATGTATCCCAAACGGGGTGGCCAACGGCTTAGAGTTAATTGTTTTACAGGGAGGAGCACTAAACCTCCACCAACCCCACTTGACACGTAGGGATGCCAACAGCATCTGGTGTTCCCAGGCGGTCACCCATCCAAGTACTAACCAGACCCAACGTTGCTTATGGTAATTATAAGTACAGTATTTAAGTTTGCTACAGTTCTTTTGTTTCCAGCAGCTGTCTCATAAGAACTTAATCTTTGGCAAAATACTGAAAATAATACTCGTATTTCTTAGTGTTAGATATCAATGACATTAGCCTGCCATTATATATCTGCTATAGTACAGTACATGTTCCTTTCACCATACTGTAATTACTTCCCTTGGTTTAATTCTGGCCCAACTAATGTGCAAGCAGCATGTGTCATGGTTGAGTGTGATTGCAGAACACTGTAATAAGATCTGTTTAGGCCTTCAGCTGCTATATACTGCATCTTAAGAATCTTCTAATAGTACAAGGTATGGTACCCTTGCAGATTCACAAGAACATCCACAAGCATCGACATCCCAATCTGCATTGGAGGGTTCAAGTGCCGGCATGCACACTCCACCAACTTCATTACCCATAAAGCGTAGCTTGTCATGGACTTCTCCAGTAGACACATGTCCTACTACTGCTGATAGATTAAAAAGAGCTTCTTTATCTTCTCAACACTCAAGTATTTTGCAGTATGGTGTGAGGACAACCAAGGAGGAAAAGGAAAAAATAGATGAAAAGGTTGCAACAATGGTGTATGCAACAAATTCTCCTTTCAGGATTATTGAGCATGAATCATTTATAGACATGGTAAAAATACTGAGGCCAAGATACAAACTGCCCAGCAGGAAAGACATTTCTGGCCCACTGTTAGATAAAGAGTATGCCAAAGAATGTGAGAAAAGTGTACTACAACTGGAAGGCAAAACTATGCATGAGTCTTGATGGATGGACAAATGTTTCCAATGAACCTGTAATATGTGCATCTGTTACTGTTCACTCATCTGAAAACACAAGTGGTCTATCTTGTGGACACAATTGATACATCAGGTCACCCACATACATCAGATTACCTAAGAATGGTTGCTAATAGTTCAACAGAAACAGATGAACATAAATACAAATGCAAAGTTGGTAGCTTTGTAACAGATAATGCTGCTAATGTTGCAAAAATGAGAACTGAGCTAATGAAAGATGATGAGTGTGACCTGATATGCTATGGCTGTTCAGCACACATAATGAATTTGTTGGCTAAAGATTTAGAAATTGGTAACATAAGAGAACAAGTTGTAAAAATTGTAAAGTATTTTAGGAATAATCATTCAGCCTCAGCAGCCTACAAATCAGCTGGGGGTTCAGCCCTAGCTATACCACAAGATGTTCGGTGGAACACACTGAATGACTGCTTAGAGTCTTACTTGAATAACTGGCCAATATTAGTGTCTGTTTGTGATGGTGAAAAAAGACAACTAGACTCAAATATTACCAGGAAAGTGATGGTCACAAATCTCAAACGGTGTTCAGAAGACATGCTCAAAATTCTGAAGCATAGTGCAGTAGCACCTGATAAAGTTCAAAGAGATAGATGTGATATTGGAGAAGTGACTGAAGTGTGGAAAGACTTGGAGAACCAGCTAAAAGAGGAGTCAGTTCGGTCAGGTGATAGTGTTACCATTCAAAATCATTTTATGAAACGTATGGCATTAGCACTCACACCTGTTCACTATCTAGCTAATATTCTACATCCAGCTTATAAGGGGAAAAAACTTACTATGGAGGAAGATGACACTGGAATGAAATGGGCTCAAGAAAATTACCCATCTGCAATCCCTCTTATACTGTCTTATAGAGCAGAATTTCCCCCTTTTCCAGCCATACATGTTTTCCGAGAGCCCCGCCTCTCGCCTACAGTCTGCAAAGGCAATGGGTCGTATTCTCGTTCTCTTGGGAACTTTCCCATCACCTATTCATAAGCGATTTATTTTGCCTATTACGCACTTATATTCTCTTGTATGTACTGATGCAAACTATCTATCTATCTATCTATAGCCCGACGCCCTAATCCCGCAAAGGGTGGCCGCAGACAAAACGCCTCCAAGTCGCTCTGTCACCCACCATTTGACTACCATCCCCCCAAATCACCCCCCCCCTCCCTCATACATCTCTCACCTCCATCCCTCCACCTCATCCTCGGTCTACCCCTCCCTCTCCCTCCCTCCACCTCATCTACATACACCCTCTTAGTCAGTCTTTCATTCTCCATTCTCTCCACATGTCCAAACCACCTCAGTGTATTTCTCCTGATCTTCTCAACCACATCCACATCCACCCCACAACGTTCCTTCACTTCTTCATTCGTCAACCTGTCCCTCCGTGTCACTCCACATGCTCCTCTCAAGTAACTCATTTCCACTGCTGTCACTCTTGATTTGTTCCCCACTTGCAAGGTCCACGACTCGCTTCTATACGTCAGGGTAGGGATCACAATACTATCATGCAGTGACTTCTTAACTTCCATACTCACCTCCCTATTTCTCATCACTGCTTTCAGTGAACCAACAACCTTCCTTCCCTGCTGTACCCTTTCACGCACTTCATCCCCCAAAGTTCCACCCTTACTCATCACACTACCCAAGTACTTGAATGCACTCACATTTTCCATATCCTCACCATCCAACCTCACTGTACATTCTGTGACTTCATTCCTCTCAAACACCATAACATTACTTTTGTTTATATTAACTTTCAGCTTCCTCCTCCTACACACTGTCCCAGATTCATTCACCAAACCTTGAGCCTCCCATTAATCTTCACTCAACAATACTGTATCATCAGCAACCAGCAACACCGGAAGCTTCCAGATCTCACCCTCATTCATTTGAGCCACCCCCACATCCACTGCCCTACCCTGCACCTCCTTTACAACCCCATCCATGTATATATTACACAGCCATGGAGACATCATACAACCCTGTTTCAGTCCCACATTGAGATCAAAGAACTCACTCAGCTCACCATCCACTCGCACAGTAGCCCTAGCTCCTTCGTACATACTCTTCACAGCACTCAACAATTTCCCCTCCACTTCATATATTCTTAATACCTTCCACAAACCTTGCCTATCTATTCTGTCATAAGCTTTCTCCAAGTCCATGAAGGCAGCATACACTTTCTTTCCCTTCTCTAGATACTTCTCCATTAAACATCTTAGAACAAATATCTGATCTACACACCTTTTTCCTTTCCTAAATCCCCCTTGTTCTTCTCCAACTAGCTCCTCTGTCATATGCCTAACCCTATCAGTGAGTATGCTACCATATATTTCACCAGTCACACTAAGAAGGCAAATACCCCTATGGTTACCACATACTTCTCTCACCGCTTTTCCTTTATATAAAGGAACAATTATACCAGATTTCCAGTCCTCTGGAACCCTTCCCTCTTCCCAAGCCAATCTACACAACTTCCATATCCACTCCACAACAATCTCACCCCCATACCTCATCATTTCACCACACACTCCATCAATTCCTGGGGCCTTTCCCGACTTGATCTTCTTCATTGCTTCCACTACTTCCGTCCTACTGATCTCTTCCTCCCTCCTCTCATCTCTTCTTCTCCCAGCCATTCCCCAACCACTTATACTCGCATTGCTGTCATTCTCTACATTCAACAAATCCTCAAAGTGCTCCTTCCATCTTCTCAATTTCTCTCTCTTCTCCACCAACAATCTATTATTCCTATCTTTCACTCCCCTACTATTTCCCCTTTCAAACTGCCTTACTTTCTTTACCTCCTTCCAAAACAATTTCTTACTCTCCCTCCATTTCACACTCAGATTCCTCCCAAACTCTTCATCCATTTTCTTCTTACTCTCCCTCACCACTCTTCACCTCCCTTCTCCTGCTCACATATACCTCTCTCTTCTCTTTCTCATCTTCTCCCCTACCTTTACTCGCTAACCATTCATTATATGCCTTCTCCTTTTGTTCTACAGCTCGTTTCACCTCATCATTCCACCATGCTGTCCCTTGCACACCCTTGCATCTCCTCCTCACTCCACAAACCACCTCACATGCTGCGCCTATCTCTTCCGTGAATATCTTACATACGTCTTCCACCCCTTCCATCTGCTCTAGCTCATACCTTCCCAATCTTTCTTCCACTATACTCTTATACTTTGCCATTTTCTCACTATCTTGCAAATTCTCCACTCTTCTCACAGGACCTGTTTCCTCCTGTCTTCCCCTTCGTCTCCTTCACCATTTTCTTTGCAGCTTTACCTTGGCCATCACTAAGTGATGGTCCGAGACTCCATTCCCCCACCCTCTTCACACTCTTGCATCCAACACTTGTCTTCTCATTTGCTCATCCACACACACGTAGTCTATCATTGCCTTTCGTTCAACAAGTTCACCATCCATCCTCCTCATTACTCTCCATGTATACCGGTGGATCATCTTATGTCGAAAGTAGGTGTTGGCTATTGTCAACCCCTTACAAGCACAGATGTCCACCAAAGCACTGCCATTCCCATCTACTTCAGCTGGCACACCCCACTGACCAACCACTCCATCCACTCGTACATTCCTAACTTTGCCATTCATGTCTCCAGTCAAAAGCACTCTCTCGCTCCTCTCAGATTTGTCCATACATGCTTCTACTCTCGCCCAAAACTCATCTTTCACTCTTGCCACTCGGTCCTCTGTCGGAGCATACACATATACAATCGCCCACGCTTGTATACCTACTTTCATCCTCACCCATACACTCCTTGCACCGACTGTTCCATACTCTCTTATATTCTCCTTCCACTTCTTGCTTATCATCAGACATACTCCCTCTCTTGCCCTCTCATTCTCATTAACTCCCGCACATATACCTAAACCATAGTCCAATTCTCTCACCCTTTCACTTTTCCATTTCGTTTCAATCAATCCACATATATCCACTTTTGCATCCTCAAGCACCTGAACAATCTCTATGTCTTTCACTTCATCATTCACTCCTCTCACATTCCATGTCCCCACCCTGAGAATGTCCTTTGTCCGTTCCTTAGTCGTCAACGTATGGTCTGTCCTGGTCCGAGGCGCTTTATTCGCTTGTTTAGTTAGTTCGTTTTACGGGGTGGGGCACTAACCCACCACCAACCCTTTTAGTCGCCTCGTACGACAAGCAGGGATACCAGGGGAGTATTCTTGAAACCCCCCTACCCCCAGGGGAGGATACTGAGGCGTAATTTGCGACCCAAATCGCTCAGGAAGATGTGTTACGAAGTGTCCCATACAAAGGAGCTGCGCCTGAAACTATTCCGTACACAGGCTCAGCAGTTGTTTGTATCAGCCAAAAGGAAGAGGAAGAGGAAGAAGAATGAAAGAAGAAGGAGGAGGAGAAGAAGAAGAAGAAGAGCAGAAGTTGATGATGATGATGATAATGATGATGTGAGAATCATGATCATGGCACCAATATGACACTGCCGTCCTTCTGGCCATGACAAACAGAACAGACAGGCTGCAGAACCCGGGCCAGTAAAACACAGCAGCGGGATAAACTGCCATCAAAGTAGCCAGTGAAATGCGCCACACGGACACAAGGCAAACAAACTATACCAGCATTTGTATACCTTGCAGCCCAGCAGGGGTTTTTACCTGCTTCTCAACACGCTACAGAAATGACGGCAATGCCTTTTTTTTAGCTCTTGTTTATGAAGAAAAATTTGAAATAATCCTTCACTGCTGTCAAAACATTAATGCCAAAACCCCCATTTTCACTGTGTATACTGTCTTGGCCTCTCCCCACCCCCACCCCCACAATTCTACCTCATCCCACCCACTGCTTCATCTCCCACGCCCATTTCTTTATCCCTCCCCCTCCTCGTCTTTCATTTTTGGAGGAATCTTTGGCATTAATCTTGGCTGCACTGCAACCAGTAATCCTGCCACAGCCATTTCCACAGGGTACACTCTCCTGCCCCAGCCCCACCGCCCACCAACATTCCAGTCCGTCCCACCCACTGCTTTGCTTACCAAGGCCAGTACTCTGCCCGCTCTTTAATGGTTTCATGGGGCGACGCAAGTCACCAGATCAACCAACGCCCTGGCTCATTTCCTGTTCCCTCTCTCTAGACAAGTTTACTCAGCACAGTAGCGACTTTTGCAAGTGGACGGGTTAGATAACAGCGTTCATTATTTCCTTCACCACTTACAGCGTTCATTATTTCCTTCACCACTTACAGCGTTCATTATTTCCTTCACCACTTACAGCGTTCATTATTTCCTTCACCACTTACAGCGTTCATTATTTCCTTCACCACTTACAGCGTTCATTATTTCCTTCACCACTTACAGCGTTCATTATTTCCTTCACCACTTACAGTGTTCATTATTTCCTTCACCACTTACAGCGTTCATTATTTCCTTCACCACTTACAGCGTTCATTATTTCCTTCACCACTTACAGCGTTCATTATTTCCTTCACCACTTACAGCGTTCTCCTGTGCCAGTGGTTCCCAGCCTATGGGTAATTACCCACAAGGGGGTAATTTGGATGTTTTGATGTGGGTAATGGCAAGGTGAGAACAACCGTGTTTATATTTAAATAAAATTCCTTCGAAATTCCGCTCAAAACCAACTGTACTCTACAGAAAGCTTAGAATACAGAGTTTAACATGACTCATCTAAACCGAATTTAGGCCATTGTGTAATTCAGAACTGACAGAATGCTGAACTTGGAGCAACACTTTGGGAACACACTAACGATGTTTTCAAGTTAGAGGTGACAATGTTGCATAAAACGGCCACAAAAGTATGTTACTTACTTGGCACATTTTCAGAACTGAATAATGTCAGTGTTTCTCTCCATGGGGACAACAGCAGCTCTACTGACCTATATGAGAAGGTGCATGTATTCGATGCTCAGATTATCCTCTGGAAAAAAAGAGTCAGTGTAGAAAACCTAGTAATGAACTGAACAATATAATTAAGGAGGAAAGTAAGAATTGCACCTTCACAGAAGGTATTCTCAGTCATCTCGCTGCCAGGATACCGCTCTAGAAAAATACTTTCCAGCAGACTTAGTCTACCCGCTGTATATGCAACAACAACCTTTCCTGCTTCCTTGCAGCAGCACACAGGACTGAAATTGTTTGGCTGCATCCAGGATAAATACATTTTATATCCTTGGGTTGAAGGGATTAACACATCCGGTTACGAATATGTACAAAGGCCGTACAAAGGCCATCGTTGCTATAGTTCATTCACCTTAACTTGGCCCAGATTTACGGTACGTCCTTAAGAGGCATGTTTCCCGTAGCTCACTGGCAGGATAATACTACGGCTGTACATTCTTTCCACAGCCGTTTTTCGTGTTAATCTCTTGCTATAGCTCAGCATTCATGATGGATAGACGGTAAATTTAGGCCAAGTTAAAGTAAACAGGGTATAGTATTCAGTACTGATATTTTACTAATGATAATCCTATTGGAAAAACGAATACCAGGTACAGTCGATCAAAAAAGTATGGGTGCACACTCAGCACGAAGTACTTTGACACCATGGACGACGGATACTGGAAAATACCTAATGCTTAGTCACAACGCTGGCAAACTTTTCTCGCAGAGACAACATATATCGCTTACTTGTGACAAATTTGCAGTCTTTATTATTATAAGCATACCCAGGTGATAATTAATTACCCTTCTTGAGTGTGTGGGTGAGGCGGAAGGGGGGGGGGTGGAGAGGGAGGGGAGACCGAGGATGAAGTGGAGGGATGGAGTAGAGAGGTATATAAGAGGGGGAAGGGGTAAGTTGGCGGGAGGGCAGAGAAATAGCAGGGAATAAGGGGACATGGTGTACTTACTTACCTTAGAGTTTTACCCCTAATGAATAGAGGACCGGGCCCTATGTTAGCCCGGTCGGAGGTTCTGGTCTTTTATGAAGGTGGAGTTCATTTTTTTTTTTTTTTTTTTTAAATGTCGGTGGATATGATCTGTTTACAACATCGAGCAGTATTTGTGTTGATGTTGAAGATATCACAGAGGTTGCTGCTTCTGTCAGGGTCTGAAGGTCAACAGCTGAAAGGTCTTGGATAGTGTCTGTGTTGGGGTAGGTGCGACCTGCTCTGAGTTGTGCAGTGGCTTGACAGCGGAGGATGTAGTGTAACAGGGAATGAGGTGTCTCTGTGCCACAGTGGTTGCAGGTTTCTTTAGGGTTGTTGTTTAGCTTGGTGGTGCGGCAGTTGCACCCTAGCCGTAGTCGACGGACCCTTGTGAGGAGACTGGTGTGCTTGCAACGGTTATAAGTGGTTCGTACTGGGTTGCTGCTGCATACCACCTGGCAGAAGCAGACCCATTTGATGCACAGGCTTTATGTTCCTCCGTGGTGAGAAACATAGTTTTTTTTTTTTTTTTTTTATCTCTGATTTTATCTGGGAGAGGGAGGTGGGAATCTTGACTTCTATTTCAGGGTGGTTGGTGGCTGATTTAGCTGCTCTTATCAGCTTGTTCATTCTCAGAGATGTTGACGTGGCTGGGTATCCAGTGGATGATTATGGATTTGCCAGAGTTAGCTATTTGGGAGGCAGTGTGTATGATTTCTTGTATGAGTTTCCTGTTGTCACGGGGGTTTGGTTTGCGAAGGGTGTGGATGGCTGATAGTGAGTCTGTGTGGATAATGATGGAGTTTACTGTTGTGGTGTTGTGGGCATGTTCAAGGCTTTTGGCGATCGCCGCTAGTTCTGTCTGAAGAGTGGAGGCTCCATCACTGACTCTGGCTTTGTGTGTGCCCTCTCTGAACAAAAAGGCAGTACCTGCTCTGTGCTGATTCACCGAA
Organism: Coenobita brevimanus; assembly: GCF_032717465.1. Classification (NCBI taxonomy): domain Eukaryota; kingdom Metazoa; phylum Arthropoda; class Malacostraca; order Decapoda; family Coenobitidae; genus Coenobita; species Coenobita brevimanus. Next base: position 65,533,832 of record NC_137054.1, read on the forward strand.
CCGTCAGTGTAGTAAGTCGAGTCTGGGGTGGTAAGGGAGGCTGTTCTTTCCAGGGCCTCCTGGCGTAGAAGTTGGGGTGGGGTGTGGCTTTTGCCAGTAATCTGGGGGACTGCAAATTTGAAGGGGGACGGGATCCAGGGGCCGGATGCTCAAAACTGGTCATATCTCAGTCCCGCCGTCGGTGGTCGCTCCTCTAGTCCCATCTTAAATTAATCCCGCCTTATGTCTGACCACCTCCACCAATGTTCAAACGAGTAGCGGTCAGTCGCAGGGCGGGTATAAGTGTTAGTCCCATCAAGCGGCAGAGGGCAGGCAGTTCGCCAGCTGATCTGATAGCAACCAATGAGAATCAGTGTAACAAAAAACGCACCCAATGAGAATCAAGGAGGTTGTTTCTAAACAGACAACACGTGCATGCTGGTAACAACAAATATCACCGCCACAGACACTCGCCAAACGCCTGTCTGTCTGCTAACACTAACCTACTTCACAATGGAAGGTGAACCTAAAGCCAAGCGACCTCGGCGCCCAAACTTTACTGATGCAGAGCTGCTGGCTATGGCAACAAGTGTTGTAGAGAAGCAAGACTTTATATTGGGAAAATTTTCATTTGACAGTGCCTCAACAGGAGTCAGGATGAAGGCGTCAGCTTGGCAGTATGTTACTGATGCTGTCAATGCTGTCAGTAGAATTCAACGTGATGTTTCGGACGTAAAAACTAAATTCAAGCATTCAGTTTAGTCAATAAACTGGAAATTTTTTCCTTAAGACCTGTTTTGCAATGTTTTTTTTTTTCTAACTTATAATCTTTGACAGATTTTATATTTGTTGATAACCATTAGGCCCATCCAACAAAGTTTTAGCCCCAATCTAACCTAATCTACCTAAATTAACTAACTTAACCTAAACCCCAAACCTGCTTGGGGGTTGTCAAGCCAAGGCCTCATAATTACGGTGATAAGTTGTTTTTAGGTCAGTGGGGTGCAATTAAGTAATGTTCGGTTAGGCTTCTGATTAGACTAGGGTGGGTTAGGTTAGGTTTTAAGCTAAGTGCAAAGTGGTGGTGGGTTTTCGTTAATATCTCAAAGACTATTATTTTGCCATGGATGATTTAGAATGATTTGACGCAGACATCAATATGTACTTATTGAGCTATATCAAATTCATTACCATGAGGCAGGTGCACTTGTAAACATTTACCCTATCCTTACCTAAATGGGAGAGAAATGGAGTTCCCCCGAGCAAAGCCCTGTATTGGATTATATAGCCCCGCTAGGGTTACAGGAGCGAGCTACCACTCCCGGCTCGGCAGCCCGGGCGAGGCTCGAACTCGCAATCCCCCTATTACGAGTCCAGCGCGCTACCACTGTGCTACCGCGCCCCCCTCTATCCTTACCTAAAGACCCTAACCTGTCACTTCACAGCCCATACTGGTCATAATAAAATTGTGAACTAATGAAAGTCCCTAAAGGAAAAAATAAAAATAAAAATAAATTAACAGTTTAGGACACCTCTGGAATTCAATATGCATACTCCAGAGAATGGAGGTTAAAATGTGAAATTCCAGTAGTGTCCTAAACTGTAATATACCGGAAAAAATACCAAATTTGCCCACATCTAACTTAGAACGAGGGTTTGTAGAAGAAAAGCAGTTCACATGTCATACCTAATGAAAATATATGAGTAGCCTACATTTTATAGCAAGTATGTGGCATCATAGGGAGGCTTTCACAGTCTCATGAGATAAAATTATGCTGCACATCTACAGTTCATAAGAGGCCTCAATAGCAAGTCACTTAAAACTCGATAACCAAGCACAAATCATGCATGAGTTCCCTGGGATCCTTGCCATAATAAAATACCGCTTTATGCTTGTATGTATTACAAACACCTTAACTAATGTTTTGAGGGGTAGATAACGCTATTGAGAGGCTCAAAGCTTCTTTACGACCCTGGGGCCGGATGCTCAAAACTGGTCATATCTCAGTCCCGCCGTCGGTGGTCGCTCCTGTAGTCCCGTCATAACTTATTCCCGCCTTATGACTATTTTTTTTTTTTTTATAACCTCCTCCACCAATGTTCAAACGAGTAGCGGTCAGTCGTAGGGTGGGTATAAGTGTTAGTCCCATCATGCGGCAGAGGGCAGGCAGTTCGCCAGCTGATCTGATAGCAACCAATGAGAATCAATGTAACAAAAAAGGCAGCCAATGAGAATCAAGGAGGTTGTTTCTAAACAGACAACACGTGCATGCTGGTAACAACAAATATCACTGCCAGAGATACTCGCCACACGCTTTTCTGTCTGCTAATACTAACCTACTTCACAATGGAAGGTGAACCTAAAGCCAAGAGACCTCGGCGCCCAAACTTCACTGACGCAAAGCTGCTGGCTATGGCAACAAGTGTTGCAGAGAAGCAAGACATTATATTGGGAAAATATTCATTTGACAGTGCCGCAACATAAGTCAGGATGAAGGCGTCAGCTTGGCAGTATGTTACTGATCCTGTCAATGCTGTCAGTAGAATTCAACGTGATGTTTCGGACGTAAAAACAAAATTCAAGCATTCAGTTTAGTCAATAAACTGGAAATTTTTTCCTTAAGACCTGTTTTGCAATGTTTTCCTTTTCTAATTTATAATCTTTGACAGATTTTATATTTTTTAATAACCATTAGGCCTGTCTAACAATATTTTAGTCCCAATCTAACCTAATCTACCTAAATTAACTAACCTAACCTAAACCCCAAACCCGCTTGGAGGTTGTCAAGCCAAGGCCTCATGATTACGGTGATAATTAAGTTGTTTTTAGGTCAGTGGGGTGCAGTTAAGTAATGTTAGGTTAGGCTTCTCATTAGACTAGGGTAGGTTAGGTTAAGTTTTAAGCTAAGTGCAAAGTGGTGGTGGGTTTTTGTTAATATCTCAAAGACTTATTTTGCAATGGATTAATTAGAATAATTTGACGCAGACATCAAGATGTACCCATTGAGCTATATCAAATTCATTACCATAAGGCAGGTGCACTTGTAAACATTTACCCTATGCTTACCTGAAGACCCTAACCTATCACTTCGCACAGCACATACTGGTCATAATAAAATTGTGACCTAATGAAAGGTCCCTAAAGGAAAAAAAAAGAAAGTAAATTAACAGTTTAGGACACATCTGGAATTCAATAAGCATACTCTAGAGAATGGAGGTTAAAATGTGAAATTCCAGTTGTGTCCTAAACTGTTATATACCGGAAAAAATACCAATGCTGCCCACATCTAACTTAGAACGAGGGTTTGTAGAAGCAAAAACGCTCACATGCCATACCTAATGAAAATATATGAGTAGCCTACATTTTACAGCAAATATGTGGCATCACAGGGAGGCATTCACAGTCTTATGAGATAAAATTATGAATCTACAATTCATAAGAGGCCTCAATAGCTAGTCACTTAAAACTCGATAACCAAGCTCAAATCATGCATGAGAGAGTTCCCTGTGATCCTTGCCATAATAAAATACCGCTATATGCTTGTATGTATTACCAACACTTGCCTTAACTAATGTTTTGAGGGGTAGATAACGCTGATGAGAGGCTAAAAGCTTCTTTACGACCGTGCTGAATGGGCTTTAGGACTGCTCGGTACCAGTCGTAAATTTTGATGGAGTTGCGACCAGAGTTAGTCCCGCTGACGTCACAACATGGCGACCAAACTGTTTTGAACATCGCAGACGGCAGCCATTGTGAACATAGCTGATGACTTAGTCCCGCGCTGGCGAGCAACGACCGGGACTAAGTTATCAGCTATGTTCACAATGGCTGCTGTCTGCGATGTTCAAAACAGTTTGGGCGCCATGTTGTGACGTCAGCGGGACTATCTCTGGTCGCAACTCCATCAAAATTTACGACTGGTACCGAGCAGTCCTAAAGCCCATTCGCACGGTCGTAAGGAAGCTTTGAGCCTCTCATCAGCGTTATCTACCCCTCAAAACATTAGTTAAGACAAGTGTTGGTAATACATACAAGCATATAGCGGTATTTTATTATGGCAAGGATCACAGGGAACTCTCTCATGCATGATTTGAGCTTGGTTATCGAGTTTTAAGTGACTAGTTATTGAGGCCTCTTATGAATTGTAGATGTGCAGCATAATTTTATCTCATAAGACTGTGAAAGCCTCCCTATGATGCCACATATTTGCTGTAAAATGTAGGCTACTCATATATTTTCATTAGGTATGGCATGTGAGCTTTTTTGCTTCTACAAACCCTCGGTCTACGTTAGATGTGGGCAGAATTGGTATTTTTTTCCGGTATATTACAGTTTAGGACTACTGGAATTTCACACTTTAACCTCCATTCTCTAGAGTATGATTTTTGAATTCCAGATGTGTCCTAAACTGTTAATTTACTTTCTTTTTTTCCTTTAGGGACCTTTCATTAGCTCACAATTTTATTATGACCAGTATGGGCTGTGAAGTGGTAGGTTAGGGTCTTTAGGTAAGGATAGGGTAAATGTTTACAAGTGCACCTGCCTTATGGTAATGAATTTGATGCCTGCGTCAAATTATTCTAACTAATCCATGGCAAAATAATAGTCTTTGAGATATTAACAAAAACCCACCACCACTTTGCACTTAGCTTAAAACCTAGCCTAACCTACCCAGTCTAATCAGAAGCCTAACCTAACATTACTTAACTGCACCCCACTGACCTAAAAACAACTTAACACCGTAATCATGATGCCTTGGCTTGACAACCTCCAAGCAGGTTTGGGGTTTAGGTTAGGTTAGTTAATTTAGGTAGATTAGGTTAGATTGGGACTAAAACATTGTTAGATAGGCCTAATGGTTATTAAAAAACATAAGATCTGTCAAAGATTATAAATTAGAAAAGAAAAACATTGCAAAACAGGTCTTAAGGAAAAACTTTCCAGTTTATTGACTAAACTGAATGCTTGAATTTTGTTTTTATGTCCGAAACATCACGTTGAATTCTACTGACAGCATTGACAAGATCAGTAACATACTGCCAAGCTGACGCCTTCATCCTGACTTATGTTGCGGCACTGTCAAATGAAAATTTTCCCAATATAATGTCTTGCTTCTCTGCAACACTTGTTGCCATAGCCAGCAGCTTTGCGTCAGTGAAGTTTGGGCGCCGAGGTCTCTTGGCTTTAGGTTCACCTTCCATTGTGCAGTAGGGTAGTATTAGTAGACATAGAGGCGTGTGGCGAGTATCCCTGACAAGTGATATTTGTTGTTACCAGCATGCACGTGTTGTCTGTTGAGAAACAACCTCCTTGATTCTCATTGGCTGCCTTTTTTGTTACATTGATTCTCATTGGTTGCTATCAGATCAGCTGGCGAACTGCTTGCCCTCTGCCGCATGATGGGACTAACACTTAAACCCGCCCTACGACTGACCGCTTCTCGTTTGAACATTGGTGGAGGTGGTCAGTCATAAGGCGGGAATAACTTATGACGGGACTAGAGGAGCGACCACCGACGGCGGGACTGAGATATGACCAGTTTTGAGCATCCGGCCCCTGCTAAATGGGCTTTAGGACTGCTTGGTACCAGTCGTAAATTTTGATGGAGCTCCGACCAGAGATAGTCCCGCTGACGTCACAACATGGCACCCATACTGTTTTGAACATCGCAGACGGCAGCCATTGTGAACACAGGTGATGACTTAGTCCCGCGCTGGCGAGCAACGACCGGGACTAAAGTTTTGAGCATCAGGGAGCGTGGCTTTTGTTGTCATTGGGTACGTCCGGGTCGCATATTTCCCACTCTGAGAGTATATCCATAGGGAGAAATTAGAACCAATCAGAGCGCGAGGAGCTAAACGATGACGTCATAGACATTATTGCCAACTACGGTCTCAAAGTTTACTATGAATTTTTGCAATTCACGGCTTATATGATGTATTTATTTTAGTCAAACGTATGGATTAATTGTTGAACACTAATTTAACAACTTTATTATTTTCAGATGAGATACATCATGAAATATATTAGCTTTTATTGACTTGAATTTGGTAATATTGCACAGTGGCTCACAAAGTCACAAAGTCGATACTAACTTTAAAAATATATATTTCGATCGCATATGTGGCTAAATGGTATAGTTGTAAACGTTATTATTTACAGTTTAATGACATAAAAATATTGTTGATACCTGATGGGATGAATCAAACAATATATAAGATGTTAAAGCTGATGGTATGTGACCTATAAGTGGCATACAAACTACAGACAACAACAATCCATCCATTTTGAGACAAATTTCACCAATTATTTATATTTTGATATAATTCTTAGTACAATAGCCTTAAAATTATAGCTTTTTGAGAGAGAGAGAGAGAGAGAGAAATAGGCCTACACTACGTATTTTGGACATACCATATTAGGTAATAAGGTTTATTATTGTCCTTTGTATTGAAGGTAGTATACCGGCCATTACTAGGTCATGAAAAGGAATCATAATTGAAATAGTGTGCTATTTACACGGATACAGTATAAGCTCCATTTATTAAATTATTTAGAGAGAGCTAATGTGTCCTCAAGTAAACCTATAGGGCAGTTTTGTTTTGGTGATCAAAATTAGCCTACTGTGCCAAATATAGTAACTCTCTAAGCTCATCCTATCAGTAACTAAGCTTTGTAAGGTTGTTTTTCAAGGTACTGTACAAGCTGTTGTAAAATAGCACAACGTCAAAAATTACCTTTCAAAGGTCGATACTGTTTGATTACCTTTTGCCCCCAAAATCTCCTTACCTTACCCAATTTTTACTTGTCATTCATTGTGTTCAGTGGAATAAAGTGATTATTTCTATGCTACAGTATAAGCTCCATTCATTAAATTATTTAGAGAGAGCTTATTAATACTGTGTCCTCAAGCAAACCTATAGGGCTGTTTTGTTTGGTGATCAAAATAGCCTACTGTGCCAGTATAGTAACTTACTAAGCTCATCCTATCAGTAACTAAGCTGTGTAAGGCTGCTTTTCAAGGTACTGTACAAGCTGTTGTACTCGTAAAATAACACAACGTCAAAAATGGCCCTTGTAAGGTGGATGCTGTTTGATTACCTTTTGCCTTCAAGATCTCTTTACCTTACCTGGTTTTTACTTGTCATTCATTGTGTACAATGGAATAAAAAGTGATTATTTCATTGAGTCTTTATTTTTCTTAGCTATTATAACAGTACAGAATATCTTTTTGGCAGCTAGACTAGACTTACTACTGAGCTGAGCTAGACTGGAATTTATGCATAAATTTATTAGTTATTGCCATATGCTTTAACAAAATATGGATGACACCTCGTTTTCAACATAAGATTATGGATTGATAATAGACACAGTATTAATTACACCCAGAGCTAACAATAGTATGGGTAGAACACAATGTATATACCAGCTCACAGTTGTCAAGAGCAAAATGTAACCCTGAAATTATGCATAGAAATTTGTCGTCAAAATTATATCGTCCACATTTTGTTTAAGCATATGGCAGTTATTATTACAGTACTGTACAGAATACCTTTTTAAAGCTAGAGTGGACTTGTGGTAAAATTTAAGATTAGCAAAAACCACAATTTATATACAAGTATACTACGGTACTGTACAGTATAGCTTTTGGGGGGCTAGAGTAGTGTACTTAATACTGAGCTAAGACTGAAATTTCTACAGTAGTGAAATCTAAAAGAAACAAACTGCAGTAAAATAATATTAAGTGAATGTTTATTTTCAATTTTTTATAAATTGATTGAAATCCGAAACAAACTGCAATAAAATAATATTTAAGTAAATGTTTAGAGTGAAAGCTGAGTTCTGGGAGAATGTAGAAGCATAACTGGACAGGTCTGATAAAAATGAGTGTTTTTGATTGGTGATATGAATGGTTAAGTGGGGAATGCAAGAATAGATAGTGGTTAGTCAGTGGGGTATACCCACTGAAATGGATGGGAATGGTAGTGCCTTGATGGAAGTGTGTGCTGGGAAGGGCTAGGTGATCACCAATACCCTTTTCAGGCACAGGCTGATCCATCAGTATACATGGAGAAGATAAGATGAATGGGAGATGAGATGACTGAACGTAAGGCAATGATTGATTATGTATGTGTGGATGATGAATGAGTAGGTCTGATACGGGAGTGTACAGGGGATGGGGTAATGGCCTATATCAGGGAGATAACCGAGGGATTAGCAGAAGAACAGGGAGGCTTCAGAAAGGGGAGGGGGTGTGCTGACCATATATTCTCAGTTAGGTGCATAGTAGAGAAGTATTTTGAGAGGGGAAAGAAGTTGTATGCAACCTTCATGGACCCGGAGAAAGCATATGACAGAGTAGACAGCAGACAAGGAATGTAGAAGGAGTTAAGAATATATGAAGTAGATGGGAAATTGCTGAATGCTGTTAAGAGTATGTATCAGGGTGCTAGGGCGGCAGTGCGTGGAAAATCAACTAAGCAAGTTCTTTTCTCTGAGTGTTGGACTGAGGTAGGGGTGTCATGTCTCCGTGGTTGTTCAGCATATACATGGATAGTGTGATAAAAGAAATATATGATAGAGCAGAGGATGTTGGAATGTCCCTAGTGCGGGAGGGCAGTGTGGAAACTGCCTGTACTGTTGTTTGCTGATGAGACAGTTTTAAGAGAAAATGAATGGGAGCTGCAGGGTTCTGTGAATGAGTTTGGAAGTGTTTGTGAAAAGAAGAAAATTGAAAGTGAATGTAACAAAGAGTAAAGTTATTGTTTTTGAAAGACGCGATGCCACAAAATGCCTAGTGAGGTTGAATGGTCAGGAAATGGAGAATCTGAGAACCTTCAGTAGTGTGATGAACAAAGATCAAAGTTTAGAGGATGAAGTGCGAGAGAGCGTGCAGCAGAAAAAGAGGGTTGCAAGGCACACTGAGAGCAGTGACAAGGAATAGGGAGTGAGCATGTAAGTGAAGAAGTCATTGCATGATAGTACTCTGAATCCCACTCTAATGTATGGAAGTGAAGCTTGGACCTTGCTAGAGGGACACAAATCGAAAGTGAGATCAGTGGGAATGAAGTTACCTGAGAAGAGCATGTGGAGTTACATGGAGAGACAGACGAATGAGGAAGTTCAAGAGTGTTGTGGTGTTGTTGTGGATGTTTTGGAAAGTACAAGAAAGCAATATCACAGACTGGCACAAAACACTACATTATGTGAACATTTTAGCAGCAACCTGCTTCAGCTGCCCTCTGGTTCAGTGACTGCTGCCATGCGACTTTGCATTTGCAACGTTGCACTCTACATTATGAGCAAGGTTGCGGGGACGCTTTGGCTTCGATGACAGAGCTGCTGATGGTCGACATCCTTTACCGAGGGGGGCTGCTCCTCTTGGCATTCCTGGGGACCTTCTTGCTATGGAAGTTGGTTGGCAAGGAATCTTCCCACGACCAGCTCCACCATACTTCACCGATGAGCCTGCACAGTTCAGCAAGGTGTTCAGCTGATTTGCAGTTTTAACTGAACGTATTCTCTGAAGGAATCTTTGCAGGGCCACTCGAGTTTCTATATTTCCATACCGAGCAGTTGTTTCAATTAGCTCCTCTGCTACTACTTTTGATTCAGCAGTTAGGTCAACAGTGTCTTCAGCAATATTTGCAGACTCTCTTGCATCGGTTTCTATCCTTGAATCTGTTTCCATGCTTGCATCTGTTTCCATCTTTACATCTGTCCCATTTCCTCCATTGCTTTCATTTTCATTTTCTTCTACCTCAGTCAAACCTTTAAAGAAACTCTCCTTAGGGGCTTTTTCTGTGCCAATGGCTAAGGCTGACAACCACTGCCGACTACTGCTGGTCAATACAAAGATTTGGGACACTGCTGTCATGCCATAGTCTGCACATGCAATCTGATGTTTACAGATGGCCCCATTTTGTCCTTTCACACACGTGCACATGCCAATGGAGAGGTCAACTTCATACACCTGTGTTTGGTCAGACTGGCTTTGCACAGAGTATAGACCTCCACCAACGGATTTTACTGCATCAACTGCTACCGTGTCGACAGTAATGGACTTCACCCGTCGTCGGCGCAGTGCTACGTCCACCAACCGCTGTCTCATGTAGCAGTCGAAGATCTCCACCATAAGACCAGCAGCTGTGCAGTGTTGTAGGCCTTGCATCTGAAATAATAGTAAAAACCATAATATGAATAATACATTGTAGGTCTGAATGCTTAATACAAGAATGTACAGGCACTCCTCATTTTACGATGCTTCGACTTGCGAAGGATTCGAAATTACGATGGTGATAATATCATGTGTAGTCTCACTGTTTGAGTGTTATCAGAGTTTATTCAAATTTATTGGGAGATTCCATTAATATTTTCTTGAGTTATTCACATGCAGTACAAAAATTCATTATTGCTTCGATTTACGACTGCTTCAACTTATGATGGATGTCTCAGTCCTAAACCCCATCATCAGTCGAGGAATACCTGTATACAATTTGGAAGACATAAGTCAAAATATAATGCCAAATAAGAAACCCTGTTTTATTGGGAGTTAGTTAATCCTTACCTATTGAGGACAATATCCTTAATTATGCAGATTGTTGATTCTGCATAGTTATTGGTGTGCTGCCCCCGCAACATCGCACCAGCTCGGAAAGCGATCGCCCACTCTCCTCTTCTTTGTACCAGAGAGGCTAGATAACTGCAAATATAAAATCAAAATCTATTTAGAGAGAGAAAAAAAAGGAAACTTAGAGAAAGAAAAAAATAATTTATCTATCTATCTATTGCCAGACGCCTTAATCCCGTACGGGATTAAGGTGTCCGGCCTCTCACCCTCCATCCTCTCCACATGGCCAAACCACCCCAGTGTGCTCCTCCTAATGCTTCCTATCACATCCACATCCACACCACAACGCTCCTTTATATCCTCATTTGTCAGCCTGTCTCTCCATGTGACTCCACTGGCTTCTCTTAACCTGCCCTGTCCCCGACGACGTTCTTGTACGTCCAAACATGATGTAATCTCATGTCCCGCTGACATACTTAAACGCGCCAAAATTGCAAGGTGCATAATTTGACAGAACATGAAGTCACTACGTAAATAAGTGTTATTATTATGCAAAATGAGCAACGTTGGGTCTGGTTAGTACTTGGATGGGTGACCGCCTGGGAACACCAGATGCTGTTGGCATCCCTACGTGTCAAGTGGGGTTGGTGGAGGATTAGTGCCCCTCCCTGTTAACTCTAAGCCATTGGCCACCCCGTCTGGGATACATGGCATCTGGCAATGAATGAAAAATGAATGATTATGCAAAATATTATCGTAAGGCCTGTAAATATGTGAAAACAATTCTGTAACGTGGAAAATGGCATGATGTCATTGGGAAAGTATTATGGAACTTGAAAAAAATACAATTTATGACGAAACAACAATGTTACCTTACCATCTGTGACCTACTCTAATTGGGCGATTTTGCTATTTCCGCCCAAAGGAACATTCCTTATTTCATATGTTTTTTGTATAAAAACCAATATACTCTTGTACTACATGTTTCTTTCTTTGTAATAAATAAATATGTACCGTACGTAATCAGTATTGTTTTCCATGTTAATACCTACCATAGAAAATGTGAGAGCAGCAGTGCACCTCCACAGAACATGATACCAGGTGTAACGTAACAATACCTGTTTAGGCCACTTGACGACCCCAGTAACCACTTTCATTGTGATTTTCCTTTATTTCTAACCAAAAGCAGAGATTTGAGCCAAAAAAAAGTGGGTCCAAAATTTGTTGGGACGGGGGGGTACCACTACTAGAAAACTTGTCAGGACGGGGTGGGTTAAATAACTCATTTCCAATGCTCTCACTCTTGCCTTGTGTCCTTCCAACAACGTCCAAGCTTCACTTCCATATGTTAGAGTTGGTATCACAATACTGTCATGTAGTAACTTTTTCACATCCATGCTCACTCCCAGTTTCTTATCACTGCTGTCAAGGAGCCAGCAACCTTTCTTCCCTGTTATACCCTTTCAAGCACTTCACCCTCCAAACTTCCATCCTTACTCATCACACTCCCCAAGTACTTAAACGTACTCACCTTTTCCATTTCCTCACCATCCAACCTCACTGTACATTCACTGACTTCACCTCTCTCAAAGACCACCACTTTACTCTTCCCTACATTCACCTTTAGATTCAGTTTCTTACATACTCTCCCAAACTCATCCACCAAGCCTTGCAGCTCCCGTTCGTCTTCACTTAACAAGACAGTACCATCTGCAAACAATAGTACAGGGAGTTTCCAAACACTACCCTCTCTCCCTAGGGCCACACCAACATCCACTGCCCAACCTTGTATCTCTTTTATTACCCCATCCATGTACAGACTGAACAACCATGGAGACATGACACATCCCTGTTTCAACCCAACCTTCAAAGAGAAAAATTCACTCAGTTCACCATCCACACTCACTGCAGCCTTAGCACCACCATACATACTCTTCACAGTGTTCAACAACTTCCCATCTACTCCATATATTCTTAATACTTTCCACATTCCTTTTTTTTTTTTTTTTTTTTAATGTGTCCGACTCTGGGCATAGGCTTCACAGCCTGCTATCAAGGCCAAGTAGTCCTCCTACATACCATACACTTCTACATGTCACCACTTCGGCGCTAAGACCCACCGTCCATATTGAATACATGCTAGGGCTGTCTCATACAGGACTGGTGTATTGGTATTAGTGGGGGTATTTTTACGACATGTCGGCGGATCTTCTGGTAGATCAGTAAAGCGTGCTTCTACGAAATTCAAATCCTTAAACTGTTCCCTGCCCCAGCGGGGATTTGAACCTGGGTCCATTAGGACTGCAAGCCACTTCTCTACCGATTGAGCCACCACCTCCCCCTGTTATATGCTTTCTCCAAATTCATGAAGGCCGCATATAACTTCTTTCCCTTCTCTAGAAACTTTTCCACAAAAATCTAAGAATGAATATCTGATCTACACATCCTCTTCCCTTCCTAAAGCCTCCCTGTACTCCAACGAATTCCTCTGTTATTTCCCTAACTCTGTCAATAAGTATCCTACCATACACTTTTCCTATTACACTTAGAAGACAAATGTCCCTATGATTACCAAACACTTCTTTTTCCCCTTTCCCTTTGTACAGGGGAATAATTATACCTGACTTCCAATCCTCCGGGAGTTTACCTTCCTCCTATGCCAATCTGCACATCTTCCACATCTATTCTACTACTATCTCTCTCCCATGCTTCAGTATTTCACCACACACTCCATCAATTCCTGAGGCCTTCCCTAATTTGAATTTCTTCATTGCTTCCACTACTTCTATCCAACTGATTTCTTGCTGTCTTCTCACCTTCCTCCTTCTCCCAGCCATTCCCTAGCCACTTATACTCACATTACTTCCATTCTCTATGTTGAACAATTCCTTAAAGTGTTCTCTCCATCTACTCACTTTTTCTCCCTTCTCCACTAGCAATCTGCCATTTTTATCTTTCACTCCCCTACTGACTTCACTGGCACCCTGTCTTACTCTCTTCACCTCTTTCCAGAACATTTTCTTAAAGTCCCTCCACTTCACACTCAAATTCCTTCCAAATTCCTCATCCACTCTCTTCTTACTCTCTCTTACTAATCTTTTCACCTCTCTCATCCTTTCTACATATAACTCTCTCTTCTGCCTCTCAACTTCTTCCATGCCCCTAAGATAAAACAATATTTATCATTGGTGATCCTTATTATAAGAAAAAGTAATTAAAGATAAAAATAAATACAGTACTGTAAGTACCTTCTAAAATTGGAGTATTTCTCTAGAAGAAAACTGGCTTCAACTTTCTTCCACAATTCGCTGAATTCATCCCTTGAACTTGCATATACAAGAGACTTCATCACACCCATAAGCTCTTGGCGATTTTCTTTATGGATGCCATGCTTGGAATCCAGAAGCCAGCGCCATACTTGCTGTAAAATGTGGAATACGCAGAGGAAGAGCTTTGATGTAGGCCATGTGGCTGCCAGAGCCTTCCTTTCTGCTTCGCAGTTATCTGTCATGAAACACTGTGGCTCCCCTCTGCCATAGAAGGCGCACTCGCCAAGTGCCTCTTTGATCATGCCAAAACCTGTCAAGCACAAAGTAAGAAAGATTATAATTACAATTCATAACCAATTGTTTCATCAGCAAACATACTAAGTATCCAATATAACAAACAAAAGCAGTACTGTATATGGTACACTAACCTTTAGTAAGTGTCGCTTCATCTTGAGATGTGAACACTATTGCTAATGGCACTGCACCAGCTGGTCCTGCACACACGAATGGTATTACGGCTGTGTTAAGCTGGTCAACACAGCCTGTGGCATCTACAAAAACTACATCTCCAGCTTCTTTTAGTTGTCTGTGGGCCCTCATCATAAATGGTGTTATCAACAATACACAAAAGTTCTTTTGGTCATGTTCAATTTCACAATGACTTCTGGGTCGGCCTGCGCATAATTTTGTATTGCTTCAAACATGATTGGCATATTTAATCCACCATGCTCCCTGTTCCGCCACATGTCCCACATATACTGAATTGACCTCTGAGTTGGATTTACAGCATGATCAGCTTGCCCATATATATCACCACACAGGCCCATCTTGAGTACATGATGACGATGTGCCTGCACTGGTGTCATGCCTGTAATATAAAGATATAATTACTGTACTGTATATACATAATTATATACACTGTATTAGCTTATGATCTCCATGCCACGTGCCCGCAATATGCAACATATTGTCTATGCCAGACCTGCAAGCTGATTAAAAACTATCCACCTTTGACAGAAACCAGTTGTTCCAACCAGGTCTTAATAAAAAGTTGGATACATAGTATGCAAAGGTTGATAAGAAACGCCTCTTGATTTTTTATGCTGACATGCGCTCTAAATACTGTAGTATTGTACAGTATCATGCCCAGCTTAAAATTTGAAGTTATCTACTATTATATAGCACAATGTATCTTAATACAATATTTAGTTATCCATATATAGGTTCATCCTTATGGTTATTCCTTATCTTAATACTATACTGTACCATACCCTATTCCATGGTATAATATTTATTTGTTTGTACAGTATTTACATTAACTGACAGAGGAAACAATACTGTATTACAGTTGATGTAACTCAATATTGTGCTTATGATGGATGAGTTTGAGAGAGTGTGTAAGAAATGGAATCTAAAGGTGAATGTAGGGAAGAGTAAAGTGATGGTCTTTGAGAGAGGTGAAGTCAGTGAATGTACAGCGAGGTTGGATGGTGAGGAATTGGAAAATGTGAGTACGTTTAAGTACTGTACTTGGGTAGTGTGATGAGTAAGGATGGAGGTTTGGAGGGTGAAGTGCTTGAAAGGGTACAGCAGGGAAGAAAGGTTGCTGGTTCTTTGAAAGCAGTGATAAGAAACAGGGAAGTGAGCATGGAAGTGAAAAAGTTACTACATGACAGTATTGTGATACCAACTCTAACGTACGGAAGTGAAGCTTGGATGTTGTTGGAAGGACACAGGTCAAGAGTGAGAGCAGTGGAAATGAGTTATTTAAGAGGAGCCTGTGGAGTCACGTGGAGAGACAGGCTGACAAATGAGGATGTGAAGAAGCGTTGTGGTGTTGATGTGGATGTGATAGGAAGCGTTATGAGGAACACACTGAGGTGGTTTGGCCATGTGGAGAGGATGGAGAATGAAAGACTGACGAAGAGAGTGTATGTGAGTGAGGTGGAGGGGGGAAGAGGGAGGGGGAGGCCGAGGATGAGATGGAGGGATGGGGTGGAAAGGTATATGAGAGAGGGGTGTGCGAGTTGGGAGCAGGGGAGTGAAATGGCGGGGGACAGGGCGACTTGGAGGCGATTTGTTTGTGGCCACCCCGAACGGGATTGAGGCGTCTGGCAATAGACAGATAGATAGATTTTCCATTTAGAAAAACTAGACTCTACAACAGAAATGATGTTGCCTTTTCGAGTCTAGGGGTCATAGTTTCAGGATTCAAAACACCACACATAGAAACTATACCCTGATTCACAGGACAGTAGTAAACCCTAAAGTTTGAGGCAATACCGATTTTGTCATTGGCTATACTTAAAAGCTTTTTTCTGAAGTCTCAATAGACAGCTTAGGCTAATTATTTTAACCTTAAACATATTTTTTTCTAGCTTATAATGTACTTAAAGCTTATTCTTTATCTCTATAGAAGACTTACTTTATGTCCATACCATATTTTAGCTTATGCAGTACTTAAAAGCTTCTTTCTTATCTAAATAAAAAACTTACATATTTAAGCTTAAAGCTTATGATATGCTTATTTACATTTCATTGGATGAGAAGGTCCATAAAGTCTGCCAGTTGACATTTCTGGAAAGAGGGATACAAATGTAATCATACATAAAAACAGTAGGCAAATCTATCACATAATATATTTATTCAACACTTTTGTTGTGAGGGAAAGCAATCTATGAAAATTTTCCACTTTTAAAATCACCAAAATACTTGTAGAACCCAGAATTATGAAAAATGGATAATTATGCTGCAAATCACTTGAAAGACAGCATCTAGTATTTTCAATGCTCATCTACACTTATTAATCATTACCGTATTAATGTTTTTAGTTTGGTCTTTCAAAAATATAAATAATAATGCATTACAATACCTTGCTCAAAGTATTTCTCAAACATCTTCTTTGTATTTGTTGCTACTCTCAGCTGGTTGAGACTCTCTGCTGCTTGAAGGAAGTGATTGTGTTGCCCACGGATCTCCACAAAACATGGAAAATCCTTGACCTTTTCAGGAGTCCTCTTGTGCACAATACTGATGGTCACATCCATGAACACCTTGCAACTGTAAAAATGTGTGGAAATGAAGATGTTAGACTAGGTTCATTCAGTTACTGTATACGGTACTATATATGTAATTCCATTAGTGACTGTATACTATATATGTAATTCCATTAGTAATTGTATATTTCATTAGGATTTGTACCATATACTATATGCTTACCCTGTTGAAGTTTTTTTAATCCTTTATGCTTTACACCATGATGACATATTAGTTTTTGGCGAAATAATTTTCTCTCGCAAACTGGGTACAATTTATAAGAATGAAAACACTGCATATTTTTAATACAAAAAATTTCTTTCCACTGCTGGAATTCTTCTCTGCACTTCACGTTTGTTCTAAGTTTAATACAGTCTTGTTCCTTTTCAATGTCAACATTTTTAAAGCCATCACTTTCAAAGTCCAAGATTAAATCCATTGTTGTTGAAGTTCTTGGTTTTGGAGTAAGGGCTTGCGGCTTGGTGAAGTTTGCCCCGAAGTAGATGGATTGTTGTTGTCTGTAGTTTGTATGCCACTTATAGGTCACATACCATCAGCTTTAACATCTTATATATTGTTTTATTCATCCCATCAGGTATCAACAATATTTTTATGTCATTAAACTGTTAATAATAACGTTTACGACTATACGATTTAGCCACATATGCGATCGAAATATATATTTTTAAAGTTAGTATCGACTTTGTGAGCAGGTATTAATAGCCACTGTGCAATATTACCAAATATGGCAAGACAATAAAAGCTAATATAATTCATGATCCATCTCATCTGAAAATAACAAAGTTGTTAAATTATTGTTCAATAATTAATACATGTGTCTGACTAAAATAAATACATCATATTAGCCGTGAATTGCGTAAATTCAAAGTTAACTTTGAGACCGTAGCTGGCAATAATGTCCATGACGTCATCGTCTAGCTCCGCGCGCTCTGATAGTCCCCATGTCTATACTGTATACTCTTCCAGAGTTGGGAATGCGTCCGGTTGGGTTTGACGGTGCAGTATACCAAGCTTTTTGTGTGTCTTCGTGTCTGTTTATTGAGGGGGTTGATTTGTTGAAGAGGGAAGAGCGGGGATGAGTTGTTCGCCAGCTTAGCCGCGAGTACTGAGACTCTCGCCTGTATGCGGTGTTGTAAGGACTCAACTTGACACTCCAGGCGGAGGTTGCAGAGGCGTGTCCATCGGGGGGGAGCCTGTTATTGTGCACAGGGCGTCGTTCTGTACTACCTCCAGTTAATTGCTGAGTTTGGTGTCAATGGTAGGTAGTGCTGGTGCGGAGTACTCTATGATGGAGCTGATGGCTTGGATGTAGAAGAGCCTTGGGACCTTGTATGTGGCTCCGTTCCCTTTTCCTGCTAAGGCACGTAGGGCACTGAGGCGGAGTCTCGTTTTTTCTCTTAGGTGGTTCATCTCTTTCTGGAAGGAGAGTCTTGTATCGAACCACACTCCCAGGTATTGGTGGAAGCTCACATATTCGATAGGAGTGTCTCCAAGGTAGAGATGTTGGGCAGGAGTGGTAGTCCCAAAGGTGAGAGCTTTGGTCTTCTGGGCGTTTACTTTGAGCCCCAGGTTGATGCTATCCTGGTGCAGGAGTGACAGCGCTCTTTGTACACTGCAGTAGTATGGCCCTCTGTTGATGATCAGAGCTGTCATCAGCGTAGCATAGTAGTTTTACGCCCGCTCCAAGGTCTAAGTGTAGAAGGCTCTCGACGAGTGTGTTGAAAAGGGTTGGGCTAATGATGCTGCCCTGTGTGGTGTCATTTGCATGTTTGTAGAAGGCAGATGTCTGCCCCTGAAAGCGGACCAGCGCTTCCCGATCCTTGAAAAAGTCCTCGAGCCAGCAGAGGAGGCGTCCATTTACTCCTCTGTGGGACAGGGCGGTGAGAACGGCTTCTGGGCAAGCCAGCTCGAAGGCTTTTTCAAGATCCAGGAGGACGGCCAGTCCACGTCCTCCTCTGAGCTCTGTTAGGAAGGTGGCGAGGCACTCTGCAGTCCCTCTCCCCCTTATGTAGGCAAAGCGGTGACTGTGGGGTTCCTCTGTGGCCCATTGGAGGCGACGTAGGACCATTCTTTCTGCCGTTTTTCCAAGGCAGCTTAGAAGGGAGATGGGCCGGAAGGTGTTCTTATCCTTGGGTTTAGGGACAGGCTGGATGGCTGCCTTTTTCCATGAAGAGGGAAGCCGGCCTGAGCTCCAGGAGTGGTTAATCGGATCGAGGATAGCTTCTCGTGCTTGGGGCCAGTGTTGTATAACATGGAGTAAGTGATCTTGTTTAAGTCTGGTGCTGTGTCTGAGCTTGTTTTCAGTGATTCTTCGAGTTCGTGGGTGGTGAAAGGATGGTCTGTTGTGCTGGTCTGGGTTTTTGCTGTGGTGATGAGCTGTGAGCGTCTCGTATGCAGGGCGTTCTGTCGTGCTCTGGTGATCTGTGGGAGCTGTTCTGGGGATGTGCGTGAGGCGAATGCTGCTGCTAATCTTTCTGCTCCCCATTGTGGGTCCGGGTGGGAGGAGGTCCTGATTGACGGAGGGCCCGAAACTGCTCTTAATTTTTTCCAGAATGTGCCTACATTTGTGTGTGCTCCTAGGGAACTGCACCACTCGAGCTATTTGTTCTCTTCGATCTTGCTTTTTTCCGTGGTGGTTAGGCGGATGACTGCTTGGAGATATTGTCTCCCTTCGGAGGTGGGGTTGGATCTGTAAATTTTTTTGTCTCTGTTGAGACGGTGGTTTAGTTCTTTCACTCGGTCACAGTAGAACCAGTGATCTTTATAGTAGCGGCGGTAGGAAGAGATTAGTGGTATGGCTATGTTCGCTGCAGTTTGGATGGCTGAGGTAATTTGTTTTTCTTGTTCATCTAGGTTTTGTGGGGACTGCAGTCCGGTTAGCATTGTTTCGATTGAGGAGCGGAAGAGGTTCCAGTCAGCCTTTTTTGTATTGTACCTGGGGAAGGGTCCGGTGGGTCTTGGTAGAGGGGCGGAATCAAGCGTGATAAGAATGGCATGGTGGTCAGATGTCAGGGTTGGGTGTATGTTCCACTGTGTGGTGGGAGCAATGGTTGTGGAGGCAAATGTTAGGTCCAGCCGTCCTCCCTGTAGGTGGGTTGGTAGGTTAGGGTCGTTTAGGATGGCTATGTCGTTTGTTTCGTCTAAGAGTTCATTTATGTGTTGGCCGGCCCGGTTTGTATATACTGGGGAACCAAGTCGTGTGTGATGTGCATTAAAATCGCTTCCAATGAGGGTTGGTTGCTTTGAGGCAGCTGTGAAATGTTCGGTGAGGTTTAGTTCTGCCAATGGCCTGCGGTAGATGTTAAAGATCTGCAGGGTACCATCTTTTAGTGTTACCTGGATCCCCTGTATTTCTGTTCCTTCCGCACACTGGGGGGTGGCATGAACAGGTGTGCTGTGTATGTGGTTTCTTATAAGTATGGCACAGCCTCTAGGGCCATTTCGGGTGTGTGGGAGGAGGTGGGAGGTGAAACCTTTGAGTCTGAATGTGTGGTGTGCTGGGACATGTGTTTCTTGTAGAAGGAAAATGTCTATATTGTGTCTGTGTGCAGTCTCTTCCAGAAGAGCTCGTTTGTTTTTGGCTCCCCGAGTATTCCATTGAGCGGTGTTTAGGGTGTTGGGAGGGGTGTATTGTGCTGGAGGTGGTGGCGATCTGGCTTGTGGGTGAGTGTCGAGGACGGCAGAGCCATTGGTGATAGGGGTTCTTTGGTCTCCAGTAGTGACCGTGAGCTTGGTCGAGATCCCCTTTTGTCTTCTAGGTAGGCTGTTCTCCTCCTGTGGTCTCTTGTTTTCCGTGACTGAGAGTGTGGCGCTGGGGTCGTGTGGGGAGTTGCGTTCTTGGGGGCTGCTACAGCTGGGGGAGGGCGTGTGATTTCTTCTGAGGGGGAATCGTCTTTGTTGCAGAGGTATGGGTCCTCCACCCACTTGTTTATTACCTCGTCCACTATTGGGTTTAGTGTTGTGTGGTCTAGGGGATGACCCAGTAGCGTCCCCATAACTGTCATTATTGCCTTCCCAGTTTGTCGGCCGAGAATGAGGAGGGCTTCCTGATCAACTGGTATCTTTCTTGGTTGTGCTGTGCTCTCGGTTTGTGTTAACGAGGTTGCTGTCATTAGTGATGGGGGGTGGGATTGAGGGGAAGTCCTGGGTTGTACTGATAAGGTCTCCGTGGGGGGGTCGGCTGGGGTGGGTGGCGGATGGCTGTGGTTTGTGGAGTTTGGTTGACAGGGGCTGGATTTGGTTGTAGAGGGTTGAGAGTGTTTGGCTGCGGTTTGCTTGCAGGGAGGGGAGGAAATTCGGCTTGGGACAAGGGAGAGGGGGTGTTGTTGTTTTGCTGACCCCAGACGAATGTTCCTGAAGGGGCAGGGGAGGTCTGAAGATTCTCCTGCACCCATTTTGTCTGTCCTTCTATGCTCCTCCTTACTCTCTCCAGGCGGGCTGGGCATAACCTATTCCAGGCGTGCTGGTGTCCACCGCAATTGGGGCATTTTGTCATTACTGGCTGCTTGGCTTTGAATTTGGTCAAGCATTGCTTGGTTTTGTGTTTCCCGCTGCAGATGACGCATGTTGGAGGGCGCTTGCAGTTCGACTGGTGGTGGCCGAACTGTTGGCAGTTGAAGCATCTGAACGGTTCTGGGGAGTAAGGTCTTAGGTAGAACGTGCCCCAGTTTCCCAGGTTGAGTTTTTGAGGAGTGATGCCTCTTAGGGTGACTAAGACCTGTCTGGTGGCTATCCCGTTTGTTTGGCATCGTACAGCTTCTTCCACCTGTGGGTGTTTTAGGATGGGGGTTAGGGGTAGCCATTGGTTGTAACCCATAAGGATGACCTTCCGTGTGGCCTGGTTCGGATCTATTCGAGTTAGCGTGACAGGCTTCCCTGCGACTGTGTTGCAGGACTGGAGGATTTTCAGGGATGTGTCGTCCAGAGGGTGTAGCACCAGGCTGTAGTCCCTTCTCGTTGATGTGGTGAATTTGAGGTCGGGGTGTTCTTCTTCCAGTGTCATTACCAGTTCGATTGTAGTCGGGAAGGAGTCTTGTTTTGTGACTAGGAAGGCTGGGTAGGGTGTGTGAGGACGGGGCTGTGATCTCACGGATACTGCCGGGTTTCTCCTTGTGGAAGCGTCTCGGCTGGGGTGGGTTGGTCGTTTGGCTGAGCTGTTGCCGTTTCCTGTGTTCTGAGAGGTTGGTGGAGTGGAGGGGTCATTGGCTTATTGAGGTGCAGTTGGGTTTGCCCTCTTCTTTTTCGTAGTTACCACCGTGAAGTCGTCTTCTGTGCTGGAGTTAGCGTGGGGGAGAGTGGCTTGGTCTTGGTGAGGAGAGAGGGGGGGTCTGTTCCTCGGTTCCTGAGTTGTTCTCGCTGTCTGAGTCGGTCGGGGGTTGAGGGGAGGTGTCCATATCGATGATGAGCTTCAGGCTTTCTGGGAAGGGACAGAAGAAATCATCTAGGTACCTTGCTGCAGAGGCTGTTTTACCAGGGGCGTGAGTATCTGCTTTCTTCTTCTTTGACTCCTCTGGTGTTGTTTCCGGGGTTCTTGGTCGCTTGGTCTCTGCCGGAGGTTTAGGGTCTTGAGATTTCTTGCTTGTCAGTGTTGTCAGAGCCGGTGGTTTGGAGCTGCCACTCTTCAGCTGCTTAGGTGGAGCAGCTTTTGGGATGGCTCCTTTCGAGGTGTTGGACACTGGTTGGCGTTTCTTCAGTGTGCTGATAGAGGTGAGAGGGAAAGAGGTTTTGCCAAGGCCTACCTATGCCGGTGGTCCTCAGTGCTGGATTTTGACCTCCCCCACTCCCTGAAGAGCGTCGTAGGGAGGGATCCCCTGCACCGACACCGGACTGCCTCTATAGGGGAACCTAATCCCTAACAGCTTGGTGCCTCCCTGCCACTCCCTGGCTCCCCAGTCACCTAGTGACCTCCTTCGTGGTGGCCCTAAACGGCCTTCCTTCAGAGTTCGGTTCGCCAGTAGTGGAGTGGCAGGAAATCCTACTAGTGGGTGGGCAAAGAATTCAAGGATCACGGGAGATAGTGTGTAATGTGTTGGATGTGTGCGTGAGTATTTGTGGCGGGGGAGTAGCAGGGGGGAGGGTGGAAGTTAGGAATGGAAAGTGTAGGAAGCAGGATCCAGTCCTGCTTGGCAATATACTGCTGCCTGTTGACGCAGGCAGAGTATATCTGTAGCACAAGGAGTCAAAGTCGGTATGCAGTCTTCAGAAGCAAGGCGCTGAAAAAGTCTAGGGGATTGGCTACCAGCGTTTCACTAAGTCGGCGCATGAGATGCTGCCTGTTCAGAAGTAGGCTATGGAGTGGGCGCGGACATGGAGGCGATATGTTTGTGGCCACCCCGTACGGAAGGCGTCTGGCTATATAGATAGACAGATAAACAGCTATAGCAATCTTTTTGGATATCATCGCACCCCTCGTGCTCGCTTTATTTATTTATTTATTTATTTATTTTTCGACTATACAATTGTATATGATAATATCGCTCCAATTTTCAGTCGAAGAATTATTAAACGTCTATATAGAATTATGAAAAGATAGTTAGGCTGTAATGGTCACCTCACAGTATTTCAAAAGTCATTGTTCATTGTCAGATAAACAGGATAAAATGGATCAATATTTTTGTCCATAACTACACCAACAAAGCCATAACAGATTTGACAATTAAGAGGTGAAATAATACAATGTTTTATTCAAGTGTTGGGAGGCAGAACACACGTGAGCTGGTGTGGGTGTTGGTGTTTGGTGAATATATGTGAATCAGTGAATAGTAATTGTGTGGGTGTTGGTGTTTGGTGAATATATGTGAATCAGTGAATAGTAATTGTGTGGGTGTTGGTGTTTGGTGAATATATGTGAATCAGTGAATAGTAATTGTGTGGGTGTTGGTGTTTGGTGAATATATGTGAATCAGTGAATAGTAATTGTGTGGGTGTTGGTGTTTGGTGAATATATGTGAATCAGTGAATAGTAATTGTGTGGGTGTTGGTGTTTGGTGAATATATGTGAATCAGTGAATAGTAATTGTGTGGGTGTTGGTGTTTGGTGAATATATGTGAATCAGTGAATAGTAATTGTGTGGGTGTTGGTGTTTGGTGAATAACATGAATCAACAATTTAAAATCGTGAGTTAAGATGACTTAGTGAATAAGTCGCTAAATGGCAGTTGTTAAGGGTGTTAGTATGATTTGTGAAGAGACATTTTTGAATAATAGGTGTGTGTGTGTGTGTGTGTGTGTGTGTGTGTGTGTGTGTGTGTGTGTGTGTGTGTGTGTGTGTGTGTGTGTGTGTGTGTGTGTGTGTGCTACTAAACAGCTTTTATCAGATGCTAATAATCTCCTGGTGTTTTGTATTCCTTTTAAATTCTGGATCCTACACAGTGCCCGTCGGTTTTATAGTAGGGGGAAAAAAGATGATGATGATGATGATGATGATGATAATTATGGAGGTGATGATGACCTTTGTGCACGTAATGATGATGATGATAATGATGAAGATGGATTCGTTGCAATGACCTCTCATGTAGCTTGTGATGCCGTACTGTTGTAAAGAAAAGGAAAATGGAAGAAATAATGGACGAAAGAAAGAACAGAAGAAAGACAGAAAGTGAGAAATATAGAAAATAAAGAAAAGTGAATTAAAAGGTAAAAGAGAAGAAAAGGAAGAATGGTAGGCGGGCAGAACAAAGAGTTGTCGTGGGTACAGGTGTAATAGTGTGCCAGGCCGCTCCACCTTACTGCATCTGTGTCCTACCTCTGTCCTAGCTTGTGATGGTGTTATATAGAGGTGGCTTTGATCTGATGTAGCCAGTGGTGGTGGTGCTGAGAGTTACCATGATGATGATGATGATGATGATGATGATGATAGTGGTGGTGGTGGTTATAACTGTGAGGATGAAATACAGGAGTTCATAGGAAGTATAGATAACAGGAGGCCTATTGGCCTGTATCTGCGATATCTGTTGGGGAAAAAGAGAAAAGTATAGAACGGGAAAAGGTTCTCCCTTGCCCACCACACCCTCCGACAAAGAGCAGGGAGAGGAAAATACTGTGTTTGTTGAAAAGAACAAACAAGTTTCTTTAATAATGGCAGAAAATGAAATTCTGTTTGGTATGAAATCTGTACTCCACAGCTGTGAAACTAAAAGCATATACACCGTCAGAATGCTGTCCTAAGTAGGGTAAGGCCTTGTGTTTTGAGCGGGTTACGTTATATCAACACCCACGATAAACAGATTTCCACGAAGCAATGAGACCTTTTTAAAATGTCTGCCACAGCCATGATTTACTATGTAATGGCCTAAAAACCCTTTGTAGTGGCCCAAAACATTACCAGACATACAATATACTTGTTTAAAGTGTATTTTCAGATGATTTACCAACAAATATTGTTAAATTATGGCAAAATACAGCTTAAATTTGTGTATTTGTGATAGTTTACTCACCCAGGAAAAACCTGAGCCGGCAAAGTGGAGTACCGCGAAAGACGAGGCTGACTGTACTCGTGTGACTGTCGTCAGGATACACGTCAGCCTGGAAATAAACACACGCCATTACTTATTGACTCTACAAATATTTATCCTGACAAGTTTGTAGTGTATCTATACTCCTTGCACTAACCACTGTTGTTGGTAGTTTATTCCATTGCAATAAACACACGCCATTACTTATTGACTATACTATACAAATATTTATCCTGACAAGTTTGTAGTGTATCTATACTCCTTGCACTAACCACTGTTGTTGGTAGTTTATTCCATTGCAATAAACACACGCATTATTTATTGACTAGAGTCTACAAGTATTTATCCAGCCGTTTGTAATGTATATATGGTTCTTGCACTAACCACCGTTGTTGGTAGTTTATTAAATTATTCATCTTCACGTAAAGCAGTTTATACCCATATCAATATTCCAGATCTTACCATTAATAATGTTATAGTCGTAATATTAGTCAGTATATCGAACAAGATACTCACAACTGCAGTCCACCAGGGTCATGTCAAGGTTGGGCATGAATATATGAGGCTACTGCTATCATTCTCTTTATTTATTTACCATACTCTTTCAGTGATACCTATTTTCGTCATACATTTTATACTGCCTTATGTAATACTTTCATCATACTCTCTCTTCCTCTGTTTCTCTAATCATTGTGTCTGTGTATTCTGTTGTGTTTATTTTACTTTGTTCACGGATCTAGTATCGTATTCCAGCTGCCGCCAAACGATTGTATTCAGTTCATAGTGAGTCATGGCATCCTGAGAAGCAACGTAAATTAAACAACATACTAAATAATGTCACGAAAATGAGAAAGACGACAAGAAAGGAAAACAGAAAGAAAACAGAGAGAACAGCAATATAAAACTTGTGCAAATAAAATACCGGTAGGAGAAAACAGCAATAAAAGGAGGGATATAGCGGTAAGGTGAAGGTGTGAACTCGGCACAGGTGTAATAGAGTGCCAGGCGGCTCCACCTTACTTCATCTCTCCTCTTGCCTCTGTTTTTGCATGGGGGCAAGGTGGCTCAGAGGTAGAGAGACGGACCCGGGCCCGGGGGGCCGTGAGATCGAGCCACGCCAGGTTGCTGCCATGCCAGGAGGGGTAGCGCCCTCCTGTCACCTAGCAGGGCTATAGGTATAGCTAATAAGGTATAGCTCGGAGGAACATATTCCTTTTTCTCTTTTTGCTTGTGGTGTAGATATCATGTAACTAGTGGTGGTGGTGATTCTGATAGATAAATAAATGAGAGAGAGAGAGAGAGAGAGAGAGAGAGAGAGAGAGAGAGAGAGAGAGAGAGAGAGAATGAACACCAGAAAAATGCTAGTAAATGGAAAAACGAGACAATTATAAAAGAAATACCAGTGTATGAAAGACAAAGAAAAAATTAAGCACGAAAAAGATAAAAAGAAACGAAATACAAATAACAAAGAAATACAAAATAAATGAGGAGGAAGCGAAAGAAGAACAGCAAACAAAGCGAAGAAAAACGGAAAGGCAAGGAAGGAGGAAAAAAGGAAATGAGAGAGAAAACACAGGAGGATGGCAGCAGTAGTGATGGTTGGAACTGAAGACACCTTTATTAGAGTCCCAGAGCGCTGCACCTTACTTCACCTTGGCTCCTACTTCACCTGTTGCTTTATTGATGTTATATAGTGAAGAAAGAAAGAAGAGAAAGACGATGAAGAGGGAAAAATATAATGTAAGGAAAAAAAAACAGGAAATGAAAAGAACAATGGAAGAAAAGAAAGGACACCAAACAAAAAGGATAAAAGTAAAGATAGAATGAAGACTACAGAAGAAAAGGATGACAAGAATGAAGCAAAACGTGAAATAAAGGCCAGGAAAGGGTAAAGAAATAAAATGCGTTATAAATGGTAAAGGTGTTAACTCAGTACAGGTGTAGTAGATTCCCAGGCCGCTGCACCTGACTCCGTTTCGCTCCTGCCTCTTTTATAGCTTCTGATGTTCTAAAGAAACACACAAAAGACACGAGAAACAAAAGAAAGAAAGGGAAAAAGAAAAAGGGAGGAGGCGGAAGGAAAGAAATGAGAAATGCAGAAAATAAAGAAAGGTAAAGAGAGTAAAAGGTGAAGTAGAAAGGAAGGAAGGGAGGGAGAGTGTGCGTGGTAGGGCATAGAGTTGAACTGGGTACACCTGTGGTAGTCTCAGGCCGCTACACCTTACTCCATCTTGTCTCCTACCACTCTTGTACCTTGTGATGCCCTGATGTACTGCTGCATGGCATCTAATATATCTAATGATGATGAGGATGATGGTGATGATGATGACGATGACGGTATTAGTGAAGATGATTAAGTCGATTTTTATGTTAACTGAATGGAATTTGATAATGACAGTGATGGTGGTGATGGTGGTGGTGGTGGTTGTAATGATACTGGCATTAGTGAAGATGATTAATTTTTGTTAACTGAATGGAGGAGGAAAATGACAGTGATTGTGGTGGTGGTGGTGATGGTGGTGGTGGTGGTGGTGGTGGTGGTGGTGATGGTGGTGGTGATGGTGGTGGTGGTGGTGATGGTGGTGATGGTGGTGGTGGTGATGGTGGTGGTGTTGGTGATGGTGGTGATGGTGGTGGTGGTGATGGTGGTGGTGGTGATGGTGGTGGTGATGGTGGTGATGGTGATGGTGATGGTGGTGGTGGTGATGGTGGTGGTGGTGATGGTGGTGGTGGTGATGGTGGTGGTGGTGATGGTGGTGATGGTGGTGGTGGTGGTGGTGGTGGTGGTGATGGTGGTGGTGGTGGTGATGGTGGTGGTGGTGGTGATGGTGGTGGTGGTGGTGATATAAGTGGTGATGGTGGTGGTGGTGGTGGTGATGGTGGTGGTGATGGTGGTGATGGTGGTGGTGGTGATGGTGGTGGTGGTGGTGGTGGTGGTGGTGATGGTGGTGGTGATGGTGGTGGTGGTGGTGGTGATGGTGGTGGTGGTGGTGGTGATGGTGGTGGTGGTGGTGATATAAGTGGTGGTGGTGGTGATATAAGTGGTGGTGGTGGTGGTGGTGGTGGTGGTGGTGGTGGTGGTGGTGGTGGTGGTGGTGGTGGTGGTGGTGATGGTGGTGGTGATGGTGATGGTGGTGGTGGTGGTGGTGATGGTGGTGGTGGTGGTGATATAAGTGGTGGTGATCGTAGCGACTGTGATGATGATGACAGTGATAGTGAATGCGATGATAAAAGTGGTGGTGATCGTAGCGATGATGATGATGATGATCACGGAGATAGTGGATGCGATGATAGAAGTGGTGGTGATCGTAGCAATGATGATGATGATGATCACGGAGATAGTGGATGCGATGATAGAAGTGGTGGTGATCGTAGCAATGATGATGATGATGATGACAGTGATAGTGAATGCGATGATAAAAGTGGTGGTGATCGTGGCAATGATGATGATGATGATGATCACGGAGATAGTGGATGCGATGATAAAAGTGGTGGTGATCGTAGCGATGATGATGATGATGATGATCACGGAGATAGTGGATGCGATGATAGAAGTGGTGGTGATCACAGTGATAGTGGATGCGATGATAAAAGTGGTGGTGATCGTAGCGATGATGATGATGATGATCACGGAGATAGTGGATGCGATGATAGAAGTGGTGGTGATCACAGTGATAGTGGATGCGATGATAATAGTGGTGGTGCTCGTAGCCATTGTGATGATAATGATGATGATAATGATAATGGATGCGATGATAACAGTGGTGGTGCTCGTTGCTACTGTGATGATGATGATGATGGTGATCACAGTGATAGTGGATGCGATGATAATAGTGGTGGTGCTCGTAGCCATTGTGATGATAATGATGATGATAATGATAATGGATGCGATGATAACAGTGGTGGTGCTCGTAGCCATTGTGATGATAATGATGATGATAATGATAATGGATGCGATGATAACAGTGGTGGTGCTCGTAGCCATTGTGATGATAATGATGACGACAGTGATAGTGGAAGCGATGATAAAAGGTTGTGGTGATCGTAGCGATGATTATGATGGTGATAGTGGATGCGATGATAAAAGTGGTGGTGATCGTTGCTACTGTGATGATGATGATGATGATGATGATGACAGTGATAGTGGATGCGATGATAAAAGTGGTGGTGATCGCAGCGACGATGATGATGATGATGATGATGACAGTGATAGTGGATGCGATGATAAGTATGGTGGTGATCGTAGTGATTGTGATGATGATGATGATGACAGTGATAGTGGATGCATTGATAAAAGTGGTGGTGATCGCAGCTATGATGATGGTGATGGTGATGACGATGCCTGTGGTGGTGATGGTTCGTTCGTTCGTTCGTTCGAAGATTTCCCCCCCTATAGAGGGAACCGGGCCATATATTAGCCCAGTTGGTGGGTTATGGGCTGAGAGTAGTTGTTTGTTCAGTCTTTTTTTTTTTTTTTTTTTTTTTATGTTGGAGGGGGAGTGCTACGCACTACTTCAATGAGAGTGGGAAGGTGGGAGGTGGCAACAACTGTGGCGGCAGTGTTTCTAAGTGTGCTTTCAGGTTTTGCTGCAGTGTGGAACCGAGGGATGTCGGGGTTTGGGTATCGGGAGCTTGTTCTGATGCGGGAAGTGGTTGGACAGCGGAGGAGGTAATGTAGGAGTGGGTAGGGCGTGATCATTTTGCAGTGTGAGCATTCAGTGGTGGGGTCGTCATCTGTGGTGATAAGGTTACTCCGGTACATGTATCCCAGGCGAAGACGGTGTAGGCGCGTAAGTGTTTTGTTGTCAATGGATTTGGTAATTTTTAGTGGCTTGTACTGTGTGGCCATGGCAAACCACGTGGCAGAAGGTGAGCCCAGTTGTACGTGTACTTGGTGATCTTCGCGGTTGAGAGTGAGCGCCTTCTGTTTTATGGTGCGCTTGATGTGGCTTAGGCTAGTTGAAATGTTGATGTCGATGTGAGGGTGTTCAATGGCGCTCTTTGCGATCTTGTCGGCTTTTTCATTTCCAGCTATGCCAACATGGCTGTGGACCCAGCTTTTTTTTTTTTTTTTTTTTTTTTTTTTGGGATATTCGTCCCAGTTGAACTGGGACACGGGCAAACAAAGAGCCCGTCACAGTTGCACATATAGTGCTCATTCAGAGATTAACGTGGTGGAGGGTAGTCCCTAACCATGTTAAGTAACACATTAAAAGGTGCCCTGGCAACGATGCCAGCAGCATCCCTCAATTCATCACCCGATCGGGCATGGCCACCATCGGGGCAAGACCTTAGCAGAGATGTAGCGGGGCAGTGAAGGAGGTAATGTACGAGAGGCACCTCGGACCTGGCCAAGCAATGAGGGCACGGATCAGGCTCCATACCAGCGATCTGTTTGAAGCAGGGGAACCCCAGGCGCAATCTCCGTATTCTCACCACTAAATAATTAGGCAGGGCCTTAGGAGGCAGGAGGGGAGAGTATGCTGTAGCAGTGGCATACCAGTCTGCAGAGCTAGAGCCCCCCGAGATGCAGAGTTGGTGTTCCTCCCGGGACAGCCTGCCTATGGTTGCCTTTAGTGCTCCAAGAATGTATGAGGGGCTGGGGCGGAGGGGGAATGTTATCTCTGGATGAGTGCAGGCAGCGCGTGCCGCGTCATCAGCTCTTTCATTGCCAGTAATCCCGACATGACCTGGGAGCCAGTGAAGTATGATAGTGGCTCCCCTTTGGACAAGAAGAGTTGCAACAGTGTAAATTGCTGTTAGGAGGAACACATTATCATGGAGGGAGAAAGAGCGTAGCCGTTGAAGGGAGGAAAGACAGTCCGTATGGATAATGACACGTCTATAATGGTGGTGATGAGCATGGCGCAATGCACCCAAAATGGCTGCAAGCTCTGCTTGGAAGGCAGACACTCCTGGGGAGAGGCGCCATGATTCAACCAAATTCCCCATGACAAAAGCAGATCCAGCAGAGCCATCAGGAGAAACAGAGCCGTCAGTAAAGTAGGTGGCCGAACCCGGGGAGTCTAATGCAGCCACCCGACTAAGACCATCCTGACGAATCATGGCGGGAATAGAAGAGCGAGGTTTGGCCTCTGATGGACTGATGATATGGAAAGGGAGTGGAGTCCAAGGTGGTGGATCTTCAAAGCCAGGGAAAGAAGAATCAGGGTCTTGGCACAAGCTTGGAGCAGCTCCCAAATTGTGAATGGTGGCAGCTGTGGTTCGGGCCCAGTCACGTTGAGGGAGCGCCTCAGGTGAATGGCCCAAAAGTCGTTTGAGCAGGGTTGAGACAGGTAGATCAGGCCGGCGCTGCACCAGCTGGAGTGTGATTGTTGCTGCGCGTAGCGCAATGTGGTGCGTCAGTGATGGCAGTCCACTCTCCAAACGCAAATTCACTAGACGGGTCCAAGGTGGAGCTCCGAGCATGATACGTAGAGCATTGTTTTGTAGAACTTCCAAGGACTTGGAGATAGGTGGGGAGAGACCAGTCATACAGATTGCTCCGTAGTCCACCAGGGATCGTATAGAGTGAATGTAAAACGTGCGGAGGACAGAAAACGATGCCCCCAAGCTCCTTTTTGAAAGGTACCGGAGAGCAGCGAGGCGGGTGGAAGCACGTTCCCGTAGGTATCTGACGTGGCTTGCAAAGGTTAGGCCCTGGTCAAACCAGACCCCCAGATACTGGTGTGTAGTGAATGGTGATTGATCCTACAGTGTCATGGATTTTTTGGGCAGTGGCTAGGATGTCAGAGGTTAATTGGATGTTGTCGGTATGGTGGGATCGTCGTAGCGTGTGGATAGCAGTTGCAGAGTCTGTGTGGATGATGACTGTGGATGCAGGGGCGTTGGCAAGGGCATCTGAAAGGGCGGCTGAGATGGCAGTCAGTTCGGCCTGTAGAGTGGGGGCTCCGTTGGTGATGCGAAAGCCGCATGTTCTGTCTCCGCAGACGAAGGCAGCACCGGCTCTCGATGCAGCAACGGAGCCGTCAGTGTAGTAGGTGGTGGAGTTCAGCGGAGTGAGGAGGGCTATATGCTGGAGGCCCTCGTGACGGAGCTGTTGGGTGGGAGTTTGGGCTTTGGTTGGTGAGTGAGGGAGAAGGAGATTTAACAATGGGGGGTTCCACGGTGGTTGTGGATGGTAGGACGAGCTGGGTGTGTCGGAGGCTTGTGTAATGAATGGGTTGAGTT
This sequence comes from Coenobita brevimanus, assembly GCF_032717465.1. Lineage (NCBI taxonomy): Eukaryota > Metazoa > Arthropoda > Malacostraca > Decapoda > Coenobitidae > Coenobita > Coenobita brevimanus. The sequence goes on from NC_137054.1 coordinate 65,566,352, forward strand.
CAAAGGTGTGAATGGCACGTGCAGCAGAGTGTACCAAGTTGTTGGATAGTACCTCGGGGTGAAGGTTGGATGCGGCTCTGAGCCGTGGCAGGAGAGGAAGAGGGGATAAGATGTAGGCAAGTTTGGCAGCGAGGCCTGCGACCTATGCTTGTATGCGGAGGTGTAGGGATTCAATATTGCACTCCATGCGGAGATTGCAAAGTCGGGTCCACATTGGGGAGCCAGTCATGGTGTGCAGGGCCTCATTCTGGATTACTTCCAGTTTCTTGATTAATGGAGGGCCAATGGTTGGTAGGGCTGGGGCAGAGTAATCCACTATGGACCTAATGGCCTGGACATAGAACAGGTGGAGAACTTTGTAGGAGGCACCCCCTCCCTTTTCTGCTAGGGCTCGAAGAGCACTGAGGCGCAGCCTAGTTCTCTCCCTGAGGAGCTGGACTTCTGCTTGGAGGGAGAGTTTGTGGTCGAATATCACCCCTAGGTATCGATGGGTAGTGACATATTCTACTGGTGTTGTACCGAGGTGTAATTTGTCTTTGTGGGGGTAGATGCCGATGGGTAGGGCTTTTGTTTTTGTGGCATTGATTTTCAACCCTAGTTCAACGCATCCCTGATAGAGCTTGGATATGGCTCTTTGAGCTTTGGTGTGTTAGGGGCCGCCGTGAATAACTAGTGTGATATCGTCTGCATAACATAGCAGCCGTGTCCCAGGACCAAGGTCGATTTGGAGGAGGCGTTCTACCGGAGTGTTGAACAGGGTGGGGCTGATTACACTGCCCTGAGGAGTACCATTTGTTTGGAGGAGTGCTGATGATGTATGACCCTGGAAGCGGACTGCCGCTTCTCGGTCGTTGAAAAAGTTTTCGATCCAGCCAAGGAGGCGGCCCCCAACACCCCTGCTTGCCAGGGTTGCCAGGATAGCCTCAGGGCATGCCAGCTCGAAAGCCTTTTCTAGATCGATGAAGACGGCCAGTCCTTTGCCACCACGTAACTCCGAGAGGAAGGAACTCAGGCACTTTGCTGTCCCTCTGCCCTTGGTATAGGCAAAGATATGGCTGTGAGGGGCAGGGAGGTGCCAGCCGAGCCGCCCTAGGACCATCCTCTCGGCAGTTTTGCTTAGGCAACTTAGGAGGGAGATGGGCCTGAAGGTGGTAGGGTCATGTGGTTTTGGAATGGGGTGTATAATGGCCTGTTTCCATTGTGTGGGGAGCTTGCCCAGAGACCACGAGTGGTTGATAAGGTCTAGAAAGGCCGACTTGGCTGTGGGTCCAGCATTGGCAATCATAGAATAGGTGATTCCGTGGGGGCCTGGGGCGGTGTCTGAACTGGACTTGAGGGCCTGATTAAGCTCATGAATGGTGAAGAGGTGGTCAGTGTCAGCTGGGCTGGTCTTGTTCGCCAGGATGAGTTCTGATCTTGTCTGGTGTAACGCTTCCTGCCGGAGTCTAGTGCCTTCTGGGAGTTGAGTGGGGGAGGTTCTGTGGGCAAAAGTTACAGCCAGCCTTTCGGCCTCGCCTTGTGGATCCGGGTGTGAGGGAGGGCGTGCAGGGCAGGGGTTCAAGACCGCTCGTAGTTTTTTCCAAATGTCCCCAAGTTTTGAATAAGCCCCGAGCGACTGGCACCACTCCAACCACTTCTTCTCCTTTATGTCATTTTTCTCTGCAATTGAATGTCTGATGACTGCTTGCAGGTAATGGAGTGCTTCAGGTGTGGGGTGGGCTCTGTACAGCTTTTTTGCCCTGTTAAGCCGGTGACTGAGTTTGCGCACTCTGTCGCAGAAGAACCAATGGTCTTTGTGGTGGACTCGAGGGACAGTGGTTTTCGGGATGGATGTTTCAGCGGCGGCGCGGAAGGCGTCTGTCAGACAGGCAGCGTGTTCATCGAGGTCAAGAGAGGGAGCATAGGAAGTTAGTTCCTCTAGTGTGGAGGAGAAGAGGGCCCAGTTGGCTTGCTTGGTGTTCCATCTGGGTGGGGACCCGGGGGGTTTGGGAATTACAGCCACGTCAATGGTACATATGATGGCATGGTGGTCGGAGGTGAGGGTGGGGTGTACCTCCCATTTTGTGAGGGTGGCAAGATCTGAGGAGGCAAAAGAGAGGTCCAGTCTGCCGCCATGTAAGTGGGTTGGAATTTGAGGGTCATTGAGGAGGTGGATGTTGGGTATGTCTTCCAGCAGCTCGGCGATGTGACGTCCGGTGGCATTTGCTATTCTGCTTGAGCCGAGACATGGGTGGTGAGCGTTTAGGTCGCCACCGATGAAAATCTGTTTGGTGGTGGAGAGCGTGAAGAGCTCCCCGAGGTTTGCTTCGGCTGTGGGGGGACGGTAGATGTTGTAAATGTTGAGATGGCCGTTTGCGAGGGTGATGGTGATTCCCTGGAGTTCGATGGAGTCGCCGCAGATTGGGAGGGGGTCGATGGCAGAGGTGAGGATGTGGTTGCACACCAGGATGGCACACCCCCGAGGGCCTCCGTGGGCTCGTGGCAGGAGGAAGGTGTTAAAGCCTCGTAGACGTAGTGGGCGGTGTTCGGTAAGTAGCGTCTCCTGGAGGAGGAAGATGTCAATTTGGTCTTGGTGTGCTGCTTCTTCCAGCAGGGAGCGCTTGCCTGATGCACCGAGGATGTTCCACTGTAGAATACGAAGCTTTGAGGTGGAGGGGGGGCGTGATTGACCGTGAGTAGAGGGGAGGGAACTTGTTATTTCTCTGTGTCTGTGGGTGTCAGTATGGGGGATCATGAGCGCTGTCTGTGTGGTGGCTTGTTCATAGTGTGTGTTGGTTTGCTTGTGTCTGTGGGGGTGCTGTGTGTGTGTTTGCGGGATCTGTTTCCGGATGAAGATCGGCTCCTTGGGTTTTCGGGGGCTGGACGTGTAAAGGGTTGTGGTGCTGGCTGCTTGTGTTTGTGTGTACGGAGTGTGCTGTGGTGGGTTGTGTGTTCGGGAGTGGTGGGGGTCATGGTGAGTTGCTCTGTTGTCTGTGTTGGGGTGGTGATGGACAGTAGATCTGAGCTGGAGGTGTCGGGGGGTAGGGGATTTTCCATCCAGTCGTTGACTGTTCTGTCGGCAATCAGGAGGATTGGTTCTGGGTTGATGGGGCGACCTATCTGTAGGGCGATCCCGATTGCAATGGCTTCGCCTAACTGCCGGCCTAGGACCCGGAGGTCGTCTTTGGTAATTATCATGTGGCCTGTTGTCGGTGTGGGAGCAGGAGGGGGGGTTTGGGTGGAGACCTCGGATTCGGTCTGAGTGCCAGTGTCCAGCTTTGGATGTGTGATGGGGGGCTGCTGGGAGGGCAGAGCTGGTGTTGCAGTTTGATGGGTTAGTGGGCTCAGCCGGCGGTGATGGGTCTCTGGGGGAATCTGCTTGTCTGATGGTAGGGGTGGAAAGTCTGCATGTGTGATGACTTGAGGGGCTGTGGTGGTCTGCTGACCCCTTGTGAAGTTTCCAGGTGGTGCAGGTGATGTTATTACCCTTTCTTGGACCCAGCGTTGCTCCCTGTCGATGCCCCTCTGAACTTGTTCTTTCCGGGCAGGGCAGATCTTGTTCCACGCATGGTGGTTCCCTTGGCAGTTTGGGCACTTGGCTATGACGGGTTGCTTTGCCTTGATTTTGTCGAGGCACTGTTGCGTGGGGTGGCGCCTGCTGCATATGGCGCATGTCGGAGAGCGGGTGCACCGTGTTTGGTGGTGTCCAAACCTTTGGCAGTTGAAACACCGAAGTGGTTCTGGGGTGTAGGGGCGAAGGTCGAAAGTGCCCCATGAGTTTAAATTGAGGTTTGGTGGGATAGGGCCTCTCAGTGTGATGAGTACCTGTCTGGTGGGTTCCCCCCTGACTTCGCACCGCTGGGCTGTCTCCACCTGGATGTGGTTGAGGAAGGGTTGTAGGGGAAAATTTAGGGGATAGCGTTGTACGACAAACTTGCGTGTTGCGAGATTTGGGTCTAATTTCTTTAGATCGATGGTTTTGCCTGCTACAGTGTTCAGGTCGTTAAGGGCGTGCAAGGTGGCTTCGTCAAGGGGAATCATGATGGTATTCAGGTTTTTAGTGGCTTCGAGTTTGAATTTGAGGTGGGGGTGCTCGGTCTCAATGGCAGTGACTATGTCGTAGGTCGTGGGGAAGGCATCGTTGGGAGCAATGAGGAATGCTGGGAGTTTGGAGTGAGGTTGGGGTGGAGCTCTGGTAGTGTCTGTAACGGGGTGGGATGCTTGTGGGTGGGTACGGGGGTGGTGGGTTGCAGGATGTGTGGTGTTGGCATCAGACAGGTGGTTGAGTCTTTTTTCCTGCCTTCTTCTTTTTGTGACAAGGGTGAAACCGTCGTCAGTGTCGTGAGTGTCTGAGGGCGCCAGGGTGGCGGCGGATCAGGGTGCGTGCTCAGGAACTGAGGGCGAGGCGGCATTGTCAGTAAGGTCTGGATCAGGTCCGGGTTGGTCGGCAGGGAGATCCTCGGTTTCCATGGCAGGAGTGGAGGAAAAGAAGTCGTCACAGTCGTATTCTGGGCCAGTGAGTCTTGGTTTCTTAGCAGAGGAGCGCTTTCTGGGAGATGAGGGTGGAGCCTCTGCTGACTCTGCTTCCGATGTGGGTGTGGCTCGCTGATCGTCGGAGCTCATGGCGAAAGAGTGATCTCAAAAAAAAAAAAAAAAAAAAAAATTTATATATATATATATATATATATATATATATATATATATATATATATACTGAAATATTTATTTTTTCAGTTGTTTATCCATGGCTCATTTCTAGCATACAAATATGTACATACTCATACACACATGTATACTTCGAATATACATGAATGTATGTGCATGAACCTATGTGTATACTTTAACAGAGCGACGAGAGAAACAAAATAAACAAATTATCAGCTGCAATCCGGCAGTTCCCTACAGTAACGGGGGGCCTAACTCCCCGCCCTCTAAAGGGCGACGCAGGAGACCCCGTCACTGCCCCGTGAGGGTCTTGCCTAACCTAGCCCTAACAGAGCCAACCCTTGCCGCCTCCTGTAACCAGGCCTCTAAGGCCCCCCCTCATGGAGATACCCTAACGGTATTCCTTCAGGGTTCGGCGTCGCACTACGGCAGGGACTCTAAGGTGGCAGCCGGAAAAGCAGCTGATATCGGAACAGAAAACACGAGATCACTCAACGCTGTGGTGAAGAAGGCTTGATCTGGCTACGATAGAAAAACGACTGCGAAAGTCTACGGGAAGTGCTATCCGCGTTTCAGCATCTGGGATACAGGGGAAGAGGTGTTGTCACCACGACGGCTGGACCAGACCTGAAGAGGAGAGGGTGGTGATGGTAGAGCTGGTAAAGTTAGTACTAATTATGATAATTTTCCTTCCTATCGCCTCACACCTCTCCTGTAGTTTGTGATGTATTACAACGCAGAAAGGATGAAAAAGTTGAAAGTTTTGCGTGAAAGAAAGATAAGGAAAAAGAGATAACAGAAAAATAAGAATACGAGAGAAAACAAAACAAAGTAAAACGAGAGGTAATATAGAAAATAAAGAATGGGAGACAGAAAGGAGGAATTTAAAGGAAAATGCGATGAAAAGATAGGAAGAAAAACATTAGAGAAAGAAGGAATGAACAAAAATGAAGCAGAGAGAGAGAGAGAGAGAGAGAGAGAGAGAGAGAGAGAGAGATGACAATATAATATATAGTTGCCAGCAGTGTACTAACCATATGGTGGTACTACAACCGCCAGTATACCCAAACATTCATCAGCCAAGATAAGTACAGTAGCCGTAAATTACCACTGGCCAGTAGGTAGGCAGGGCTAACTTAGGGGATACGCGTCCCTCTCCAACACCAAAGCTAAATGTCAAACAATATTAATTCTGGTATGGTGACTTGTTAATCCTGCAGCTGGGTTAAAATCCTTTGTGAAATAGTTATTCCTCAGATAGCTTACTTATTTAGGGCATTACAAGGATATAGGCTACCAGTAGTCCACTAATCCTAACTATATTCCTCTAACTTGGCCGACAATTAGAGGCTTCACCAAACCCTGTTTCAGAGGTCTGCCACCAGGTGGTCTAGAGTCGCCCAGCCTCGATTAAATATTTTTGCGGGGTTTTAAAGACCTGTGAAATTGTACCTAATACTAGGTTTATAATAATATTGCTATTTATAAGAATCTTTTTTCCTATTCAATCCAGTGCATATTTATATATCTGTAAAGAAAAAATAACCAGGCTCTCAGAGAATCTTAGCTTGGGGACTAAAATAGTGTGCTGTCTGTTTACATATATTTGAATAAATCGTGTGCAGTTAGTAAAAGTAGATTATCTTCAGTACTTCTGATGTGTGTATTTTAGCATGCTTTAAAGAAGTAAGCAGTTCCACTGAAAATAATGTACTGAACGATTGCTTAGTTGGTGAATCAGCCAAATTAATCCAAACAAACGGCAGTGCGGTACAACACTATAATGGTAACAAAGTACGAGGAGTTGAAGTGTAAACTTAATAAACTGTGCAGTGGAGCCAGGGAAACATTTTAAAGCATTATTTATGTTAGAATTTAGTTACTAAGATCATCAAGACCTCTAACAGGTCCGTATTGTTATGAAGAGTCATACGTCAGGCAGGGCAGCATATTGAAAGGTGCTGCCGAACCTGCATATCTACTTTCTTTTGTGGATACTAACGAATGACAAATATTTTAATCACTGTTATCCTGTTTTATGGATGGTTCTAGTAAAATTACCTAGGTTTCGTTTCTATGTTATGTTTACAGAGATGAGTAAGCTGACGAAAGCTGAGTTTACAAAATGACACCTATAATACATTATATATATGCAAAAGGCTCCCATATTGTAATTTCTTTGTAGCATATCATGCCAGCTCAGTAGTTTCATGAGTAAAATCTGTTTTGGGATGTTTTACTTTGTGTCAAAATTAAAAAGAAATTACGCACTGGCTACTTTTTCAATGCCTACCCCGCATTAGAGCTGGGCGACGGAAGCCAACCTATGAAACAGGATCTGGTGAAGTGTCTAATTGCAATCTGCCCGTCATCATTGCTGAACTGTAACAAGTCAACCTTAGACTGTGATTAAAGAACTGCTATGGAAAGGCTGTAGAGCTGCAGCATTGTCCGTTTTTGCAGCTAAGTTACATGAGAATTAGAGTCGACAGTCTGGATCACATTATTGTAAAAGAAGTATAACAAAATCTAGTCATTTCAAAATTAACGAAAAAAAAAAAAAGTTCACTATTCCACACTTCGATCGTAGTCATTGAATTAGGACAAGAAGTATATACTGGTTATTATTTAAATTTTAAAGTTTTACATAAAATAGGGAATTAATTATAATAGCGATACTAATGAATAAATTTGCCTTGAATTTGTGATTTGTTTGCATTGAAGAAAAATATTGACAACACAAATAGGTTTTATTTAGCAGAATCCGTGTTTTTCTTGCTTTAGCTTCCCATATAATGCAACAAATCAGGTCTAATTTAAAGAAGCAAGAACATACATATGACGGGCGGTAAATTTTAAACTGAGTAGTAACCCTGGACTGGCCAGTATAAAATAATGTGATAGAAAACGATGCTTCAGTTGGAGTGGAATCGTGATCAGAGAAGGAGGTTGTTGGTGAGTTCTCCTGATTCCCTCTGCTTTCATAGCTTTTCCTTGCTTATCGGGTGTATTATTGTCTGAAACCTTTATCGTTGTACAGAATGTCTGGCAGGGGATTAGTAAGGGGTGTAAACAGCTGGGTGCCGGAGCTGGATAAGGTAAGGCTGTTGTACAAAGATGAAGTTGTTCTGCTGTTAACTTGGCATCGTTTTGAGGGACGGTTCTGCTGGGTGGAGGAGGGGCATCTTCACGAGTATGTTCTGGATCGGTGTTGTGGGTTTATTCTGATACTGGATGTGTGTGAGAGTTGGACACATGCAGTGGTTCTCTACAGAGATCAATATGATGGCTTTTACTATTTTGACAGTGAAGGTAATCCACCACCATTACAAGTTATTCAATATCTTGTTAACTATTGCCCCCCTGATCGGCTTGTTTGTAACTCCATTTAGCTGCAGAGTAATCATTACGGTACTTGTGTATATCACAGTCTCAATGTGGCCATGTACATCAGCAATAGATGGGATTGGACCTGTGAGCAAATTGCCAAAGCATATAGGACTGATCCGGAGTCCTATGATGAAGTGCGTGTGGTTGGCAATGTTAGGGAGTTGGCAGAAGAATTTCACCAGTATATTTCTCCAGTAATACAGGCCGGCCTTGACAGTTAGCATTTGGTGCCATACTGATTATATACACCACTCGTGTTTCCGTCCATCTTTCATTTTAATACATCTTCACTATTGGGCCTGTTATTGTCACTTTATTGTTTGGTTTATTTAGTAGTTTATTTCCACGGATTTTAAAAGTTGCTGGAAAAACTAATGTAATAAATCTCAGCCCAACCCAGGCTAGACAACACATGACATTTTGTGGTCCAGTCCTTTGGCATTTGTTGGATTCTGTGGCATTTTTCAGTACTAACCTTGGCATCTCTCACTCCTAACCTTTGGCATTTCTCGAGTTCTAAGTTAAGTTAACGTTTGGTATTTTTTATTGTAATCTTTTTGGCATTTTAGGGGTGACCCTTGTGCATTTCATGAGTTTTAAGTTTTAGTATCTCTGCCTCCTAACATAAGGAATTTGTTTGTCCAAACTATGGGAACTTTCAGTCCTAACATTAGCATTTTTCAGTTCTAACTTTTGGCATTTTCAGTCCTAATTATTGGCATTTTTGAGTTCTAGCCTTTGACATTTTTTTTACATCGGAATTTTTTTTTTTTTTTTTTTTCTAACCTTCGGCCTTTGACTTTTTTTTTTTTTTTAACATCGGAAACTTTGCCTCTTTTTTTTTTTTTCTTCTAACCTTCGGCCAGGGGGGCGCGGTAGCACAGTGGTAGCGCGCTGGACTTGTAATCGGGGGATTGCAAGTTCGAGCCTCGCCCGGGCTGCCTTGCCGGGAGGGGTAGCTCCCTCCTGTAACCCTAGCGGGGCTATATAGTCCAAAACAGGGCTTAGCTCGGGGGAACTCCATTTCTCCATTTAACCTTCGGCCATTTTGGTCGTAACTTTGGCATCTTTCAGTCCTAACTGGTGGCATTTTCCTGTTCATACCCTTGGCGTTTTTTTGCCTGTAACTTCGCTATTTCTTAAGTTCTAACCTTTGGCATTGTTTAGTCTTAACCGTTCCCACTTTGGGTAAACCTCTGACATTTAGAGTCCTAACTTTGGGCAAATGTGAGTCCTAACCTTGGCATCTTTGTCCTAACTTTGGCATTTGAGGTTATAACACTGGAATCCTTCAGTTCTAACCTTTGCTTTTTTTTTTCTTTTAATCCTAACTTTGGCATTTTTTGGCCCCAACTTTGACATTTTTCAGTCGTCACCTGAGCATCACACTAGCGAGGTGGTTGTTGTGGCTCCAGACTCACCAGAACATGAACCCAGTGGACTGCTGGCTGAAGTTGCCCTTATTTACAGGCATTACACAAACCAGATCTATTACCTTAACCCTTCCAAAAAATTAAGGTCCTGAGTGATGATCTTTTCTGTATACTGTATTGATCGATTATGCAGCAAATCCTTCATGTGAACTTGAACCCAGTGGACTGCAGACTGATATTGCTTTTATTATGGGAATTACACAAACCTAACGCAACTTAACCCATCCAATATGAAGGTTCCAAGTGATGTATCTTTTCTGTATATTGGCCGTTTTACCCGTGGATGCCTTCATGTGGTGGCATTGATATAACTGAGCTGATCCTCTGCTGTTATACAAAATTAATGTCCCCCATCTCCCCATCCCCCAAAAGGAGGATGGTGGACTGCAGGAGGAGGGCATCTTCATTGAGCCTGAGGTTGCAAGTACTACTGCTGCCCAGCCAGTCCTGCATCATCAAGGCTGCATAATGGACTCTACCCAGCCAGTCCTGCATCATCAAGGCTGCATAATGGACTCAGGTTGCAAGTACTACTGCTGCCCAGCCAGTCTTGCATCATCAAGGCTGCATAATGGACTCAGGTTGCAAGTACTACTGCTGCCCAGCCAGTCCTGCATCATCAAGGCTGCATAATGGACTCAGGTTGCAAGTACTACTGCTGCCCAGCCAGTCCTGCATCATCAAGGCTGCATAATGGACTCAGGTTGCAAGTACTACTGCTGCCCAGCCAGTCCTGCATCATCAAGGCTGCATAATGGACTCTACCCAGCCAGTCCTGCATCATCAAGGCTGCATAATGGACTCAGGTTGCAAGTACTTCTGCTGCCCAGCCAGTCCTGCATCATCAAGGCTGCATAATGGACTCAGGTTGCAAGTACTACTGCTGCCCAGCCAGTCCTGCATCATCAAGGCTGCATAATGGACTCTACCCAGCCAGTCCTGCATCATCAAGGCTGCATAATGGACTCTACCCAGCCAGTCCTGCATCATCAGGGCTGCATAATGGACTCAGGTTGCAAGTACTACTGCTGCCCAGCCAGTCCTGCATCATCAAGGCTGCATAATGGACTCTACCCAGCCAGTCCTGCATCATCAGGGCTGCATAATGGACTCAGGTTGCAAGTACTACTGCTGCCCAGCCAGTCCTGCATCATCAAGGCTGCATAATGGACTCAGGTTGCAAGTACTACTGCTGCTCAGCCAGTCCTGCATCATCAGGGCTGCATAATGGACTCAGGTTGCAAGTACCGTACAACTGCTGCCCAGCCAGTCCTGCATCATCAAGGCTGCATAATGGACTCAGGTTGCAAGTACTACTGCTGCCCAGCCAGTCCTGCATCATCAAGGCTGCATCATCAGGTTGCAAGTACTACTGCTGCCCAGCCAGTCCTGCATCATCAGGACTGCATAAGGGACTCAAGTTGGTTGCACAGTTTTTTGCAAATTCTTTAGCTAAACCATCCACTCACAGAACAGATTTGGGTTTATATTAAATTGAGTAGCCATTAGCACACTGTTATCCTGCCAGTCAGAGTTATCTGGGCTTCATAATGGACTGAAATTTGGATCAGTTATTGGTAATTTGTCCACTAAAACATTCAGTTAACTGGATTGATTTGATTGGGTATTAATACGAATGATAGCACTGGACATTCCGTTAACCTTTGCTTGGTGTTCTCTGATTCAGGCAACTCCTGTATCCAAGAGCAGTATTTCAGGTAAAGTTTGTTCAGATACATTAGTTTTATTTGTTTTTTCTGGTACATGGATTACAAGGGATTATGTGAAGTAGCCATACAGCTTTACTCTTGTGTGGCTTTAGTCATCCTCCCCCAGGAAAATGTCCAGTCATAATTATACCCATTACACCCCTACAGCAGCAAATAGCCACAGCAGAATTCACATCACTCAATAATGCATAATATGTTATGTGGGGTTGTCACAAGTGGCCGTTGATAGTTACCTCCCACCAAGTACACAGCCAGTCATAATACACATTACAGCAGCATAATAACTACAGATGATACTGGAAATCACTTTAATACATGGGTTGCATGGGGCTGTGTCTAGTGGCCATAGTTTCTAATGTGCCACTCCAAGTATATATCTAGACATAATATACTGTGTACAAACTTACAGCAGCACAATACCTGCAACTGCATTTGAATAACACTTAGTAATAAATGGGTTATATGGGGTTACGTGGTCACAAAGGGTTACTCCCAAGTAAACCTAAATACTGAAACACTGAATGGGTTTGGGTGCAAAAAGTACAATCCAGGAAAAGTCTCTGAGGAGTTGGCTGTGCGTATCTCCATATCTAGTGGTTTGTGTAGATGAAGATTTTATTTTTTGAGGGGCAGGGTATTGGTAAAGAGGAATATTGATTTGGGTGTAGAGTTTTGGTGCATAAAACAGCAATCCAGATAGGCAAAGCTTGGATTTTAATCATTCGTATACTGAGGTAGATTGTATTTTTATTTCCAGATAACACCAGAAGATTTTATTCCAAATTAAAGTAGACAGAGTATAGTGCAGGTGTGTTGTTGGTCATGGAGTGTGGTTATGGATGACATCAGTGGCACAAGGTTATGTGCTCTGATTTCTGGCTGGCTTAGATACATTGCTTCTTACAAGAGGGAGGTGTGGAGGATTGAAGTCCATGTTGTGGATTTTAAAAATTACATCTTTAAAATCCCACTTCGTAAGTTTCAGTTCATGAGCAACATTCCAATAAACATTAAAAAAAAAAATAGATGGTGTATCTATACTTAAAACGGAATGAGACTAGACCACTGGAAAAAAAAAAAAAAATTCATAATGCACTCCTGCAAGAAATACCAGAGGGTAAAAATGTATGTAGGCAAAGCTGAACGAAAACCCAGGATTAGGTAACATCTGGTCTGACTGAAACAATCATATCTTACCTCTAAATTTTCAAGGGGAAGGCCACAAAGCACAGCAGGAGCAGGTCGAGTGTTCCTGTTGGGAGTTACTCGAGAGGGTAAGAGTCACTGCCTCCATGGAGGCGTACACAGAGGAACCTTTGCACATGGAACCAAAAGGTGGGTGAGGCTGTGCCACTTCGGCTTTTGTCTTGAGTGAGTGATTGAACTGCCAGTGGTTCTTTTGTTGGGTAGTATCAGTGGGATGTAGTGTAAGAAATCACATGCAATAGCAAAGTCGTTCAGTCTGGTGCCATGGGCTAGATACAGGCAGCCATCCGTATTTGCAGGTTTGCTATTTGTGAATTGGGCTATTTGTAGTTAATAAGCCATCAATAATAAACTTGTTTAAATTTTTATCTGAATGTTGGATTGAAACAAGGATGTGTCATGTCTCCATGGTTGTTCATTCTGTATATGGATGGGGTTGTAAAAGAGATAGAAGGCAGGGCAATGGATGTTAGAGCGACCCTAATGAGAGAGGGCAGTGTTTGGAAGCTCCCTGTACTGTTGTGTGCGGATGATTTTGTGTTGTTAAGTGAAGACAAAGAGGAACTTCAAGGCTTGGTGAATGAGTTTGGGAGAGTGTGTAAGAAACGGAATCTGAAGGTTGAATGTAAGGAAGAGTTAAGTTATGGTCTCAGAGACATGAAGCTACTGAATGTACAGTGAGGCAAGATGAGAAGGAAATGGAAAATGAGTGCGTTTAAGTACTTTGGTAGTGTGATGAGCAAGGATGGAAGTTTAGAGGATGAAGTGCTTGAAAGGGTACAACAAGGAAAAAAGGCTGCTGGTTCTTTGAAAGCAGTTTTAAGGAACAGGGAAGTGAGCATGGAAGTAAAAAAGACGCTCCATGACAGTTTTGTAATACCAACTCTAACGTATGGAAGTGAAGCTTGGACGGTGTTGGAGGGACACAAGTCAAGAGTGAGAGCATCGAAATGAGTTATTTGAGAGGATCATGTAGAGTCACGTGGAGAGACAGACTAACAAATGAAGAAGTGAGGGAGCGTTGTAGTGTGAATGTGGATGTGATAGAAAGCTTTCGGAGAAACACACTGAGGTGGTTTGGCCATGTGGAGAGGATGGAAAGCGAGAGACTAACGAGGAGAGTGAATGCGAGTGAGGTGGAGGTGGGGAGAGGGAGCGGGAGGCCAAGCATGAGATGGAAGGATGGAATGGAGAGGTATATGAGAGAGAGGTGTGACCAGGGAGCAGAGCAGTGAAATGGCCGGGTACAGAGTGACGTGGAGGCGATTTTCTGTTGCCACCACTTACGGGATTGAGGCGTCTGGAAATAGGTAGATAGAAACTGTATTGTTGATCAACCCCAGTCTGGCAGAGCAGACCATTGTATTGTGAAGTGGTGTAACAACCTTTGTTAAGCCATCTTAAAACACACTATAAACAAGTATGTTAGATTCTAACATTTAATGATCATGAGGATGTTTTGGGGCACTGAAAGGTATTTTCAGGCAATCACATGGATAATTACAACAGCAGTGGCCACTTTAGGTGGGATGCCAGTTATGTATATGGATTTTTGTCACAGGTCTGTAATGTACCCTATAAACATGGAGAGCCAACTGTACTGAATTAAAGCTTGGTTCATTATATAGCTGTCAGGAACAGCACAGACTTCTGTCTCGACGGGCATGAGTTTCACTGAGAAGGGACAAGGAGAGATATGTCAAGGAAATCGCTGAGGAGGTGGAAGGCAGTTTTCATGCATATGACCTTTGACTCGCCTACCGAGCCCTGAAGAAACCACCCCAGACCCACCTCTCAAGTTAGTGTGTTTGGACAGCAGATGGCTTATTCGTGTCGGGGGCAAGTGAGTATAGAGCACGTTGGCCGAGAAGCAGGTGTACGAGTACATGGTTGAACCTCCAAGTGGAGAGATTCCATCGGCTGATGTGCGTACAACCATTGACTGCTGTCCCGCAGGTTGATGAAGCCGTGCCTTCTCTAGATGAAATCAGGAAGGCAGTGGCTAGCTTGAAAAATGGTAGAGCAGCCGGTCTTTGTGGCCAGCGTGACTGTAGTAACTACCGTGATATTACAGTGCTCAGTGTGCTGGGCAACGTTCTTGCTTACATTTTCCTGATGCATATCCGGGGCCATTTACTAAAGTTTCAGGGGCCTGAGCAATCCGGATTCGCGCCCAAGAAGTCTAATGTTGACCGTATCCTATCTCTTCGAGTTCTCTTGGAATGCCGTCTTGAGTTTCGACAAGGTCTGCTAGCAGATTCCCAAGAAGGCTCAGTAAATTGGGAGGTACCATGGGAACTCCTGCAACTCCGTGGGATCCCCGAAGGGATAATCTGACTGATTGCTGGCTTGTACTCAAACACTGAGAGTGCTGTCAGGTGTGAAGGGGGAAGGGGACATGTGGCTTCTTCCCAGTAAGTTCTGGTGTAAGACAGGAATGTGTCCTTGCCCCTACACTTTTCAACACATACGGATTGGGTACTGGACCGGGCTGAGAGTCGAAGTCACTGTTGGGTATCAACTGGCAATTTCAGGGTTACTGACCTTGACTTTGCTGATGATGCTGTTATCCTAGTGGAGCTGCTGGAGACACTTCTGATTGCCCTTGAGGAATTTCACGAGATTACGAAACCATTGGGATTGAAGGTTTCTTGGGCCAAGACCAAGGTCCAGGCATTTGGTGGCTTATTGGATGAAGCAGTTCAGTCTGACTAAGCATGTGGTAAGGATATAGACGTCTTGGAAAGATTCACTTATCGTGGAAGTGTGATCCATAACAACGGTAGATCAGACAGATCTCGCATCGCATTGGTCTGGTCTACGGGAATATGGATTCACTCATTTCGGTTATTTGGTGCTGCCGTTATATGTGTAGCCTAGAAGGACGAAATTCGCATCTTCAAGGCACTGTTGCACCCTGTCATACTTTATGGCTGTGAGACAGGGACACTAAACAGTGACTTGAAGTGGCGAATTGACTCCTTTGGTACTAAGTGTCTTTGCAGGATCATGGGATATCGCTGGTACAACCGGGCACGTAACGAGCGACTACCCCGTGATATGAATCAAGGCCTGTTACCCACATAATACGTCAACGCCAACTCCAGCTATATGGGCACGTGGCCTGCTTTCCTGAGGCTGATCCTGCTCACAGGGTGATCTCTGGACGAGTTAACCCAGGATGGAGGCCAATGGAGGAGGCGGTGGCTCAGTCGGTAGAGAGGTGGCCTGCAGTCCTACTGGACCCAGGTTCAAATCTCCACTGGGGGAGGGAACAGTCTAAGGATTTGAATTTCATGATATCAGACTTTACTGACCTACCAGAAGACCAGCCGACATGTCGAAAAAATACCCTCGCTGCTACCAATACACCTGTCCTGAATAAGGCAGCCCTAGCATGTATTCAATATGGACGATGGGTGTTAGCGCAGAAGTGGTGACATGTAGAGTGGTGTATGATATGTAGGAGGACTACTGGGCCTTAAGAGCAGGCTGTAAAGCCTATGCCCAGAGTTGGACATTAAAAAAAAAAAAAAAAGTGGGGAAGGCCACGTAACTCATGGCTGAAACAGGTCAATCACTCCTGTCGGGAGATAGAAGAGGAAGTCACTGCCTGGAGGGTTGCACAAAGGGACCCACGTGGGTGGAGTCGGAGGGTGAGTAAGGCTATGCACTCCGCAACATTTATCCTTTCTTTCCTGATTGATTGATTGATTTGTAATTCTTTGTATACCTCCCTCACAGCTCTGCTGTTTGTGATTATTTTTTTCAAGTTCAAGTGGACTTAAACCCAATGCTCTACAGGAACCAGAAGTTTGAACTACATGCTCCCAGAGATTTTTTGTAACTGAGGTTGTGATAGTGCAGTGTTAAAGAAACTTGTAAGTATAGTTCCAACTCTCTGGTGCAAGAGTTAACTGGTATGGTACTCTCATGACATGTACACAGCTGGTCATCTGTGGAAGTCTATTTCCATGCCAATAACTCTCTGATGCAAGAGTTAACTGGTACTCTTATTACATGCACACAGCTGGTCAACTGTGGAAGTCTTTTTCCCTGCCTGTGACATCAGGTCTTTAACCCTTTCAGGCCAGGTTACATCCTTTTTAGTTTACACCTGTTGCTGCCATACAGTTATAAATCAGCATTGGAAAGACTGGATCAAACCAATCCAGATCATGAATATTGGAGGGATTTATTAAGCCTGTATCTAACCCATCCACTTCATTGGGTCAATATTAAGGTGAATATTGAAGGGGTTTATTAAGGCCGCATCTGACCCCTCCCTTCATTGGGTCAATATTAACGTGAATAAAATCATCAAAGAGAACAAAAGTGAAATATAATAAGATGTGCTGTGGGGCAATATGCTGTGTCCAGGCATCTCAAAATGTATTATGCTTTTGTTTTTTTATTTGTGTATTAATATTATTAAAGTGACATGTTATGCTGCCTCTGTTTTTGGTTCTTTCTGCTTTTACTATTAGAGAGAGAGAGAGAGAGAGAAATGTTGACATCTGGTAGGACTGCCTCACAAGTTTAGATCTACCATAATCCCTTTAACATGTTCAGATGACTTACACTTGCTACCCCCAGATGAATTTAATCAGCTTAGGGAAGTGCTCTTGTAGTGAAGGGGTAAATGAAGGCCACATCTAACCCTTCAGTTGATAGGTCACACTAAGGCTGAGTAACATTGACTGAAGATAGTAGATAATGGAAATGCATCACCAAATTGAAGGTTAATGAAAGATATTTAACCCTTCTGTTCAAAAAGTCTCTAAAGTTGAATAAATTGATTGAAAATAGAAGAAAATGAAAAAATGCTTCCCCAAATGGAAGGATATAATCTTAGACAACATGAGAGTTTAGATTCAGAAAACATTATTCCAATCCTCAATCCCACCAATACAGACCGAGTGAGGCGGGATCCAAAAATACAGTGGAAGTGAAAGCATTAAAGTGGGAGAACCATCAACGTTATGCCAAGGGGAATAGACCACAGTCATTTAGACATCATTCAGGCTTTTAGAATCCTAACTTTAAATAAAAGGAAAAGAGAGAGAAAAGCATTCCTTTATTTTGTTTACTAAAGAAGGAGCTGAAATAAATTAACATGATGTAGGTGTAGGTTATACATGTAAACCAAGTGATATTGTAACGTCTGATGGAAATGATAGATATCTCGCCACACCGGAACCGAACGTATTGTTTGTTACCGTCAACCAATGCAGTGGCAGTGTCACCACAAAGCTAAGGCTGCATTCACACTGAGGCCGGAACCAAACATATTGTTTACCGCCAACCAATGCAGTGGCAGTGTCACCACAAAGCTAAGGCTGCATTCACACTGAGGCCGGAACCAAACATATTGTTTACCGCCAACCAATGCAGTGGCAGTGTCACCACAAAGCTAAGACTGCATTCACACTGAGGCCGGAACCAAACATATTGTTTACCGCCAACCAATGCAGTGGCAGTGTCACCACAAAGCTAAGGCTGCATTCACACTGAGCCCGGAACCAAACACATTCAGACGCAAACTATCCCGTCGTGTAGATCAGGATAAAACCTTTAAGTACTGCGTCTCGTTTCACAGGCCATGTTCTGCACACATTGTTACTGCCTCACGCTATATATTTGCCACTCAGAAATGGAGTGGGCACAGAGGGAACCAATGAAATGAACTTTCCTTTGTCCATTTTTATCCCAACCTATATGACGGGACAGTTTGCATTACAAAAAGGTACTTTCTGGCCTCTTTTTGAGTACACCCTAACACGGAATCCAGGGCAGCCAAGCAAACTTTTGTCTCGTCACCGATCCTGCCACCAGATGACCCAGTAACAGAGGAATGGCTCTCATTGTAGGTAAAGGAAGGGCAGATAAATGGAAAAGCGTAGTGTCCTGAGTGTTCAATACGGTTGTTAATACAAAAACTGGGTATAAAATATCACTTGTGCTACGTGGCTTTTGAATGATAAGCAGTTAATGTGTAGGCTGTTTGTTTTTAAAATTGTGCGTATTATTTAATACTAATTGCCGATATAACAAAAAAAGCGTGGACCATGGCCGCCCTGGCCACATTGTTCCTACTCGTGTGGGTGTAAGTGATATACAGATATCAGAATCAGAGGGAGTAAGAGGACAGGTGGCCAAAGTGGCAGAAGGATGGTGAAAACTACAGTTGGAATTTAGCATTTGGTGGCGTTTCAGTAGTTATACACGCCTATTTCTTACCATGACTGATATAAATGCCATCCCAGTATAACTGAGCATCCGAGGTGCGAGGCTTCTATGAAAAAAAAAAATAATAATAAATAAAAAGATAAACTGAAGAGGTTTACTGGGGAGGAGGAGGGGGTTTCACTGACTAGCTGTCAATCAGTTAACAAACAAGAAGTGCAGGGATTGGAATAAACTGTCGCGTAATACGCAGGAACAGTTCCCGTATTAATAAAAACTCCTAGGAGTAAAAAGTTCCTCTCAAAGTGAAATTTGGCTCCTAACTTCTAGAAGTACTCCTAAAAGTTACTTTCAACTCCTAAGTTTACTCGTAAAATCGCTATAAAATAAAAGTCCTCCACAAGGACTTTTAAGGAGATAGTAGGGCTTTTAGTAACAGTAAACACAGTAACTGCGTCCCTCAAACACCAAGAGACAAGACAACATAGACCATGGCTGACCGACACCACCACCACGCAGAAATTTTCGAGCTCGGAAGGACGCATTCATGGAATATGATGATCAAGAACTTGTAAGAAGGTACCGTTTCGATCGTGAGGGCATCCTGTTTATTACTGATTTAGTAAGAGATGTACTGGAAAGGCCCACACATTGAAACCATTCTCTCACACCCGAGATGAAAGTGTTGATACTATTTAGGTACCTTGCAACTGGAAAAATGCAGCAGTGTAATTGTGATGACTTTGGACCATCGCAGCCATCAGTGAGCAATGTGATAACGAAACACTATGCTCTAACTGCTCCATACGTTGTTAAGAGTTTTGTGAAGGTCCCCCGCACACTCCCTCCGTCCAGTTTCTCTTTCTCCTGAATTTATGTGCAGCCGTGGAATCTTGAATTTGTGCCATTGTTGACGGTCACTGTACCATGTACACACGATGTCCCGATGGTAGCAGGCACGATCAGCTGACCACACGATGTGTTTACATTTTATCCATTTTATCGACATTCGTAAAGAATCATATGATCAAACAGATGTTGTTTCTATATATAAAAGCTAGTTTTTCATTTTTAAACTACTTACTGATACTCTAAGGCTTTGTAATGATAATTTTTTAAAATAATATATTAAGCAGAGATTCTTTGTGTTGGTAACACTTTATGTTTGGAGCGAAATTACTACTACGAGTCCTCCTAGGAGGAACTTTTAGAAGCACCTTTCAGCTACAACCACTTTTAGTAGTAATTTTAAGAGTACTTCTAGAAGTTTTTATTAATACAGGCCGCTAATGTTTGAAAGTTGCTGTTGAGTACACCATTATACGCTAAAGCCTAGAATGAAAACGTGGATAAGTCTGCCATTCCCTGCCCGTGAAAAGAAAAACAACAGTAGTATTACCTTCACGTGACTACAGAGTGTGACAGGCAAACTGGTTTTATATATTCCAGGAAACCCTTTATTACACTGGATGGGAACACTGTAACCAAACCAACGCTTGGCAGTTTATTAAGACGCTTCAGCCGCATGAGGACTCTGAGGGTTTACATCTGAGTGGTGGCTTGATTTTTTCCCTTCATAATGCCACTCAGGGACAAGTAACTGTTCACTCATGCCTCTGTTGTCGGAACTGTGAGTAGGGTAAGCATGGATAATATGCAGACGAAGGCAGCAAGTTCGATTATGAATTAACTTGTAAACCAGTCATGAAATGATTGAATTGTTGGGATTCTGACGTATTAGGGGGAGGCGGTTGCTCAATCGGTAGAGAGGTGGCCTGCAGTCCTAACGGACCCAGGTTCGAATCCCGGCTGGGGCAGGGAACAGTTTAAGGATTTGAATTTCATTAAATCAAGCTTTACTGATTTATCAGAAGACCCGCCGACATGTCGTAAAAATACCCCCGCTAATACCAATACACCAGTCCTGCATGAGACAGCCCTAGCATGTATTCAATATGGACGGTGGGTGTTAGCGCCGAAGTGGTGACATGTAGAGGTATATGGTATGTAGGAGGACCGCTGGGCCTTGATAGCAGGCTGTGAAGCCTATGCCCAGAGTCAGACAAACAAACAAACAAACAAAAAATGGATTTTTTTTTTTTTTTTTTTTAAGCAAAGAAGAGAGAACCACAGGTCAGAAGCACGAAAAAAGTTGTTACTTCCAAACTAACTAGTACTAAGTAAGCCAAATTCAACATAGTCATTTCGAAATACTAGGACACCGTGCTTTAAAGGATTGGGGGTCAGGGCAAAGGGAATTATAGACTGAGGAAGACAGTTCTAGAGTTAACCTACTCCATACGTGAGTGACTGACAGTATCCGTTAACTGATGCATTAGAGAGAGCGACAGAAGAAAGGTGAGAGCAGACGCGTACTGTGTCCCCGCCGTAATGGAAGAGGGCTGCAAGCAGACCGTTCAGAACAGTGGCCACTGCAGCAGCGATAGTAGAGATGCAACAGTGGGGGAAGAGAGGGGTTAAAGGGAGTAAGTATGAGAGGAGCACTTGGGCTTGAGGTTAGGGAAGGAGAGTTTCAGTCCAATTATGCTGCTTTGATGATCACAGGAGCGACTCAGTACACCATACAGGGAACCGTACTGCATAAACATCTCAACACCTGTGGGCAACAGTTGGCATTTAATTTAATAACAGACGTCAGGACAAGTTACTACAATAACAAGTGCAAGAGAGGGAAATTTAAAAAATTAGAATAACCATGACCGGTAGTAGATGAAAACAACACAACCGGTGCAATGGTATATATATATATATATATATATATATATATATATATGTATATATATTTAAATATATATCATCATCATCATCCGGACCTTCTTTCCCACCCTAGGGCAGGGTGAGGAGTAGCAATGTTCAGACAGCCCAAATTTGCCCAATCCAATTGGCCACGCTTCCATTCACTCATCCTTCAATCCCTCGGAATCCTGACACTATCGGATACGCCAAAAACATTCTCCAC
This sequence comes from Coenobita brevimanus, assembly GCF_032717465.1. Lineage (NCBI taxonomy): Eukaryota > Metazoa > Arthropoda > Malacostraca > Decapoda > Coenobitidae > Coenobita > Coenobita brevimanus. The sequence goes on from NC_137054.1 coordinate 65,587,921, forward strand.
GTTCTCTAGTTTCACACAAGTGCTCGTGGGCCCTTCGGGCTCCTCGCTCTTGCTCCTGCGGAGGGCTCTCGCATTTATGTTCCGTTCTAGTGTGACGTTGTCACTTGGGCTGGGGTTTCTTCTGTTTTGGTGGCTATTAATTTTATGACTGTTGTTATTAATATGTGTCCACGAGGGATGACAATGGATCGTATGCCTTTGCCTGGTCAGTATTTATTACAGCTATTTTGCTTTTAATTTCTCTGCCTGTTTTAGCTTTTTTTTTTGCAGCTAACCAATTGATCGTGTTATTTGCAGCTTCGGGAATGGAACCCAAGTTGTCCGAACGCAAGTCCGAAATATTTTAGTTGTACCTGTGGACAAAAAATTCTACGGAGATCCTATGACGGGCGCCAGGAGCAGCGTTTTTTGGTCAAAATATGATCGCTCATTAAATATAGTAAAAGTTTTTCAATCGTGATGGGATCAAGTTTTTTCACATCAGCGAATTTTTGCGATTTTTGTGCCAATTTTGGTGAGATTTGAATGTGTAGTTTCTGCTGCCCAAAATACACACACACACACACACACACACACACACACACACACACACACACACGGCCACTGCTATAGTATATTAGATAAACGTATCTGATAGAGTAAATCCGGACGCTGCCACTTAAAAAGGGGTGCCAAATCCCTGATCATGCACTTCTCCTCTCAACATTCATCCAGCCAGCTCGATCTCTTGTCAGTTCCCTTGCCTCACCGACTTCCAAACCTCTGTTCCTCACCCACTCACCCACTGTATCTCTCCACCTTCTCCTTGGCCTACCTCGCCTCCTCCCTCCTTTAAATTCGCTCATATATACCTTTTTCACCACTCAGTTGTTATCTGTTATCTGCATATGACCATACAATCTCGGTACACTCTTCGATTCTGGTGTCCACCGACTTCCTCACTCCACATCTTTCACTAATCACATTATTTCATATCCTATCCACCCTCTGTACTCCACATACATTCCTCAGCAGTCCCATCTCCACTGCTTTCTCTTGACTTTTCATTTTCAAGTCACACCACAGTCTCACATCCGTATGTTAAAGTTGGCACCAACACTCCTTCATGCAAGCCTCGTGCAGTTGCAACACTCAAGCCTATGTTTCTTATCAAGCCCTTCATTGCACCAGCTACTTTTCTTCCCTGTGTCGCTCTACTTTCCACTTCTTTTACACATTTTCCTCTCTTTTCTGTCAATGTAACCAGGTATTTGAACTCTCCCACCAATTCCAGTCTCTCCGTTCACAGCAACATCGCACTGGGATTCACTTTCTCTTTCAACAACCATCACTTTACTCTTCCTTTCATTTACTTTCAAGGCACGACGCTTACAGACATCAGCAAAACTCTGCACTAGCCTACGAAGTTCTTGTCCGATATTTGCAAGTAGTACTGCATCATCAGCACACAAGCTTGAGACATTCCATCCATCACCATGCATTACCAGCGCCATCCCCCTCTCCATTACTTGTGTTTTTACCTCTCTTATCGCCCCATCCATATATATATTGAACAACCATGGGGACATAACCTTGTCGCACGCCCACACTGATCGTGAACTATTCACTTAGATGACCATTAATCCATACACATGCTTCACTACCATCATAAAACCTCTTGACGGCACCTAGCAGCTTACCATCTACACCGTACACGAGCAAAACTTTCCACAGTCCTTCTCTGCTTATACTGTCGCATGCTTTTTCCAGATCCATGAATGCCATAAATACCTTATGGTCCTTCTCACAAGCCTTCTCTGCTATCTGTCTCCCTGCAAATATTTATTCCAAACATCCTCTGCCACTCCTAAAGCCACCCCGTTCATCACTCACTAGGACTTCTGATATCTCTCTTACCTTCTCTATAATAATTCTTCCATACACCTTACCACCCACCCCAATAAACTTATGCCACACAAATTCTTGCACTCACTTCGCTCACCTTTATTTTTGTACATGGGTACAATCACAGCCTTTTTCCTCACTGCTGGCATAGTTTCACTTATCCATGCCATCTTACGTATCTCCAACAAGCACATCATTCCACTCTCTCCACTACACTTATTCATTTATATATAGGCCTATATATATATATATATATATATATATATATATATATATATATATATATATATATAATCATCAGCCATTGCAAGTCCACTGCAGAGCAAAGGCCTCCCCCAACCTTCACCATGATTTCATTGACTGAGTCAATCTCTGCCATGTTTTCCCTACAAATTTCTCCATCACGTCTCTCCACCTCCTGTCTGACCTTTTTCTGGAGCGCTTACTATCTTTTGGAGTCCAGGCAGTCAGCCTCGTGCTACATCGGTTATCCCTTATTCTTGCTACGTTACCTGCCCACCTCCATTTCTATTCTTTTATAACTTCTATAATGTCTTTGACTTTAGTCTGCTCTCTCACCCAAGTTGATCATTTCCTGTGTCTAATAGATATTCCTAACAGTGACCTTTCCATTGCCCTTAGAGAACGGATTTGTTGATTTTCCATCGATTTTGTAAGTTTCCAGGTCTCACAACTGTACGTCATAGCTGGAAGTACATTCTTTTCGTTTCATACATATTGGTAAGCTACTTTTCATAATCTCTGTGCTTACCGAATGCTTTCCATCCAGTTGTAATGCGTCCATTTATTTCGCTATCATGGTCTTTCGTTAGTTTTAGTATTTGCCCCATGTAATTGTACTCCTCGACTTCTTAAAAAATTTCTCCGCTTATTCTGATGACGCTCTTTGGTAAATGTGGATTAAACATTAATTTTACTCCGGTTCATCTTTAGCCCTACTTTGAGACTTTCTCTGTTCAGGTCATTTAACATTTCTTGCAGTGTCTTTGCTGTTTCTGAGATTAGGACAATGTCATCTGCAAATCTTAAATGGTTTAGCTTTTCACCATCTATGCTTAGTCCTTTGTTTTCCCCGTCTAGCTTTCTGAAAATACTTTCTAGGCATGCTGTAAATAATTTTGGTGAAACTGTATCTCCCTTACGGACGCCCTTCTCAATTTTAAGCTTCTCCGAGTCTTTATGTAATTCAACTGAAGCAATTTCTCGGGGAGTAGACTGTAGCACCAGTCGAGCAGGGCAGTACTCCCAAGGTGGATGGAAAGCTGATGACAGGAAGAGCTGGAGCTCCTGTTTCATCAACCCTTGGGACTAGTTTCTAACCATCCCCCATTGCTGTACTTTTTCAGTGTTTCTGTAACACAGAGAGTAGGCTAGCATACTCTCCAGTACAAGTTTCTCTATCAACACCAAACTACATGCGCATTACACACTGCACTTCCTATTCAAAATTAAATAAAAAATGGCGTCATTGTACCAAGCCTCGGAGTCCCGGAGGGGGGGGGGGGAGACCATAAATGCCCCCACCATCTGCCCCTATCCCGGTAACGACTCAGCGAGTTGCCTGAAACCGCTGTCTGACTAGCTTCTTCATTTCTGCAACATTCGCGGCCTTTCCTCTAACTTTCTCTCTGTTGAGCGCCGCCTCTCCTCCTCTGCACCTCACCTTCTCTTCTTAATTGAGACTCAGTTTTCAGAACAAACCCTTCTCTGTATCCTCCTACTTTCTCTATATTCATTTCAAAGCTAAAGGTGGCAATTGCGTATATGTACACAACGACCTATCTTGCTTTCGTGTTCCTGAACTTGATTCTTGTGAATTCTCTACTCTCTGGGTTCAGGTTTCCTGTCATTCTCAGACTAAATATATCTGTGCTGTTTACTTATCCCCTAATTCTACTGACTATGAAAAATTCTTCGACGATCTTATTTCTATGATGGAACACATCCTTTCCATTGCTTCTTTCTGTGAAATCTCCATTCTAGGTGATTTCAATGTTCACCACCACCTTTGGCTCTCCTCTCCTTTCACTGATCCACCTGGTGAGCAAGCCTACACCTTTTCTATCCTTAATGACCTAGAGCAGCTTGTAAAGTACCCTACCTGTATCCCTGACCATCCTTACAACTAATCCTTCTGCTTACACTGTTAATCTTTTCTCTCCGTTGGGCTTCTCTGATCACAACCTTATTGCCTTAACCTGTCGTATCACTCCAGTGTGGTCTGTGGACCCTTCAAAGAAGTGTCGGTTGTGGCACTTTGGAGCTGCTGATTGGGAGGCCCTTAGGCAGTACTTCTTTGATTTTCCCTGGAATGATTATTGCTTCCATGACCGGGAGCCATCTGAGGGTGCCTTGCACATTAGAGGTTATTCCCTCGGGAATGGAAGCATACATTCCCTTCTCATATCCTTTGACTAATGCAAGAAAGCAAGCCTTGGTTTAATTATGCATGTTCTAATGCTGTCTGCAACAAGGAGAGGGCCTATAAAATGTACCAGAACAAACCCACACCTGAATCACATATGATTCTGCCCGGAATCGTGCTAAGTCTGTTCTTCGCTCTGCTAAAAACAATTTCATCAGTACTAAATGCTCACAACTCTCCAACTCGAATTCTTCCCGCTTCTTCTGGCACCTTGCTAAAGACCTTTCTAACAACTTTACTTCATCATCCTTCCCTCCTCTTTTCTACTCTGATGACTCTGTAGCGCTTTCTTCTACTGATAAAGCAGATCTCTTCACTCAGACTTTCTCCTCCAGTTCCAACTTAGACGATTCCGGTGCTGTTCCTCCATCGCTTCCTCCTTCTGACTTCGTCGTGGCTGACATTAAAATTTCTTCAGCTGATGTATTTTCTCCCATCACTGGCCTCTGATGGGGTCCCTGCTGTTGTCCTCAAGAACTGTGCTTCTGTGCTTACACCCTGCCTAGGTAAACTTTTATGCCTTTGTCTTTCAATTTGTACCTTTCCTTCTTGCTGGAAATTTGCTCTCATACAGCCAGTCCCAAAGAAGGGTGACCATTCCCAGTCCTCAGACTATCGCCCAGTTGCTTTAACATCCTGTGTCTCAAGAATTTACGAGTCTATTCTTAACAAAAATTTTGTAAAGCATCTCTCCTATCAAAACCTCCTTTCTGATCGTCAGTATAGGTTCCGTCAGGGAGGCTCCACTGACGGTCTTCTCACCTGCCTTTCAGATTCCTGGTCATCCTCCTTTCGGGACTTCGGCGAAAGCTTTGCCATTGCACTTGGCATCTCAAAGGCTTTCGATCGAGTCTAGCATAAATATTTAATTTCCAAACTGCCGTTCTTACGGTTACTATCCTTCTATCTGTGCCTTCATCTATAGCTTCGTTTCTGGTCTTTCTGTAATTGCTGTTGTAGACGGCCACCGTTCTTCTCCTAGCTCTATTAACAGTGGTGTTCCTCTGGGCTCTGTCCTATCACCAACTCTCTTCCTTTTATTCATCAATGACCTTCTAAGCTGTTCATCTAACCCTATCCACTTTTACGCAGATGATTCCACCCTTCACCTTTCCAGTCGGTTCTCGCAACGTCCATCTCAGCAGTTACTTCAACAAACAAGGGATGAGGCTATGGCACGCCTAATTTATGACTTGGCTTGTATCTCTGACTGGGGTAAAAATAATCTTGTTGTTTTTAATGCATCAAAGACAGTTCATACACCTATCAACCGACAACATCTTCCACAGAAATATCCACTAATGTTTAATAATAGCCAGGTCAGTCCTGCATCATCCTTAACATACTCGGGGTTTCATTCTCTTGGGATTTATCATGGAAAGATCATATTTTATCTCTAGTAAAATCTGCTTCCAAGAGTCTATGTGTGCTAAGCCGACTCCGTACCTTTTTTTAACCCTGCAAAGTTGTTGACTTTATACACGGGTTTTAATCGCCCCTGTGTAGAGTACAATTATCATGTGTGGGGAGGCTCCCCAGATACAGCTCTTCTCAACAAGGTGGAGTCGAAGCCTTTTCGTTTCATTAACTCTTCTCCTCTTATTGTGTCCCCTCGATCTCTGTCTCTTCGCCGCACTGTTGCATCTTTTTCTCTTTTCCGTCGCTACTTCAATGGTCACTGCTCATCTGAACTGTCTGTTTGCTTCCCTCCACCTCTACGAGGGTTGCGTAGCACCCCTCTAGCAACAAATTCTCATCCCTTTTCTGTCCAACTCTCTAATGCAAGAGTTAACCGTTACTCCCAGTTCTTCATTTATGCAACAGGCTAGCTCTGGAATTGTCTCCGTCTGTCTGTATTTCCTACTTCCAGTGATCTCCAGTCTTTCAAACGCATTGTGTCCAGGCATCTCGAAATGAATGGATCTTGAATTTGGCTCTCAGTTGTTGTTTTTATTTTTCCTTGGAAGGAACGATTTGCGGGCTCCTGGCCTTTGATTCCTTCTTCCTTGAATAAAAATAAAAAGTTCCCTCATATATGTTTTCGAGGCATTTACTCGTTATTCTCGCAATGAATTTATAACTACACTGCTCCACTGAGTCGAAAGCCTTTTCGTAATCAACAGAACCTATTATACTTTGTAGTTATATATATGTATGACCAGCTATGTATATATATAAAAATGGAGGATTTTCAGAATGCTAATTGAAAAATTGTGAAAATCGGATAAGTCGTAGTGTTTTTATTTGTAGGTGAGAGTTTGTATGTCATGGAGGGCCCCTTGACAGGGTAGTTATGTATCTGTTGTAACATGGCGCTTGCATACACCTGACACGAGCCTATAGCTCTACTATGCACGTTCAAGCCGTGCTTTGTGGATTCCGATGGCAGCTCATCTGTTAGACAGATGAACATTACTGTTTGTTACTGGAGAAGCGACTTGCCCCAACAAAAGTTACATGCCGATGAATATGTACGGATCATGTAAAAATGTATAAACGAACATGATACTGCCAATATCCGCCCGCGGATGGGACTGAATCTAGGTCAAGGAGCTTGGCAGACGGACGGTCTACTGATCCTACTGTCGAAGCCTCCTAACGCCGAAGACAGGCAAGCAGTATAAGGATAAACTAACAGCCAGTTTCATGTTATTGATTTTTGAGAAAAGGTGGAGTACAGTGTTGGGCTAACAATGTCCATAACACTTTAAGGGTAGTTGACAAGTCTGTGTCCCAGCTTGCATTGTGGTAATGTAATATTAATATTAATAATAATAATGATGATCATGATCATCAAATCCTACGTTGCCCCATGAGGAGCGTAGGAGCCCTGGGCTCGGCAAGTTGGTCCTGACATTTAAGATGAGATTGACCAGTCTCACCCATCCCTGAGTGGCATTAAGTGAGCAATAAATCCCAACCATTCCTTGGATATAAACCTTCACCGGCTCAATCCGATTGGAGCGCCGTAATTACCCACTCAACCATCAGGCGCCAAACTTTGGTTATATGGCTACCACCCAGCATAGTAAATAGTTTCCTGGTGTACAGGAAACCATTTGGCTTGTCACTCAGTGTTGAGTCACCCACAGGCAGAAGGAAGAGGAAAAAATGAAGGAAAGAAAGACAGAAGAGGGAGTTTAAAGTCATCCATATGCAGAAGGATGAGGAAAGAATGAAGGAAAGAATGACAGAAGAGGATGGAAGGAAAGAAGGATGGAGGAGAGGAAAGGGTAGACACCCGAGAGCAGCACTATATCGAGTGAGTGGATGGAGCGCCCCCACCTACCACCTAATAATAGCGATAATAATAATAAAACTCCAGTAGCATGTTACAGATTCCATCGGGTGCCTACACCATCTGACTTTCAACTGGACTTCGGCTTATAACAGGCAATGAGACAAACTGGCCCATGGGCAGGCAACAAACGTAAATAAGAAATATAAATAATCAACAAACCTTGAAACCTCGGGAGGCTTCCCAGTGGCGAGTAAAATCACGTGGTCTAAAGACTAAAGTGTCAAAGAACAACTTACCTCGTGTAATTTTTGTCTACGTAATTCACCGTCACTCACACACACACACACACACACACACACACACACACACACACACACACACACACACACACACACACACACACACCGCTCGCTGGCGCAGTGGTAACGTTCTCGCTTGCCATCTGGTAGACGGGAGTTCGCGCCTCGCTCAGGTTGCGAAAAGTTTCACTGAAGAAGTGGGTGGTTACTGTCCCCTTTGAGCAAGGGGACGGGTGTGTGGGTGTGTGAAGGTCACAGCCTTGCCCTTAGATCGGACTATATGAGCTCTCAGCTCCCTTCCGGGAGGGTAAAATGCTGACGATCACAACCATCAAGTGATCCTGACCGACCCGGTGAATTACACACACACACACACACACACACACACACACACAATCTACGGATACACAAAATATTCTGTCGTACTCGTATGAATACTACATCCAGTATTACCTCAAGTCACGTATAATGTAGTTCTAACATCTTCAGAATTGCTTTCATAACATTGGGAAAATATTTTTCCAGTAAAGGGTTACAGTGTGGACGGTACTGGAGTTGCTCCCACCAAGAAGAAAAACAAAAACATGATAACAGAGCCAAATTCAAGGTCCATTCATTTCGAGATGCCTGGACACACTGCGTTTAAAAGACTGTAGATTGTAGGCAGTAGGAAAAACAGACAGAGGGAGGCCCTGGAGCGGTGGCGTCTTCGTTATGGGTCCATCCCCCAGAGGCTGTCGAAGCGGAGGAGGAGGAGGAGGAGGAGGACAGCATGGGGGCCAAACCTCCGCAATCCTACCCCCTGCGGGAACCTGGGAGTGGTTTCGGTCGCCCGGGCAAGTACCACATCTCTCAACACAACACACATCAACACCGTTTTTTCTACACCGAGAAATGACTCTCCGGCGGTCATTTCTCGAAGACTTCTTCGAGTCGGTGACATTAAGAGCAATCCAGGACCCATTAACAAATACACATGTCCAACATGCACAAAACTCATCACTTCGAGTCGACAAACAAAGGATACAATTCAGTGCAATTCTTGCAAGAACTGGACCCATTTCACCTGCACAACACTTGCATCCAGAGAACATTACACAAAAACCCGGACCTGCTCCTTATGCCCTTTCCCCCCCACCCTCAAACCCTCCCACCAGCCCCTCTCCTACTTCCTCCACACCTCAACCTAACCCACCGATCCTTCCCACAACATTCAATCCCCCCCCCCCACATTCCATCCCGGTCTAATTCATCCCAACCCTTACCTCAATCACAACCTTCTCCTACCCCTTCTCCTCCACCCACACCCCCACCTCCCTCCCGTGCTGCACCACCCAATACACATCGCACTCGCAACATAACATTCTTCAAATAAACACAGATGGCATAAACACCAAAATACAAGAACTCACACAATTCATCAAACAACAAAACATACACATTGCCATCTTACAAGAAACAAAACTACGCACAACACAAAAAACATCTACATTTCATAATTTCACCACCATTATACAAGACCAAGACCAGGCCAACGGCGGTGGCGGTGGACTCATCACCCTGGTACACCAATCCATCAACCTTTCAGATACTAATGCACACACAAAATCATTTCTCCCCCCACATGACACCACAACAGAAATACAATCAATTAAGTACGTACTGGCAACAAATCACATGCACGTAACAATCGCCAATACATACATTACCCCCCCAGTCGTCCTCCACAGACCACACAATTACTGTCCTCAAATACACCACATCACTAACATACCCATCATCCTGGGTGGTGATGTCAACACCAAGGCATCGGCCTGGCATGTCAACAACTCTGACACAGACAGAGGTCTGGTACTACAATCCCAAACAGATAATCTTTTCATTCTCAACAATCTCCATCAACATACCCATATCCCACACCAAACCCTCTTCCTCCCATCATCCCCCGACATCACCTTTTGCTCCCCAAACCTCGTCCCCACAACATCCTGGAGAGTGGCCAAAACCCATGGCTCAGACCACCTCCCAATCATCATCATTACCAAAACCAGAATCACCCCAGCTGGCCACAGACACCATCCATCCATCCATCCATCATCCAATCCTACGTTGCCCCATGAGGACCGTAGGAACCCGGGGCTAGGCAAGTTGGTCCTGACATTTAAGATGAGTGACCAGCCTCACTCATCTCTGAGTGGCAATACGTGAGCAATAACCCCAACCATCCCTTGGATATAAACCTTCACCGGCTCAATCCGATTGGAGAGCCGCAATTACCTACTAAACACCAGGCGCCATAATTTGGTTATATGGTTACCACCCAGCGTAGTAAATGGTTTCCTGGTGTGCAGGAAACCATTCGGCTTGTCACTCAGTATAGAGTCACCCACAGGCAGACTGAACAGGAAAGAATGAAGGAAAGAAAGACAAAAGAGGGAGTGTAAAGTCACCCGTAGGCAGAAGGACGAGGAAAGAATGAAGTAAAGAAAGACAGAAAAGGAAGGAAGGAAAGGAGAGAGGAGAGGAAAGGGCTGACACCCAAGAGCAGAACTACATCGAGTGGATGGTGAGCGCCACCCACCTACCACAGACACACATACACTAATTATAAAAGAGCCAACTGGGAGGCCTTCACAAGTGAAACAGAACAACACTTTGAAACATTAAACAGTACATCCATCACACACATCAACACCGCTGTGCACACTTTCAATACATTCAAAATGCATACAAAAGACACATCCCTAGCGGCAACAGAAAGAGGCACAATCCCAACTTCACACCAGAAATTCAAGGCCTCATCAGTCAACGCAACACACCACAACACTCCCCAACACCCCATACACAAGACACCGTACAACAAACACAAGAATTCAACACTCAACTAACAATCAAATATCACAGCAGCAAACACTAAATTCGAATAATTATCTCCAGACTCAGTAGGGAGGCGGCCTGCAGTCCTAATGGGTCTAGGTTCGAGTCCTGGCTGGGGTAGGGAACATTTTAAGGATTTGAATTTCATATAAAGCAGATTTTTCAGATCTACCAGATGATCCACCGACATGTCAAAATTACCACCGCTAATACCAGTACTCCAGTCCTGTATGAGACAGCCCTAGCATGTACTCAATATGGATGGTGGATGTTAGCGCCGAAGTGGTGACATGTGGAGATGTAGGAGGACTACTGGGCCCCAGGGAGAACTACTGGGACTTGGAGATACGTCCTGAAGCCTTTGCCCAGTCAGGCATGTAAAAATATATATATATATATATATATATATATATATATATATATATATATATATATACAAAACACCAAACAGCATCACACTCTCCAACAGCAACACAACCTAGTCACATGCTGCCATCACAACTGACACCATACCCTCAAACAAATAACAGGCAAACACTCTCATCAATCACTTTTTACACGTCAGCCATCCAAATCCCCATCGCGATGACCGACATGTCACCCAACGCAAGAGACAGTTCCCCACAGACCCAGACTTTGCACCTTTTACTTACAACCAGACGAAGCACATCACTAGCAACCTTATGCACTCATCTGCCTGTGGCCCAGACAACATAAGCAACATACTGTACACCTTAAACACCTTGGACCACAAGACATCCAAGCACTCACCAACATATCAAACTATAGCTACTTACACAGCATAATACTCAACATCTGGTAGCATGGTACTATCATCACTATCCCCAAACCCAACAAAGACCCAACGTTACCTTCCTCACCCCGCCCCATCACACTCCTCTGCACCCCCTACGAAGTCACTGAACGACTGGTATTACAATCAGTTACACCTCACATCCCCCTAGCCCCATCACAACATGGTTTTATGCTGCTACACTCCACAAACACTCTTCTTACAGGTCTTACACAAAGAGTTTTTGATGGCATCAATTCAGCTAGGCCACCACACAGAGCACTCCTGGTCACACAAGACATTAGCAAAGCTTTTGATGCCATCCCCTGCCACAACCTTACAAACAAAATATTCAACACAAACATGCACAATAACACAAAGATTGCTGGCACACTATTCAGCAGGTAGATGTGCACATGTAACATTTGGCGGTCGGTCATCGAACATCAGAAATTTCAAAATGGCGTCCCCCAAGGATCTGTTTTTTCCCGTACACTCTTTAACCTATACATGCACGACATACCCACACCCCACACACCACAAATACACATAGCTTCCTATTCAGACAACCTAACATTTACATGTACACACTAAAATGCAAACACAGCTGCACACATCCTCCAACCTAACCCCAACACACTGCAAGAATGGTTCACCACAAACAGACTCACAACAGCCCCAGCCAAATATATAGTGACCCTTCTCACAAACTGGACAGCAGAACACAGTCACATTCCACACCTTATCATAAACAACCCCTTACCCCCCCCCCCACAAAATCCTGGGTGTAACATACAATACATCAATGTCATTCAAAAAACAGATCACAAACATTAAAAACAAATTAACACCAAGACTCAACATCCTAAGGTTACTTGCCCGTGCAACGTTTGGACACAACCAAGAAAGCACCACCACAGTATAAAAACAATATACAGTATTCTTTGCGTGAGGAATTATGCAGGCACTGCTTGGGCTTCTAACCTCACTAAAACTCACTACAACACTCTACAGACCATACAGAACAAGGCCCTAAAAATAATCACAGTCTGCACAGCTCCTACGGACCACCTACACCAAGAAACCGAAGTCCTCAAAGTCAAGGATAATCTAGACATGAGAAGCACACAAATTCTTACTGCAGCTTCCAAAAACCCACTCCATCCGCTACACTACACGGCAGCACATCCACATACACCAAGGAATATCAAAACGACACCCACCACACGATATCATACACAAATACTGCTTCTTTAGCATTATTTTATAGATATTTTTACCGTAAGTATTCAGACGAACTGGCTTCAGTTGTTCCTCCCCTTCACATTTTCTCCCGAAATACTCGGGCAGCTGGGAGCGCCCATGAACTCACACTTTCTCCCCCGTAATGCTGAACCTCTGCTTATCAAAATTCATTTATCCCCAGAACTACTACTCTCTGGAATTCGCTTCCTGGGAGTTGTTTCCCACAAACATTTGATCCACTTCAGTTCAAGTCCAGTTGTTATGGGTATTTTATGAATGGAGGATGCCTTTAGGCACATGGACTTTTTTTTTCCCCCCTTTTTTTTCCTTCCTCCATTCATTATCTATTTAAAAAAAAAAAAATCTTTCCCCCCTCGCCCACCTCAAACCAGCTTCCAGATGCATATTCATGCTCAAGTCACTCGCCGCTCCATTCAGTCACTCAAAGACAACACACAGCTGCATGCACGGCCTCCTGATATCCACCCTTCTAAATCCTACCTCCCTCGTAAGGACAATGTCCACCTGGCCAGGCTGGAATGTGGGCATCATCCAGCCCTCTTGAGTTATCAGAAGAGGCTGGATGACTCTTGCTGATGCCTGTCAAGAATGCAACACAGAACCCCATACTATTAAGCACATTATGGAAGACTGCATTGCACACAGTTGCCTGTGGCAACAACACAACATACACTCCCTGAGAGCTCTGTAGGAAAGCCTGGTCTCGGCTGTGGCCTACTTTTTGGACTCGGGGCTGTTTGGCCAGACTGCCTAGGGAACAACTACTACTTCTACAGACAGACAGTTCCACAGTTGACATGTCGCATACATGAAGGACTGGGAGTAGCGGTTAACTCTTGCATTGGAGGGTTGGAAAGAAAAGGGATGAGAGTTTGTTGCTTGACGGGTGGTATGCGCCTGCCGTAGTGGCGGAGGGATGCAGTCAAATAGTAAGGTGACCACTGAAGTAGCGACAGAAAAGGGATAAGGATGCAACAGTGAGGTGAAGGGACAAAGGCTGATGGGAGCCTGTCTGATTGAGTCAATCCATACACTGCCACGTCAAAAAGAGGTGCCAAATCCCTGGTCATGTGCTTCTCTGCACAAAATTCATCCAGTCAGCTCGATCTCTTGTCAGTCCCTTAGCCTCACCAACTTCCATACCTCTCCTCGCACACTCATCCACCATATCTCTCCACCTTCTTCTTGGCGTGCCTCACCTCCTCCTTCCATCAACTTCGCTCAGATATACCTTTTTCACCACTCTATTGTCATCCATTCTATCCACATGACCATACCATCTCAGTACACTGTCTTCGATTCTGGTGGCCACAGACTTCCTCACTCTGCATCTTTCACGAATCACATTGGTAAGCATCCTATCTGTTCTCCGTACTTCACATACATTCCTCAACAGTCCCATCTCCACTGCTTTTAATCTTGACTTTTCATTTTCATGCCACGTTATAGTCTCACATCCACTAACACTCATTCATGTAAGCCTCGTGCAGCTGCAACACTCAAGCCTCTGTCTCTTATGAAGGCCTTCATTGCACCAGATACTTTCCTTCATTGTGTCACTCTACTTTCCACTTCTTTTGCACATTTTCCTCTCTTTTCTATTACTGTGCCTAGTTATTTCAACTCTCACCAATTCCAGTCTCTCTCCATTCACTGTAACCTCACACTGGGAGTCACCTTCTCTCTCGATTACCATCACTTTACTCTTTTCTGCATTTACTCTCAAGGCACGACGCTCACATACATCTACAAAACTCGCACTAGAGTACGAAGCTCTTGTCCAGTATTTGCAAGTAGTACTGCATCATCAGTATACAACAAATTTGAGATATTCCATCCATCACCATTCATTATCAATGCCATCCTTCTCTTCATTAATCGTGATATTACTTCTCTCATCACCCCATCCATATATATATATATTGAACAACCATGGGGACATCATCCAACCTTGTCGCACGCCCACACAGATCTGTTCACTTAGAGGCCCATTTACACATGCCTCACTACCATCATAAAAACTCTTAACGGCACATTGCAGCTTACCATCTACACTGTACATACGCACGACTTTCCACAATACATCTCTATCTACCTTGTCGTATGCTTTTCCAGATCCATAAATGCCATAAACACCTTATAGTCCTTCTCACAAGCCTTCTCCACTGTATACAGCAAAAATATATTTCATGCACACATCCTCTGCCACTCCTAATGCCGCCCTGTTCATCACTCACTATGCCTCCTGACATCTCTCTTACTTTCTCTATAATAATTCTTCCATATAACTTCCCTACAAAACTCAATATACTTATGCCACAATAATTCTTGCACTCACTTCGCTCACCCTTATTTCTGTACAGGGGGTAACTTTACACTCCCTCTTCTGTCTTTCTTTCCTTCATTCTTTCCTCTTCCCTCTGCCTGTGGGTGGCTCTACACTGAGTGACAAGCCAAATGGTTTTCTGTTCACCAGGAAACCATTTACTACGCTGGGTGGTAACCATATAACCAAATTTTGGCGCCTGGTGATTTAGTGGGTAATTATTGCGCTCCGATCTGATTAAGCCGGTGAAGGTTTATATCCAAGGGATGGTTGGGGTTGATTGCTCATATAATGCCACTCAGGGATGAGTGAGGCTGGTCACTCATCTTAAATGTCGGGACCAACTGCCTAGCCCCGGGCTTCTACGTTCCTCATGGGGCAATATAGGATTGGATGATGATGGATGGATGATGGTACAATCACAGTCTTTTTCCACTCTACTGGAATAATTTCATCCACCCACGCCTTTTTACACTATCTCCAACAAGCACTTCATTTTGCTCTCTCCACTACACTTAATCATCTCTACATACACCTCATCAACACCAGCTGCTTTCCCATTTTTCAGCCATTTCAAAGTGTTCTTCACTTCAGCCAGTGTCACGTTTCCTGGCACTGCATTCCTTCTCTGCACACCCCCAAAACCAATCATGTTTACAGTGGCCCTCTCTCTCTATTCCCAATCATCATACTTTCAATATATTCTTTCCATCTGGGCCTTACTTCATCCCCATGGGTTAATAATCTACCACTTACATCCTTCACACTTTCACACTTCCTTCCACTGTTACTTCTACATTTCCGCACCTCTTTCCAGAATAGCTTCATATGTTCAGAGTAATTGGCATTCATCTTCCTAAATCATCATTTACCTCCTTTACATGCTTCTTGCCCTCAGTATATTCAGTTCTATCCATCTATTTATCATCCAGTCCTATGTCGCCCCATGAGGAGCATAAGAACCCGGGGTTTGGGAAGTTGGTCCTGACATTTAAGGTAAGTGTGACCAGCCTCACTCATCCCTGAGTGGCATTACGTGAGCAATAAACCCCAACCATCCCCTGGATATAAACCTACACAGGCTCAATCCGATTGGAGCACCTTAATTACCCACTAGCCACCAGGCACCATAATTTGGTTATATGGTAACCACCCAGCGTAGTAAATGGTTTCCTAGTGAACAGGAAACCATTTGGCTTGTCACTCAGTGTAGAGTTACCCACAGGCAGAAGGAAGAGGAAAGAATGAAGGAAAGACAGAAGAGGGAGTTCTTTCAATTAAGTCCCTGTCCTGTATCCACTCTAGCCACTGCTTCCTCTTTTCCTCCACTGCTCTCTTAACCTCTTCATCCCACCAGGCCGTACCTTTCTTCTTCGCTTTTACTCTTGCCACACCACACACTGCTTTAATATTCCCAATTAAGCAATCCCTCTTTGCATTCCACAGGCTGTCCAGATCCATTTCACTGATTCAGCTCCTCCCCTACTTTGGCCCTGTATTCATCTGTCATTTCATTAATCCTCAACTTTCACCCTCTCTTCCTAACTGCTCCTCTCTCTCTCCTGGTCCACCTCACTCCTCTCAGCTTGATCTTGCATACCACAATCATGGTCTGACAAACCTCCGCATCTCCCTCTCACTGCCCTCATATCAGCAGACATTCCCAGCATCAGTTTCTCTCTGAGTATGTAATCAATCCGGCTCCTTTCAACACGATCTTCATTCCCTCTGTACCATGTATATTTATGTGCATCTTTATGCCCGAAGTAGGAATTACAAATGCACAACCTCCTTTCCTGACACGTCCTTCAGTCGCTTTCCATTATCATTCTCTCCTGGTACTTCATAACTACCCATTACATCATCCACAGGACCAGTGCCTTCTCTACCATTCATATCACCCGTTACAACCACTTTATAACTCCTGGGCATTTCTCCTACTACTTCATTTAGCTCATCCCAAAACCTGTCTTTCTCTGTCTCACTCCTGTCACCTCATGGTGCATACACTACTATCATTGCCACTTTCATCTCAGACTTGAACTTGACATACATACATCTCGAGCTGACACATTTGTAATCTCTCATTCCACTTTGCCACATCTCATTCAACAAATTCCTTCCTTGCGTCTTCCTCGCCCATTCACGCCCGACCTTACACATTTCACACCCTTCCACTCCTCCACTTCACACCCTTGCATATTTCAAACAAAAATTATTATTATTATCTCACCCTCATCTTTAATGTCAGGACCAACTTCCCTAGTCCAAGGGTCCTACGCTTCTCATGGGGCATCATACAACTTCCTTCCCTTCTCTAGAAACTTTTCCACTAAAGATCTAAGAATGAATATCTAATCTACACAACCTCTTCCCTTCCTAAAACCTCCCTGTTCTTCTCCAACTAATTCGTCTGTCAGTAAGTATCTTACCATATACTTCTATTACACTAATAGTACAAGAGCATTAGGGTTTGGGGTGGAAAAAAAAAAATACAAAAAGCTGAATTTTTCAGGAAACATTCCTGAAACATCCCTGTTCACATATCTGATGAGTCCCCAAAAATCGTCTTTGGCCATTTTGCATAATTAACCTAATTTGCATATTAATGTGCAAATGTCCCAAAAGTCAGAGAATGGACAAAAGAGCTCACAGTATCATCAACCATTTCCTTGAACTGATTAAAAACACTGAAGTTTAATCATATTTTATTAAAACTTTTTCTATTTCTGGGCCTTACAGACCAATCAGAACAGTGCAAAAACCTCGTAATTTGCATTATTTACATGCAAAATTGCCGAAAACAGACAAATTGTATACTATTGCTATTGAAGCATCTAAAAAATTTTACTATGGTATGCAATAATGTTTTTATTTAGTAAACACTGCCATAAACAAACCAGATAGTGGACATATACAACTGCTAAGAAATTAGACTGACTTGCATAATTGCATAATAATGAAGTTACTGACCCAGATCATCAGCTGTGTCAAACTACACAATGAAGATAACAGATTTTCAGGGAAATGTTGGGGGACAAGTTGCCTCTGAGCTTCTGCACTGCAATATGTGCGGGAATGTGAATATTCAATATGATCTGATTAGCTTAATTGTGCCAGTCAAAAATAAATAATTTAAAGGAAAATGAGAGATGATGATCTACATCACAAAATAAAATAAGTTAACTTGATCATCAAAGCCTTAGATATCTTTTCTGGAAACTTAGATATGACTGATTAAAGTTAAATCCTGATAGTGATTGTGAATCTTGATGTACTGTCATCATAATTGACTGGGGTTGAATTTTCACATGTTTGGCCACAACACGATGAACACATTGCAGTGCAGAAGAGTCCAGCTTTCCGACATTTGCATTTTTTCCTGTATGTTGCCTTGCAGCAGCAGCTGACAATCTTCAGCACCCTATCTGGAGCAGCAGCATGATCTGTTGAAATAGGAGACAACACTCCATCAATAAGCTCCCATCTCCATTCTGGGTCTGAAATGTCCAAATTGCCTAGCCAGCCCTGGACAGTGAGGTACGTTCGATACGAAAGGAACTTGGCTGCTGCAGAAGTTGGAGGTAGCAATTTTTGCTGAAAGCTATCAGAGGTTACCGACTTCAGGCTTACTCTATGCATGTAACTCAGGTGTCTCTGTTGGTCCAGTGTGGTGCCCTTCTTTGCACCACACAGTCTGAGCAGCAACTTTTCCCCAGCTGCAGCAATCTCATCATGGCTAGCATCTTTCTCCTTGAAAACATTCAATATGGTCCGGTCTCCTTGTGTATCTTGAAGTACAGAAATTACTTTCTGCTTTCCTATAAGGTGCTGACACGGTGTCGCAACTGGTGATGGCATGTGCCAGAAGGATATGTGACTTCACATTAAGAGAGAGGGCATCCTGGATGTCGGATATCGAGTAAACAGTATACAGTATGTCTGGTTTGGTGGTGGTCTGCATGCTGATGTTCAATTCTTTTGTCACTGAATGAGTAAGGATAACCATCAAGTCTGTATCACTGCCAACAAGAACAACCGGCACCCTAGTTTGTGCATTTGTCACAGCCACTTGACAGATCATGTAATCAGTATCACCATCACTTTGGTAACACGTGACATGTTTCTGCTCAAAAGCATTCTTGAGGAAAGGGATAAGTTGAGCCTTGTTCTTCACGTTGTTCAGAAGCGCCGATTGTTTGACAGTCACTGGTGCATCAAGACTGACAGCAATGTCTGGTGATGTAATACGGCTAGCTCGACGATCTTGCTCACATGTTTTGGTGTTGGCACTAGTGTCAGTGTCAAGTCAGCGATGAGCTCTCTGCCACAATACAGGCAATTGGCTGTGATGTCAAACGTTTGAAACCGACGAACAGACTTACTGATCTCACCACGATCTTGAGAGTCATCCTGGCTTTTTCGTTTACTGCGTACTGTTGAAGGCTTGGTATAATGTCTTCTGCATGTGGCATGAACAGGAACTGGTAATGGTATATTGGTAAGTCGATCTGTTACACCATCGTCGAGCTCTTCACTGACCGCAAGAAGTATTTTTAGTCCCTTCACATGGATTTCACCATGGTCACATGAAATTGTTTTTTCACAAATGGGACAGGTTCCATCACAGTTTACCTGAAAGAAAGAAAAGATACATAATTACTAGAAATCTGTAATGTACAACAATCTGATTGGTAAAAAAAAAAATAATAAAAAAATAATTGAAACGGATGTATGCATAAATCTGCACTTATTAGTAAAACTTCAAAACAATGTTAGAAATAATAGTCCTATGAAGGCTGAAAGTGCAATTTACAATTTTTCGTGAATTTCCCTAATATGCAAATCAGGTTAATTGTGCAAAATGCACAAAGGATTTTGGGGGGACTCATCAGATATGTAGTTGGGGATGAGTCAGGAATGTTTTCTGAAAAAAATCATCTTTCTATATTTTTTTCCACTCCCATATAGGTAAACTGGCTAATGCTTTTGTACTATAAGACAAATGCCCCTTTGATTACCACACACTTCTTTTTCCCCTTTCCCTTTGTACAGGGGAATAATTATACCTTACTTCCAATCCTCCGGGACTCAACCTTCCTCCCAGGCTTTCATGGATTTGGAGAAAGCATATTTCAGGGTGGATAGACAGGGATTGTGGAAAGTATTAAGAATATATGGAGTAGATGGGAAGTTGCTGAGTGCCGTGAAGAGTATGTATGAGGGTGCTAAGGCTGCAGTGCGTGTGGATAGTGAACTGAGTGAATTTTTCTATTTGAAGGTTGGGTTGAAACAGGGATGTGTCATGTCTCCATGGTTGTTCAATCTGTATGCTGATGGGGTTATAAAAGGAATACGAGGTAGGGCAGTGGATGTGGGAGTGGCCCTAGTGAGAGAGGGCAGTGTTTGGAAACTCCCTGTACTGTTGTTTGCAAATGATACTGTGTTGTTAAGTGAAGACGAAGGGGAGCTGCAAGGCTTGGTGGAGGAGTTTGGAAGTGTAAAAGAAATGGAATCTAAAGGTGAATGTAGGGAAGAGTAAAGTTATGATCTTCGAGAGAAGTGAAGTCAGCGAATGTACAGTGAGGTTGGATGAGGAGGAAATGAAAATGTAAGTGCGTTTAAGTACTTGGGTAGTGTGATGAGTAAGGATGGAAGTTTCAAGAGTGAAGTGCTTGAAAAGGGTACAACAAGGAAGAAAGGTTGATGGGTCCTTGAAAGAAATAATAAGAAACAGGGAAGTGAGCACGAAAGTGAAAAAGTTACTTCATGAGAGTATTGCCATACCAACTACAACGTATGGAAGTGAAGCTTGGACCTTGCTGGAGGGAAACAAGTCAAGAGTGAGAGCAGAGGAAATGAGTTATTTGAGAGGAGCACATGGAGTAACATGGAGAGACAGACTGATAAACGAGGAAGTGAAGGAGCACTGTGGTGTGGATGTGGATGTGATAGGAAGCATTAGGAGAAACACACTGAGGTGGTTTGGCCATGTGGAGAGGATGGAGAGTGAGAGACTGACGAGGAGAGTGTATGTAAGTGAGGTGGAGGGGGGGAGAAGGAGGCCAAGTATGAGATGAAGGGATGGGGTGGAGAAGTATATGAGGGAGGGGGATGTAAGCTGGAAGCAGGGCAGTGAAATGGCGGGGGACAGGGCGACATGGAGGCGATTTGTCTGTGGTCACCCCTTACGGGACTGAGGCGTCTGGCAATAGACAGACCTTATTATTATTATTATTATTAATATGGGTGGGAATGATGTATGGGCTAGTGTAATAACAGGCGGAGTCAGGATTCCAAGGGCTTGAATGGTGAATAAATGAGTGTGTGGCGCATTTCACTGGTCATGAGGTGGATTAGTTCTCCCACTATCATATTCTTACCTTTTCCTGACTTTCTGAATGATGATGATGATGATAACAGTGATGATGATGATGTACACATCATGTCTTTGTTATTACAGTGTGTTTAATCTAAACTAACAAATATCCCTAACCCAGTGGCAGCTCAGATGATGGCCAAGTGTAGTCAGATTGGAGAGATGATTTGATTAGTAACCAAGGAGACCCGTTACTACTTCATAAGCATTGCATGGACCCTTGACTTAGTATTCAAATTTTGAGTTGTGTCAGGTGATAATAAACCAGGTACAATAACCTATAGCAATATGTTTGGGGATGCCTTCATGTGGTGGCACCAGGCAGCAATTATTTACATGTTCCTCAACATATGCATGTTCCACAACTTCCTCCCTACCCTTGAAAAGGAGGACTGTGGAGTGCAGGAGGACAACTTAAGCCTGCAGTCCACTGGGTTGAAAAGGAGGACTGTGGAGTGCAGAAGGACAACTTAAGCCTCCAGTCCACTGGGTTGAAAAGGAGGACTGTGGAGTGCAGGAGAAGGACAACTTAAGCCTGCAGTCCACTGGGTTGAAAAGGAGGACTGTGGAGTGCAGGAGAAGGACAACTTAAGCCTCCAGTCCACTGGGTTGAAAAGGAGGACTGTGGAGTGCAGGAGAAGGACAACTTAAGCCTGCAGTCCACTGGGTTCACATTCACATGTAGCCTACACAGGGCCACACCAACAAAAACAATGACTATAACAGCAATAGCAACATCAATACTATTTTAAATCCAGGGTAAATTACAGAAAAAAAAATTGTCATAACATTATACAGTACTTTACTTTTGCCAATCGGGGAAAGCCCCAGGAATTGATGGAGTGTGTGGTGAAATGCTGAAGCATGGGGGAGAGACAGTAGTAGAATGGATGTGGAAGATGTGCAGATTGGCCTGGGAGGAAGGTAGAGTCCCGGAGGATTGGAAGTCAGGTATAATTATTCCCTTGTACAAAGGAAAAGGGGAAAAAGAAGTGTGTGGTAATCATAGGGGCATTTGTCTTCTTAGTATAATAGGAAAAGTGTATGGTAGGATACTTATTGACAGAGTTAGAGAAAGAACAGAGAAATTAGTTGGAGAAGAACAGGGAGGCTTTAGGAAGGGAAGAGGTTGTGTAGATCAGATATTCATTCTTAGATCTTTAGTGGAAAAGTTTCTAGAGAAGGGAAAGAAGTTGTATGCGGCTTTCATGGATTTGGAGAAAGCATATGACAGGGTGGATAGACAAGGATTGTGGAAAGTGTTAAGAATATATGAAGTAGATGGGAAGTCGTTGAATGCTGTGAAGAGCATGTACGATGGTGCAAAGGCTGCAGTGCGTCTGGATGGTGAACAAAGTGAATTTTTCTCTTTGAAAGTTGGGTTGAAACAGGGATGTGTCATGTCTCCATGGTTGTTCAATCTGTACATGGATGGGGTAATAAAAGAGGTACAAGGTTGGGTAGTGGATGTTGGAGTGGCCCTGGTGAGAGAGGATAGTGTTTGGAAACTCCTTGTACTGTTGTTTGCAGATGATACTGTATTGTTCAGTGAAGACCAAGGGGTGCTGCAAGGCTTGGTTAATGAGTTTGGGAGAGTGTGTAAGAAACGGAATCTAAAGGTGAATGTAGGGAAGAGTAAAGTGATGGTCTTCGAGAGAGGCGAAGTCAGTGAATGTACAGCGAGGTTGGATGGTGAGGAATTGGAAAATGTGAGTACGTTTAAGTACTTGGGTAGTGTGATGAGTAAGGATGGAGGTTTGGAGGGTGAAGTGCTTGAAAGGGTACAGCAGGGAAGAAAGGTTGCTGGTTCTTTGAAAGCAGTGATAAGAAACAGGGAAGTGAGCATGGAAGTGAAAAGTTACTACATGACAGTATTGTGATACCAACTCTAACGTATGGAAGTGAAGCTTGGACGTTGTTGGAAGGACACAAGTCAAGAGTGAGAGCAGTGGAAATGAGTTATTTAAGAAGAGCCTGTGGAGTCACATGGAGAGACAGGCTGACGAAAGAGGATATAAAGGAGCGTTGTGGTGTGGATGTGGATGTGATAGGAAGCGTTATGAGGAACACACTGAGGTGGTTTGGCCATGTGGAGAGGATGGAGGGTGAAAGACTGACGAAGAGAGTGTATGTGAGTGAGGTGGAGGGGGGAAGAGGGAGAGGGAGGCCGAGGATGAGATGGAGGGATGGGGTGGAGAGGTATATGAGAGAGGGGAGTGTGAGTTGGGAGCAGGGCAGTGAAATGGCGGGGGACAGGGCGACTTGGAGGCGATTTGTTTGTGGCCACCCCAAACGGGATTGAGGCGTCTGGCAATAGATAGATAGATAGACTTTTGCCAACACACTCCTTTTACTGTAACTAGGCCTAATATTGCCATGTTTCCTTCTTGTATTCTAAGCTGACAATATATTTACCCCAGGACATGATGCTAGTCACGAAGAAGTGCCACTGGAAGATGTGCTGCAGCACTGTTCTTCCCTGACACTGATCTATGTGAAGTAAGCTGCAAAATAAAAAAAAAATCTGGGCCAAGTTAAGATGAACGGAGTATACCAGACATCTCCCTTCAACCTCTGTCTCTTCGCCGCACTGTTGCATCTTTATCTCTTTTCTATCGCTACTTTAATGGTCACTGCTCCTCTGAACTGTCTGCTTGCATTCCTCCACCTCTACGACGAGCACATAGCACCCGTCTAGCAGCAAACTCTCATCCCTTTTCTGTCCAACTCTCTAATGCAAGAGTTAACCGTTACTCCCAGTCTTTCATTTATGCAACAGGTCAGCTCTGGAACTGTCTCCCTCTGTCTGTATTTCCTGCTGCCTATGATCTCCAGTCTTTCAAACGCAGTGTGTCCAGTCATCTCAAAATGATCGGATCTTGAATTTGGCTCTCTATTATATTTTGTTTTTCTCTTGGAGGGAACTGTTACTGCGGACTCAAGGCCTTTGGTTCCTTCTTCCTCGCATAAAAAAAAAAAAAAAAAAATTACTAAGCCTGTGAAGTGAAGGGGATAATGAAGGCTGTATCTAACACTTCTTGTTGGAAAATCTCTCCTAACCTGTATACAATTATCTGGAGGTTGCTGGGTGATGCCTTCATGTGGTGGCACCAATATGGCTAAGGGTTTCACTGCTGGGTGATGCCTTCATGTGGTGGCACCAATATGGCTAAGGGTTTCACTGCTGGGTGATGCCTTCATGTGGTGGCACCAATATGGCTAAGGGTTTCACTGCTGGGTGATGCCTTCATGTGGTGGCACCAATATGGCTAAGTGTTTCACTGCTGGGTGATGCCTTCATGTGGTGGCACCAATATGGCTAAGTGTTTCACTGCTGGGTGATGCCTTCATGTGGTGGCACCAATATGGCTAAGGGTTTCACTGCCTAGTTATACGTTTTTCATCTTAACTTGGCACAGATTTTTGTCCTTTCACAACATTCAATATAGCTCAGTGGCAGGAGAAGACAGTGCTATGGCTCTATATCCTCTCCATAGCACTTTTTCATCACTAGAATCATATTATAATGTCAATCTATTTTTACAGCTCAGCATTAAAGACAAAGAGATGGCAGTTTTGGGCCAAGTTAGAGTAAAAAGAGTATAATACAGAAATTAACATGTCTCACCTTCCAACTGTGCATGTAAGGTTGAGGTAAACTTGTGACAACTGTGGCTTTTATTACAGCTTCCACTCTTGCCTGTTAGCCGTGCTGCACTACTCCTGTGCCTGGTGACTATCTCTTGCTTGTAGTCCTTACCACCACACACACTCCTGCAAAGCATAAAGCAGCATTTAATAGTCTGCTCTGAATTGCTGTTTACCATCATTACCATTGTCATCATCATCATCATCTTTGTCATCATCATCATCACCATCTTTGTCATCATCATCATCACCATCTTTGTCATCATCATTATCATCTTTGTCATCATCCTATCATCATCATCATCACTGTCATTTTTGTCATTATCATCATCACTATTATTATTATTATCATCATCATCACCACCACCACCATCCAGACCTATGGATGGGGTGGGGTAGGATCCAGAAAAGATAAAAAGGACAAACTAACCAAAAGTCTGCCCAGTGAATTATAAGGTTGGAATGAGTCTCCTTGGTTACCAGTCAAATTTATCCTTCAGCCAGTGAGCTTTGAGGCTGGAATAGTCTCCTTGGTTACTAGTCAGTCTGTCACCCAGGGTTGGCAAAAAAAAAAAAACTTTTTTTGAAAAAGCCCAACCCACCTGGGTTTTTTCGTTTCGTTTTTTTTTTTTTTTTTTTTTTCCCCCCCCACAAAATACCCCCAAAAAACGGGCAAAAGCAGTTTTTTTCCAAAGTTTACCTTAAATTTAAATAAAATAATGTTGCCACTATACATAATTATGAATGGCCCAATAAAATCTTATTTTTCACACAGTTATCTGAATGAGGGAAATGAACACAATTATGGTTTGACCTATTTGGCTGTTATCCTTGGGCTGCTGCTACACAGCAAAACAGGCTTCAACATGAGAGGCTTGACAGCACTGCATAACTCATGAGCTGGCAAAGATCAGTCCACACTACACAATAGTAGGAGAAGGAGTCATTTGCCTTGCTACTCTCCTTTCTTTGGTAATTATATACTTGCATTTCTCAATCTTCTAAACAATTATTATTGAAAATTCTGTTGCATATGTGATTTCACACATTATCTTAACAGTAATAATAGCTTTTGGTAACCAAATATCTAAGCCTATATAATACATCTATTTTGAACAGAAAGCAATGTTTATATTTCTGTAGAATTATTGATATTTGGTAATGATATGACACAGCATATAAGTTAACTCCAGTAATGATTAGTTATATAACGAATTTACCCCACTCCTTAATAAAACTAAAAACCATATCTATCAAAAACAATTTTACTCTGAATTTTAAAACTTTCAAAATTAGAGACAGGTAGAGCTGGCTGTAAAGTTTGTATTCACCACATTACATGTGGACGTAATAAAAACTGAATCTGCTGAGAAGGAAACCAATGGAAAAATATTCTTAAGATAAAGAAAACTTTGACATTTTTTGAAACTGCAGTAAGGAATAATGTTTTTATTTTTCCGGAAATATTTTTATTTCATGTTGGTAAGTCATTTAGCAGTGGTGTCATTTTTATTTTATCAGAGGCAAAGAATTGCATTCTTACTTGGGGAAAAAAAAAAAAAAAAAAAAAAAAAGGTCTTTTGTTATATTGGTTGGGTAACAAGAACCATAATTTACTGTGACACAAAAATATTATCATTTCAAAAGAAGAGGATATTGGTTATAAAAGCTATTAGAAAAATAGAAGTATTATGAACAGGTTTTAAAAAATCAATGAACAACATTCATATTTACTTATGTTGGTGATGAGAATTGAAGCCTAATAAGTTTTTTTTTTTTTTCAATCACTAAGATTATCCTTCCAAGATATTCTATTATAAATACAGTACTTGGCGATGTTGTGTTTTTTTTAACCAATGAAACAGAATATGATTAAGTAGCTATTATTTACTTCTGATACTGTGTGCAAAAATATAACCATTTAATCCAATAAAACTGAATTTGTTATTAAATACATTATTTAAAAAACAACAACTGTAAAGTGGGTATAATAGTGGGTTTTTTCAAGTGGGTTTTACTGAAAAAACCCGGGTGGGTAAAACCGGGTTACCCACTTTGGTGCCAGCCCTGCTGTCACCTGAGGGAGAAACGTAAGGGGTAAAAGATTCCCAAGCTTTTTCAGCTCTGTTTATGGTCACGTGTAGTTAGATTGGAGGGTTGACTTGACTAGTAACCAAGGAGACTCATTCCTACCTTATACCCTCACCAAATTTCATGCAACCACAACTACTGTAAGTACGGCATTCTAGCTATGACAGTGGCCCAGTCCCCTCACATGAAAACAAATAGATTATACTTATTAATGATCAGTAAGAGCAACGAATAAGATAAATGTTTAATCTTTGAGGGAGTTGTTTCCTGATCACTTATTAAAAATGGTGAAATATATCAATATCTATCAATCTGTTAACCATCTACCAATATCTATCTACTTACCTATTTACCCATTAATTTAATTATCCATCAGTTTACCCATCTATCTATCTATTTACCCATCAATCTAATTATGTATTTTCCCATCTAACTATCTATTTACCCATCAATCTAATTATCTATCTTTTTCCCATCTATCTAACTATTTACCGTACCTATCTACTTATCTATCCATCTACCTACCTACCTATTTACCCATCTATCTACTTATCTATTTACCCATGTCTAACTATCCATCTGTCCATTTACCTATCTATCTATCGATTTACCATCCATGTACTTATCTACCTAGTTTCCCATTTTTCACTCGTCTATCTATTATACCTATCTATCTATTTATCTATCTATCCATATACAGTCAGGGACTTTTATCCCAGAAGGGGTAACCACAAACTGCAGAAAGGAACACCGATGTGGGACTTAGTGTGTATTGACGTTTTGCCTCATGGCTTCCTCATTGTATTCTGAGGAAGTCATGAGGCGAAACGTCAATACACACCAAGTCCAACACTGGTGATTCTTTCTACAATTTGTCTATGCACAGTGAGTCCCCCACAAACTACCTCTATGTCACCCTGCCCTGTGCCATCAGGGTGCCCTCTCTCCAGCTCCATGACTATACTGTCCTAAAAATTCATCACTACAGCACTCACCTTGCCAGTACCTTAATGCCAAGTCCTGTCCACCATCGGGCTGCCCACAAATGTTCTCAATTACTCTCGACTACAACAATTTCAGCAGCTATCATCACCACCCTGAAAAAGTACGTACATCAGACTACATAATATAATTTGGAGGTCAGTTTGATGTTACTTGTGATGGAAAATAATTGTACTGTATTGTTTATAAATACTCCAACATGCCTGAAGGCATCAGCCTTGGTCACCCAATGGCGGCCCTCTACACTGCCCAATCTCTGGCAGCCTTCCTATTCAGATCCTTATTGCTGAGGGCTCTCCACGCAGCTCTATCTCTGGCAGCCTCCTTATTCAGATCCTTATCCCAGGAGGTTCTCCATGCAGCTTGATCACTGGAAGCCTCCCGATTCAGTGCCTTATTCCTGAGGTCACACTCTATAACCACATCCCAGGTCTTTTTTGGTGTGCCTCTCACAGCCCTACCAAAGACATTCACACTTAACTTCTGCACCCACCTGCCATCCTCAATGCTCTCAACATGCCCCAAACATTTTACATTAACTTAACCTAAAGTTTTTCCCTTTTTTCAGCTTATTTCACGTCCTTGCCACTGCACTTCTTCATGACTAGTACAGTATTACTATAATCTGTTACTTAAATGAGTACAATAGCATTTTCTAGCACTAAAAATGTAAACTATACCCATTTTACACTAACTTGGCCCATAATTTCACCTTTTTGCAGCTTAATTCACATCTGTTATAGCACTTTTCATGACTAATGCAGCATTACTATATTCTCCTATTACAAATTAACAAACATGATGGAGAGAGGGCAATTTTAGACCAAGTTGGAGTAAAACGGGTAGGAAACATGTATTGTAACCCACTGTACCCCATTTAACGGACATTGGTATCGCTGATGGAAGTCTGGTGCCCTTCGTAGTGATTGTTTACCGATATCCGGTCTACTGATTTATCTGTCTATCTACAGCCAGACGCAATAATCCGGTAAAGCAGGACCATTTGTCTCTGAGTTGTTTGTTTTACGGGGGAGGGGAACTAACCCTCCGCCAACACATTTGCTGACATGCAGGGAACACGTATGGATGGATTGGTTATATGGTTATCACCCAGCATTGTTAAATGATTTCCTGGCTTACAGGAAACCATTAGGCTTGTCACTCAATGCAAAGCTACCTGATAAGGAATGAAGAGGACTCAAAAGTGAAAGGAAAGATGGGAGAAATAGGAAGAGAAGAGCAGACACAAAAAAAGAATGATAAATGTGAAGGAAGAAGTACCTTAGGCAGCAGTACATCAAGTGAGTGGATGATGGTGAGTAATAGGAAGAGAGGAGGAAAGACACAGAGAAACCATGATAAAGGCGAAGGAAGTAGTAGGCAGAGCAACATTAAGTGAGTGGATGATGGTGAAAAACAGCAATAGTGGAGGACAGACACCGAAAAAGAACGATAAAGGGGAAAGAAGTAAGCAACACTACATCAAGTGAGTGGATAAGGGTATAGGAAGACAGGACAGACACAGAAAAAGAATGATAAAGGTTAAAGATGAAGTAGGCAGAACTTCATCAAGTGAGTGGATGATGGTTAAAAAGAAGATGTGAGGATAGGCATAGAAAAAGAATGATAAAGATGAAGACAAAGTAGGCAGCACTACATCAAGTGAGTGGATGATGGTGAGAAATAGGAAGAGGAGGATAGGCATAGAAACAGAATGATAAAGGTGAAGGATGAAGTAGCTATCACTACATCAAGTGAATGGATGATGGTGAGAAATAGGAAGAGAGGAGGACAGACACAGAAGAAGAATTATTTAGGTGATGGAATAAGTAGGCAGCACTACATCAAGTGAGTGGATGATGATAAGAAATATGAAGAGAGGAGGCTAGGCACAGAAAAAATTATAAAGGCGAAGGTAGGTATCACTGCATAAAGTGAGTGGATGATGGTGAGAAGAAGGGAGGAGGACACACAGAAAAAGAACGATAAAAGTGAAGGAAGAAGTACCGGTAGGCAGCATTACACTGAGTGGATGATGATGAGAAATAGTAAGAAAGGAGACAGACACAGAAAGAGAACGATAAAGGTGAAAGAAGAAGTAGGCAGCACTACATCAAGTGAGTGGATGCTGGTAAGAAATGGGAAGTGAGGACAAACAGAAAAAGAATGATAAAGGTGAAGGAAGAAGTAGGCAGCATTATGTCAGATGAGTGGATGAAGGTGAGAAATTGGGAGAGGAGGACAGACATGGAACAAGAATTATAAAGGTGAAAAAATAAGTAAGCAGAACTACAACAGGTGAGTGAATGGCGTTGAGAACTAGGAAGAGAGGACAGACACAAAAAATGAATGATAAAGGTGAAGAAGAAGCAGGAAGCACTACATGAAGTGAGTGGATGATGGTGAGAAATGGGAAGAGAGGAGAACAGACATAGGAAAAGAATGATAAAGGTGAAGGAAGTAATCGGCAGTACATCACGTGAGTTGATGATGATGAGAAATAGTAAGAAAGGAGGACAGACACAAAAGAATGATAAAGGTGAAAGAAATAGGCAGCACTACATCATGTGAGTGGATGCTAGTAAGAAATAGGAAGTGAGGACAGACACAGAAAAAGAATGATAAAGGTGAAGGAAGAAGTAGGTAGCACTACATCAGGTGAGTGGATGAAGGTGAGAAATAGAGAGAGGAGGACAGACACGGAACAAGAATTATACAGGTGAAGAAATAAGTAAGCAGAAGTACAACAGGTGAGTGAATGGCGCTGAGAACTAGGAAGAGAGGACAGACAAAAAATGAATAATAAAGGTGAAGGAAGAAGTAGGCAGCACTACATTATGTGAGTGGATGATGGTGAGAAATAGGAAGAGAGGAGAACAGACACAGGAAAAGAATGATAAAGGTGAAGGAAGTAATCGGCACTACATCAAGTGAGTTGAGGATGATGAGAAATAGTAAGAAAGGAGGACAGACACAGAAAAGAATGATAAAGGTGAAGGAAGAAGTAGGCAGCACTACATTATGTGAGTGGATGCTAGTCAGAAATAGGAAAAGAGGACAAACACAAAAAAAATGAATGATAAAGGTGAAGGAAGAAGTAGGCAGCACTACACCAAGTGAGTAGATGATGGTGAGAAACAGGAAGAGAACAGACACAGGAAAAGAATGATAAAGGTGAAGGAAGTAATCGTCACTACATCAAGTGAGTTGATGATGAGAAATAGTAAGAAAGGAGGAGAGACAGACAAAGAATGATGAAGGTGAAGGAAGAAGTAGGCAGCACTACACCAAGTGTGGAACGTTAAATCAAGGTTTTACTTTAAATATTAATGTCGTGGAACTTAAAAGCGCAATTTGCTTTGTTTTACTGCCTCACATTATAGGTACTGTATATGAGAGAGGGGGGTGTAAGTTGGGGGGAGGGCAGCAAAATGGCAGGGGACAGGGTGACATGGAAGTGATTTGTTTGTGGCCACCCCTAACGGGATTAAGGCATCTGGCTATGGATAGATAGATAGACAGGTAGACAGACAGACAGAAAGACAGACTGAACCTTACATACAGTATATACTCTACTCCTTTCACCTTAGCTTGACCCAGATTTGTGCCTTTTGAGCTGATTTTGAGTCAGAGAGAGAGAGAAAAAAAAGCAACAACTCCAAATACATTCTAGAAAACAACGATCTTAAAAATAATGCCTGATTAAAAAAAGGTTCAATAAAACCCCCGAAAACAGCCTAACAAAAAAAAAAAAAAAAAAAAAAAAAAAAAAAAAATTAACCCCCCCAAATTGCCTAACTCAATATACATTCTGGAAAACCATGATTTATACTCCAAGTAAAAATATATTACAATAAATCGTACCTAACCTAGTCTAAAACCACAATAATCATATACAGTACAAGCTTTTATCTGACGAGTCTTAAGGTAAGAATGAGTCTCCTTGGTTACTAGTCAAACATCCTAAAATCTAACTATGCCTGGCCATCATCTGAGCTACAAGACTAATAATATAAGGTAGGAATGAGTCTCACTGGTTACTAGTCAAACTTATCCTAAAATCTACTATGCTTGGCTATCAAACTGAGTTACAAGACTAATAGTACTGTTATAAGGTAGGAATGAGTCTCCTTGGTTACTAGTCAAACTTGTCCTAAAATCTAACTATGCCTGGCCATCAACTGAGCTACAAGACTACTATTTTCAAGGAATGAGTCTCCTTGGTTACTAGTCAAACTTATCCTAGAATCTATCTATGCTTGGCCATCAACTGGGCTACAAGACTATTATTTACAAGAAATGAGTCTCCTTGGTTGCTTGTCAAACTAATCCTAGAATCTATCTATGCTTGGCCATCAACTGAGCTACAAGACTATTATTTACAAGAAATGAGTCTCCTTGGTTGCTTGTCAAACTAATCCTAGAATCTGTGCCTGGCCATCAACTGAGCTGAGGCTAATATTTAAAAGGTAGGAATGAGTCTCCATGGTTTCTAGTCAAGCTTCCAAGAATCTAACTATGTTTGGCTATCAGCTGAGCTAAATGGGGTTATGGTTCCCGTTCAAAGATATCACAAATACATAAATAAGGAAGAAATAACGCCCCATGACAATCAAGAAAAAAATCATAATCGCTCAGTTTTTTACCTTACAGTGTGTATTTCCTCAGTTTAACACTACCAATAAAACCACGACCGTATACGTACTCAAACTTCCAACAGATGACACTCAAAACGCCAGAATATATATACTGTATATAGAAGAAATGTCACAGAGAGGATTTCTTGGTTTGGTCGCCATTTTAATGTATGAATAACTCGAAGCGTAAACAAACATTTTCTACTTGATTTTAAGGATATACCAGTATGAGTTTTTCAATTACCAATAAATTAATTTATATAAAAAAGGGATTACATTAGACTCAATATTTAGCCTTCCTGACTGGTAAATTATTTGAATAACTGCAGGAGACATAACTCGAATAAAATTACCTAAGTGCACGCTGCGCCATTTAAACTTCTATTTTCTCTGACAAAACTTAAAACAGGAATTACAGAATAAACTCATCTATATATTTTTTATATTTTATCTTGGCTGAGATTTTGGTCATCCTTAGTCCCTATCTCACACCTCAGTGACAAGACAATATGATGGCTCTACATCCTTTCAATTGTATTTCTTCGTGACTAGCAGGATATTCCAGGCTTAATATCCTGCCACAGCTCACATAATGCCTCTTTGGGATGTGTGGGCTGGGACATCCTAGAGACCCTATAGTCCATCCATCCTTTTATCTATCTATCCATTCTTCTATCTATCCATCCATCTATCACATCTATCCATCAATCGTTTATGTCTCTCCATCCATCCACCAGGCATCAACCCATTCACAAATCCATCCAACAATCCTCTCTCTGGCAAGTGTATTATTACATAAGAAAATACAAATGAACCTCAATGCTTGTACAGGCTATCAATTCATCTATCTGTGTATTTACGAGAGAGAGAGAGAGAGAGAGAGAGAGAGAGAGGCCAGATTTGTTATTACTGTTATTGAAACTTGTTATTTCTATAATCCTTACAACAACTACTGCTACTAGTACTGCAGCTGCTACTATTATTATTATTACAACTACAACTCTTACTGCTACTACTAGGCTACTACTATACTACTAAAATAATATTAATAAGTAATAATATTAATAACAATAATAATCATATTTACAATATAAATCTTACACACAGCTGCCATCTTACTGAGCAGAGATGTTACTCAAACCTACGCAGATGATTCATTCATCATCTAACCCAGTGTTGCCCCATGAGAAACGTAGGAGCCCGGAGCTAGGTAGGTTGGTCCTGCCATTTAAGATGAGTGACCAGCCTCACTTATCCCTGAGTGGCATTACATAAACAATAAACCCCAACCACCCCTTGGCTGGGAAGCGCTGTAATTACCCACTAAACCACCAGTCGCCATAATTTGGTTCTATGGTTGCCACCCAGCGTAGTAACTGGTTTCCTGGCGTACAGGAAACCATTTGGCTTCTCACTCAGTGTAGTGTCACCCGTAGTCAGAAGGAAGTGGAATGAAGGAAAGAAAGAAGAGGAAGGAAAGATGTGACGGAGGAAAGGGCAGGCTCCTGAGAGCAGCACTATATACATCGAGTGGGTGGATGGTTAGCACCGCCACCTACCAAATTAATCAACTTTTGTATTTACTGCATTTTTATTCTAACAATTTTGGGGGACGTAAATGATGTTTAATGCTGACTTTCTCAGTTATCTTACGTTTTATTTCACGGGCGGAATGGCGGATTAACTAAAAATATCTATAATATTGGTTAAGTAAGGTTTGGTTAAATTGCTTGGTAAGGCTGGGCTAAGTTTAGTTTGGGTAGTTTACATTAAAACGTAAATTAGGAAGATATAATAACAGGTGACTCGGCCGCCAACAACAAATTTTGCTGGATTTGTGTACGGTATGTTGTAAGCGTTCGCCATTACACTCGAGAAACAGTTTATACAGCGGAAGGAACATGGCTAAAAACAATAGGGAGAAAAATTTAACGTGAAACGTGAAACGCTCATATACCACGCCTGAAATGGTCAGGAAAATAGTGAAGACTACTATCAGGCGGAAGAACTGATTTGGTAAGGTGCTTCTGCTGCCTCAAGTAAAACGTATGTTTACCCCAAAGCATTAACTTGTAAACAAGGCAAGCAAAAGGCTTAAAGTCTTTGATAGTTTTATTTGAAATACGTCACTTACTGAACTGTCA
This sequence comes from Coenobita brevimanus, assembly GCF_032717465.1. NCBI lineage: Eukaryota > Metazoa > Arthropoda > Malacostraca > Decapoda > Coenobitidae > Coenobita > Coenobita brevimanus. Next base: position 65,622,954 of record NC_137054.1, read on the forward strand.
GTTTTAATGGAATATGGAGTAAAGAAATTCAAAGGAAATCCAACCTGTCAAATAATTCCAAACGGCTGAGTGAAATGTTTATTGTTGGTGTAAATAACTTAGCGGCAGTGGTCCAATACCAACCAGTGAGAATAACTATCAATTCACAGGTTGAAGTGATATCAATACATCACCGGTTGGTGAAAATAACTAATGTATATAAAGGGAGGCTTCCTACCTGCTGACTCAGTTTAGTCCCAGCGATCAGTGAAACAAGTTCGTTGATCAGTAATCCACTAAAAATGGAAAGTTTTCTAGCAAGACTATCGGACCCTGTGTCCCCCGTGGGATCGCTTGGTTATTATTTTACTTGTATATCCTTAGGGTCAAAATTCGTGGTTATAATGTGTATCAAAATTTACTTCAGTATTATCAGTGATTTACACTGTGTAGATCTGTCAAAAGGAAAACCAATAAGCGAACATTTAAAATATGTTTGCAGAATTAACCAATATTCGTCTGGTTTCGAGGACGACGACGATGTGATTTCCGTTGTGTACCGTTATTTTGATTTTTACATTCTTATTTCACTGTGTTTTTTGTTCATCCTCCTTGTCCCAGAGGTAATTTGGGGGGTGGATTCCAGGTTGAAAAAGAAATATTTGAAAAATACATATGGATCAGAGAACACTCGAGAAGCACAGATAGGCAATAGTTTACAAGATAATTTGGGAAATTTCACCGGTTACTTTAGCAGTATTATTCTTCATATTATTGCAGTAATCTTGGGGATTAGTGAGTTGGTTTTCTTGTATGCTATTTCCTCACGAACACTGTTTAAAATCATTCCAAATATCTACGAGCGAGACTTGGATAATTTAAATGATGAAATAACGAAAGCATTTCCTCCATTTGTAAGGTGTAAAATAGATCAAGATGACCACATCTTGGGTCTTACGACGGTGGTCTACGGCTGTTACAACATGGCCACGCCTATATATGAAAAGGCCGCAATCTTTTTCACTGTTCTAACTTTGATGTCCCTCATTTTGAATGTAGGAACGGTGATATGGCTAGTGGCGGTATTACCGTTAGAGTCAACTCGGCTAGGATATATCAGGGCTGGCCTGCCCGCAAACGTACACAAAAAGCTACTTGATCGCCTCACATTTGGAGATTATCTAGTGTTACACTGGTGCTGCACCAGGGTTAGGGGCCGTCATTACATGAATGCTTTAATCAATGTTTACAACCAAGAGTGAGAGCCTAGCCCCGGGCCCCTACGCTCCTGATACATTGGGCTTGAATTGTAAGTATTCACAACTTCTAACTGAACGATCTTTTTACTCACTTTTGTTCTTATTTATTTTGTAAGGAGTTGTTTTCTTTTAATCTTACTGCACAATGGCCTTTTTTGAAGGAATTAATATTTTGTTTACACTGCACTGCTTGGATTTTACTGTTCACTGGTTGACTGAACGATCTTTTTACTTGCTGTTGTTCTTATTTTGTTATTTTGTATGGAGTTGTTTCTTTGCATTTTACTGCACAATGGCGTGATGTTTTAAAGGAATTAAATATTTACACTGCACTGCTTGGATTTTACTGTTCACTGGTTGACTGAACGATCTTTTTACTCTTGTTATTTTGTAAGGAGTTTTTTTCTTTGCATTTTACTGCACAATGGCGTGATGTTTTGAAGGAATCAATATTTTGTTTACACTGCACTGATTGGATTTTACTGTTCACTGGTTGCTGGAAGGACGCCTTCACGTGCTGGCATCCATAAAATGGATCGGCTCCTTTGCCCAGTTAGACAAACGCCCCTCCACTCGCTCCCTGTCCCCTGAGAGGAGGATGGTGGGCTCCGGGATAAGGGCAACTTCAACACATTCCACTGGGGTTACCTTCCAAATGAATCCAGCCAAGACAGCCACTACTATCCATTGTCTGGTGGTGTTTTTTAAAGAACTTCATATTTTCTTGACATCATACTCTCCTCGATGTTCTCTGATACCACAAGCTGATTACAAAGAAGCTTTTTACTTTGTTTTGATCACATTGCTCTCTGACGGTGGGTGTTTGTGCAAGTATGCTAGTGCTACTCTTGTCGGTGGTGTGTGCCTGGCTGTGCACCGTGGTGTCTGGTGCACACAAGTCCCTACAGCTAAGATAACTGTGCACTGATTGGTGCATGGGAATTCGAGTGGCTCCATCATCCTTCCCGGGGATAGGGAAGATGAGGAACATTAGCATAACAGAAGAGCGAAGCAACCACGTGAGGGTGACCTTCCTGTCCAGCACCACAACAGCACCTATAGATAGTCCTGTCCAGCAGCACAACAGCACCTATAGATAGTCCTGTCCAGCAGCACAACAGCACCTATAGATAGTCCTGTCCAGCAGCACAACAGCACCTATAGATAGTCATGCCCAGCAGCACAACAGCACCTATAGATAGTCCTGTTCAGCACCACAACAGCACCTATAGATAGTCCTGTCCAGCACCACAACAGCACCTATAGTCCTGTCCAGCACCACAACAGCACCTACAGCTAGTCCTGTCCAGCACCACAACAGCACCTATAGACAGTCCTGTCCAGCACCACAACAGCACCTATAGTCATGCCCAGCACCACAACAGCACCTATAGATAGTCCTGTCCAGCACCACAAGAGCACCTATAGAGAGTCATGCCCAGCACCACAACAGCACCTATAAACAGTTGTCCAGCACCACAACAGCACCTACAGCTAGTCCTGTCCAGCACCACAACAGCACCTATAGATAGTCCTGTCCAGCACCACAACAGCAACTATAGACAGTCCTGTCCAGCACCACAACAGCACCTATAGACAGTCCTGTCCAGCACCACAACAGCAACTATAGACAGTCCTGTCCAGCACCACAACAGCACCTATAGATAGTCCTGTCCAGCACCACAACAGCACCTATAGATAGTCCTGTCCAGCACCACAACAGCAACTATAGACAGTCCTGTCCAGCACCACAACAGCACCTATAGATAGTCCTGTCCAGCACCACAACAGCAACTATAGACAGTCCTGTCCACCACATCTGTATTACTTTTTTTGCGATAAAAATAAAGGCAATAGATCGTCACAATAACCAGACCAAAAAAAAAAAAAAAAATCATTCTAACGGGGGGCCTCACCCCCCAGACCCCCCAACATTAACCATATCTTGTTCAACCCTAACCTTCAAAATGCTGCAATCGTACCTTCTTATTTCCAATATACCAGTCCTGTATGTGACAGCCCTAGCTTGTATTCAAGATGGACGATGGGTGTTAGCGCCGAAGTGGTGACAAGTGGAGGTGTATGGTATGTGGGAGGAATACGGGGCCTTGGGAACAGCTTGTAAAGCCTATGCCCAGAGTCGCAGTCTTTTCTGTAATTACACGGTAGTTTAGTTAGGACAGTCAACTGCTCTTGATAACACTCCTTGATCTCGTAGAATATCAACAGATGCATCTTCTTGGGAAAAAAGAAAATATTAATAAACAACGCCCACTACTGCTACATCCACCACACCCACCAGCTACCTTAAAACTAATTTCAAATCAGACTTCAGGACGAATCAGGAGGCGTTGCTGCTCACGGAAGTGTGACGTGCAGCTGACGTTTGTGTCACGTGACCCAAAAGACGCACTCTCATTGGTTTCGCTGCTACAAGCTGATTGGTCGCCGCAGATGCCTTTTGTGCCCGCCGGCTTTTTTTTTCTTTTTTTTTTTTCGAGTAAATATAACAAAACTTCGACTACTTCCATATCAACCTATCGTAGCACCGATTTTTAAATATTAAATTTTGTGAATTACGCACGCTAAACCAAGAGAGGTTTGTAAGTGACTAGATCACTGATATCTACAGTTCTTTTCACCGGGAAATCATCGTTTAGGCATGCCATGTTCCTGTCATCCGTGCTAAGTTGGCAGTTATCGTACTGCTGGCAGCGCCTATGCGACTAAAGAACGATTAACGAAAAAGAAAGGAAGAAAAAAATTAAGAAAAGAAAAGGACGCACGTGAGCCAAGTGTTATCTGTGTACAGGTGCTCAGTGCCAGGCCGCTACACTTCACTTTATGTCGCCTCCTGCGGCCCTGCCTCTCTTGTAGCTTGTGATGAATGTAACCAACTGTGATGGTGGAGGTGATGATAATTGTAATGCTAGATGAAAAAGGCCCGACTCCTCGGTCTTAATGCACCTAACGTGTAGCGGGGTCCTCTTTCGAGACCGGAGCTTAGTGCAATGAAAGAGAGGCAGGACACAAAAACTTCAGGCAATAACCTGCCAACCACGTGCTGAAGCTGTCACCACCAGCAGCATCAATAGTGACTACCATTATTACCCGCCAATATGGCTGACTGCCAACCACGTGCTGAAGCTGTCACCACCACCAGCATCAATAGTGACTACCATTATTACCCGCCAATATGGCTGACTGCCAACCACGTGCTGAAGCTGTCACCACCACCAGCATCAATAGTGACTACCATTATTACCCGCCAATATGACTGACTGCCAACCACGTGCTGAAGCTGTCACCACCACCAGCATCAATAGTGACTACCATTATTACCCGCCAATATGACTGACTGCCAACCACGTATATTATTATTATTATTATTATTATTATTAATACATCAATAGTGACTACCATTATTACCCGCCAAATGCCATAGGAAGACAGCAGTGGCAGCAACACAGCGTCACGTGGTGCCCCCACAACACCACCACGTGCACAAGATGTGCTGGTGTGGGACATTTGCATGTGGTTTGAGGTGGACTTTTGACGTGTGGTATGTGCAGTGCGTGCCACTCTGCTGTCAGTACTTCCTGCACCACCAGGAGACAGGCACTGGCGGCAGCTGTAACCAACCGCCATCCTTCCACCACCATCGTCTACTCCAACAACCATCAAGGCGGCTACGAGGACGACTAGTGCGTCCACCTACGCCACAGTAACCAAGACCCATGTCCAGCACACCCGCTGGTGGCTCCACCACCAGCCTTACTGCCATATACCCTTATTAGGGCTTGATGCTAGTTCCTCATTAGTCCTTCCTTCCTTGCGCCTGAGAAAGTCACAGAGGAGAACCCCAAGGGCGACAAGGGAAACAGGGGGTCGAAGAAGGAAAAGATGATGATGAAACCGACGAAGAGTTACGTGAAGGGAAAAAAAATAATCCACGACCTCGACAACGAGCAGCAGCCATAAAACTCCACGGCATGGCCCAGCAGGTTTCAGCAGGCCAAGGCAGCAGACCCCACCCTCCAACACACCACCAACACCACAAACACAAACACCACCACCACAAACACCACCACCATTAACACACCACCACACAACACACCACCACCAAGAAGCAGCACAAAACCAGCAGCAAAACAACACAAAAAGAACAAGATGGCGGCCAGTGTACAGCAGGGAACCAAACAGTACTAAATCAGTGTAGACGACCAAGCCAGCAAGAAGCCAAGCCAGCAAGAAGCCAAGGTGGCCGCCATCACCAACACCGTTCAGCCTTCCGTCACCTCCTGCCGCTGCCCTCCCTCCTGCCCCCACAACGCCGCCTGCTGCCATGTGAGGCCAGTTAGTAGCAGTAGTAGGCCCGCACTGCCCACGCGTTTATTATTATTATTATTATTATTAATACATTCAAACGTTTATCATTATTATTTATTATAATAAACGTTTATTATCATTAATGCATCAAAACGTTTATTGTATTAAATCAAACATTTACTATTAATACAACCAAACGTTCATTATTATTAATACTGCCAGATGTTCATTATTATTATTATTAATCCTCCCAAATGTTTACTATTAATGTTTATCCAAACGTTTATTATTATTGATTATACCAAACGATTAATATTATTAATTACAGCAAACTATTATTAATACATCCAAACGATTATTGTTATTATTAATAATACCAAACGTTTATTACTGCCATTATTAATACGTCGAAACGTACATTTTATAAATTATACCAAACGCCTATTACTAATACTAGCCAAACATTTATTATTATTAATAATCACACCAAAATTTTATTATTCTTAATGCACCGAAACAGTTATTATTAATACCACCAAACGTTTATTATTTCTGTTATTCATATGTCCAAACGTATATTATTATTATTTATTCTAAACGTTTATTATCAATTATAGACCAACCGATTATTATTATTAACACTACCAAACGAATATTATTATTATTATTAACACTACCAAACGTATATTATTATTATTATTATTATTGATACATCCAAACGTATATTATTATTATTATTGTTAACACTACCAAACATATTATTATTATTATTATTAACACTACTAAACATATTATTATTATAATTATTATTAACACTACCAAACATATTATTATTATTGATACATCCAAACGTATATTATTATTATTAATACATCCAAACGTATATTATTATTATTAATACATCCAAACGTATAATATTATTATTGAAACATCCAAACGTATATTATTATTATTAATACATCCAAACGTATATTATAATTATTAATATATCCAAACGTATATTATTATTATTAATACATCCAAACGTATATTATTATTATTAATACATACAAACGTATATTATTATTACTAATCAATACAAACGTATATTCTTATTATTAATACATCCAAACGTATATTATTATTATTATTAATACATCCAAACGTATATTATTATTATTAATATATCGAAACATATTATTATTATTAATACATCTAAACGCATATTATTATCAATACATCCAAACGTATATTATTATTATTAATACATCGAAACGTATATTATCATTATTATTAATACATCCAAACGTATATTATTATTATTATTATTAATACATCCAAACGTATTTTATTATTATTATTATTAATACATCCAAACGTATATTATTATTATTAATACATCCAAACGTATATTATTATTATTAATACATCCAAACGTATATTATTATTATTAATACATCCAAACGTATATTATTATTATTAATACATCCAAACGTATATTATTATTATTAATACATCCAAACGTATATTTATTATTATTAATAATACATCCAAACATATTATTATTATTATTAATACATCCAAACGTATATTATTATTATTAATACATCCAAACGTATCATCTTATTCTTATTAATACATCCAAACGTATATTATTATTATTAATACATCCAAACGTATATTATTATTATTATTAATACATCCAAACGTATATTATTATTAATACATCCAAACATTATTAATACATCCAAACGTATATTTATGATTATTATTAATACATCCAAACATATTATTATTATTATTAATACATCCAAACGTATATTATTATTATTAATACATCCAAACGTATATTATTATTATTATTAATACATCCAAACGTATATTATTATTATTAATACATCCAAACGTATATTAGTATTAATACATCCAAACGTATATTTATGATTATTATTAATACATCCAAACGTATATTATTATTATTAATACATCCGAACGTATATTCTTATTATTATTAATACATCCAAACCTATATTATTATTATTAATAAATCCAAACGTATATTATTATTAATACATCCAAACATATTATTATTATTAATACATCCAAACGTATATTATTATTATTAATATATCGAAACGTATATAATTATTATTAATACATCTAAACGTACATTATTATTAATAATAATACATCCAAACGTATATTATTATTAATACATCCAAACGTATATTATTTTTATTATTATTAATACATCGAAACGTATATTATTATTATTAATACATCGAAACGTATATTATTATTATTAATACATCCAAAAGTATATTATTATTATTATTAATACATCCAAACGTATATTATTATTATTAATACATCCAAACGTATATTATTATTATTATTAATACATCCAAACGTATATTATTATTATTAATACATCCAAACGTATATTATTATTATTAATACATCCAAACGTATATTATTATTATTATTAATACATACAAACGTATATTATTATTATTAATAAATCCAACGTATATTATTATTAATACCCGGTACATCGAAACGTATGTTATTATTATTAGTACATGGAAAGGTCTATTATTATTATTAATACATCCAAACATATATTATTATTGATATTATTAATACATCCAAACATATATTATTATTGATATTATTAATACATCCAAACGTCTATTATTATTATTATTATTATTATTATTATTATTATATTGAAACGTCTATTATTATTATTAATACATCCAAACGTATATTATTATTATTAATACATCCAAACGTATATTACTATTATTATTAATACATCCAAACGTATATTATTATTATTAATACATCCAAACGTATATTACTATTATTATTAATACATCCAAACGTATATTATTATTATTAATACATCGAAACATATTATTATTATTAACACATTCAAAATTATATTAACTTTATTAATACATTCAAACGTATATTATTATTATTATTAATACATCCAAACGAATACTATTATTATTATTAATAAATCCAAAATTATATTAACTTTATTAATCCATTGAAACGTTTATTATTATTATTATTATTATTATTATTATTATTATTAATACATCCAAACGTATATTATTATTATTAATAATACATCCAAAGGTATACTATTATTATTATATATTAATACATCCAAACGTGTATTATTATTATTATTAACACATTGAAACGCATATTAATGTTATTAATACATGCAAATGTATATTATTAATAATAATAATACATCCAAACGTATATTATTATTATTACCGGTATTAATACATCCAAACGTATATTATTATTATTATTAATACATCCAAACGTATATTATTATTATTAATACATTCAAACGTATATTATTATTATTAATACATCCAAACGTATATTATTATTATTATTAATACATCCAAACGTATATTATTATTATTAATAATACATCCAAACGTATATTATTATTAATAATACATTCAAACGTATATTATTATTATTATTATTAATACATCCAAAGGGATAATAATAATATTATTAATATTATCATTATTATTAATACATGCAAACGTATATTTTTTATTATTAATAATACATCCAAACATATTATTATTAATAATACATCCAAACGTATATTATTATTATTAATACATCCAAACGTATACTATTATTATTATTATTAATACATCCAAACGTATATTATAATTAATATTAATACATCCAAACGTATATTATTATTATTAATACATCCAAATGTATATTATAATTAATATTAATACATCCAAACGTATATTATTATTATTAATACATCCAAACGAATACTATTATTATTATTAATACATCCAAACGTATATTATTATTATTAATACATCCAAACGTATATTATTATTGTTATTAATACATCCAAACGTATATTATTATTGTTATTAATAAATCCAAACGTATATTCTTATTCTTATTAATACATCCAAACGTATATTATTATTATTAATACATCCAATCGTATATTATTATTAATACATCCAAACGTATATTATTATTATTAATACATCCAAACGTATATTATTATTATTAATACATCCAAACGTATATTATTATTATTAATACATCCAAACGTATATTATTATTATTAATACATCCAAACGTATATTATTATTATTAATACATCCAAACTTATAGTTTTACTATTAATAATATATCCAAACGTATATTATTATTATTAATACATCCAAACGTACATTATAATTAATATTAATACATCCAAACGTATATTATTATTAATACATCCAAACGTATATTATAATTAATATTAATACATCCAAACGTATATTATTATTATTAATACATCCAAACGTATACTATTATTATTATTAATACATCCAAACGTATATTATTATTATTAATACATCCAAACGTATAGTATAATTATTATTATTACATCCAAACGTATATTTATGATTATTATTAATACATCCAAACGTATATTATTATAATTAATACATCCGAACATATATTCTTATTATTAATACATCCAAACGTATATTATTATTATTATTAATAAATCCAAACGTATATTATTATTATTATTAATACATCCAAACATATTATTATTATTAATACATCCAAACGTATATTATTGTTATTAATACATCCAAACGTATGTTTATTAATATTATTAATACATCTAAACGTATATTATTATTACTAATCAATCCAAACGTATACTAATATTACTAATCAATACAAACGTATATTATTATTATTATTAATACATCCAAACGTATATTATTATTATTATTAATACATCCAAACGTATATTATTATTATTAATACATCCAAACGTATATTATTATTATTAATATATCGAAACGTATATAATTATTATTCATACATCTAAACGTATATTATTATTATTAATAATACATCCAAACGTATATTATTATTATTAATACATCCAAACGTATATTATTTTTATTATTATTAATACATCGAAACGTATATTATTATTATTATTAATACATCGAAACGTATATTATTATTATTAATACATCCAAACGTATATTATTATTATTAATACATCCAAACGTATATTATTATTATTATTAATACATCCAAACGTATATTATTATTATTAATACATCCAAAAGTATATTATTATTATTATTATTAATACATCCAAACGTATATTATTATTATTAATACATCCCAACGTATATTATTATTATTAATACATCCCAACGTATATTATTATTATTAATACATCCCAACGTATATTATTATTATTAATACATCCAAACGTATATTATTATTAATACCCGGTACATCGAAACGTACTTTGTTATTATTAGTACATGGAAAGGTCTATTATTATCATTAATACATGCAAACGTATATTATTGTTATTAATACATCCAAACGTATATTAATATTATTATTAATACATCCAAACGTATATTATTATTGTTATTATTATTATTATTATTAATACATCCAAACGTATATTATTATTGTTATTATTATTATTATTATTAATACATCCAAACGTATATTTATTATTATTAATAATACATCCAAACATATTATTATTATTAATAATACATCGAAACGTATATTATTATTATTAATACATCCAAATGTATATTATTATTATTAATACATCCAAACGTATATTATTATTATGATTATTATTATTATTAATACATCCAAACGTATATTTATTATTATTAATAATACATCCAAACATATTATTATTATTAATACATCCAAACGTATATTATTATTATTAATACATCCAAACGTATATTATTATTATTAATAAATCCAAACGTATATTCTTATTCTTATTAATACATCCAAACGTATATTATTATTATTAATACATCGAAACGTATATTATTATTATTATTATTATTATTATTATTATTAATACATCCAAACGCATATTATTATTATTAATACAAACAAACGTATATAATTATTGTTAATACATCGAAACGTATATTATTATTATTAATAATACATCCAAACGTATATTATTATTATTTTTAATACATCCAAACGTTTATTATTATTATTAATACATCCAAACGTATATTATTATTAATACATCCAAACGTATATTATTACCGTATAATTAATACTTCCAAACGTATATTATTATTATTAATACATCCAAACGTATATTATCATTATTAATACATTGAAACGTATATTATTGTTATTAATATTAATACATCCAAACGTATATTATTATTATTATTATTAATACATGCAAACGTATATTATTATTATTAATACATCCAAACATATCTTATTATTATTATTAATACATCCAAACGTATATTATTATTATTAACACATCCAAACGCATATTAATATTATTAAAACATCCAAATGTATATTACTAATAATAACACATCCAAACGTATATTATTATTATTACCAGGATTAATACATCGAAATGTATATTATTATTATTAATACATCGAAACATATCTTATTATTATTATTAATACATCGAAACGTATATTATTATTATTATTATTATTATTATTATTATTATTAATACATCCAAACTTATATTATTATTATTAATAATACAATAATACATCCAAACGTATATTATTATTATTAATACATCCAAACGTATATTATTATTATTGTTAATACATCCAAATGTCTATTAATATTATTATTATTATTATCATTATTATTATTAATATATCGAAACGTCTATTGTTATTAGTAACACATCGAAACGTATATTATTAGTATTAATACATCGAAACATATTATTATTATTATTTATACATCGAAACGTATATTATTTTTATTTATTCGTCCAAACGTATATTATTATTATTAATACATCCAAACATATTATTATTAGTATTACATCCAAACGTATATTATTATTATTAATACATCCAAACGTGTATTATTATTATTATTAATTCATCCAAACGTATATTATTAGTATTATTATTATTATTATTATTAATTCATCCAAACGTATATTATTATTATTAAGGCAAGTAGAACCGGTAGTGGTAACAGGTAACCCATTCCTGACCGTTACCTATGGCAAAAATGACCACCTCTTTTATGATCACTATCCCTGAGCGGTTGGTTTTGATTTGAATTGTTTTCTGTCTTACCTTAGTTTTTGACAAGAAATAACTCTTCATTTTATCGTATACGTTTTGCAGTATTTTTTGCTGTTGCTTTTCTTGCTTGAAGTTCTTGGCCAAGGAATTGGGTTGTAAGGAATTGGAGACTGAGGAAGAGGCCCATCCCTGGCTAAACAAAACCCTCAGATTGATGATAATTCCTTACGCGAACCCCCAGGGGTGATGGATTGTGCAGTACTGTAGTAAGGCAGTACAATCCAGCCAAAGGCCTACCACTTTTAGGTTTAGTCTGGGGTTAACTTTCCGAATTACACCCAACTGACGGCCACTGAAAATTATAAGCTCATTATTGAACTTGTAATTCTAAGCACTTTTTCTTCTATAAATGTGAATATAATAGTTTAGTTGACCCTTTAATTTTTTTTTTTTTTTCGTACATGGGAATAGAATTCTACCTTCTAGGCTTAAATTCTTTGCCTACTTGTCTGTTAAGTGGGACTCGATACCTTTCTCGCTTGCATATTTCCGTTCCTATGGGTAATCCTGGGAGAGGCGGTGGCTGAATCGGTAGAGAGGCGGCCTGCTGTCCTGATGGACCCAGGTTCGAATCCCGGCTGGGGCAGGGAACAGGTTAAGGATTTGAATGTCATAAAAGCGGACTTTCCTGATCTACCAGATGACCCGCCGACATGTCATAAAAGTACCCCCGCTAATACGAATACATCAGTCCTGTATGAGACAGCCCTAGCATGTATTCAATATGGACGGTGGCTGTTAGCCCCGAAGTGGTGACATGTGGAGGTGTAGGAGGACTACCGGGCCTTGGGATAGACTACTTCCCCCGAGATATCGGCCATATTCTTAAAAATAATTCCTTCCCTAAACTTTTCCTTCCCTTCGAAGGATTTTTCTTTCCCTTCAGTATGCGTAAAGATTTCCTTGGAAGGGAAGGAAAAATGTTCAGGTTGGTAGCCCTGTTAAACTAAAATGACCCATCCTGCTGCTATTTGGTATGATTGAGCGTTAAATTTATAAACGAATACGTCAGAACACGCATATCTCGTGCTGGATAATGAAAGCACAACACATTTGAGACGTGGGAGGTCGCCACCACATCTACAGTATACTGTTGGTTTGTATTCAGTCATAAATGCCATTCTGGCCAACACCGCAGCGTGTTCACTCCTCAAGACAATATTTTGATAAATTATATTCGAGGAATATTATTACGCTTGATGTTGTTATTAGTAAGTGTAAGAATCACTTGTTAACGTCCGTCTCGTGTACTCGCATGGCGGTGCTCACTAGTTTTTTTCCAGCTGGAAGACATGAGCCGAACCAAACGTGTGACCTTGACGGCAGATTTTCTTTTTTCAGGCAAATTAACAACCAAAATGTTTCTTGAAATGAATCCTCGTTTGACCCTGGCCATAATGTATGAGATTTGTCAGTGTCAGATCATAAAAGACTGGATGAATATCGAAGGTAGTACGTCGTCTGCTCTGTTTGTCTGGCTTATTGTCTCAGCCGACGTGGTAACACTTTTAAAGAGACACAAATAGCGCTTAAACATTAGTATAGCGTTGTAAACTGCATCAATAAAATTATACAGTAACTTCTGTCAACATTTTAAATATATATAAGACAATGAACCACAACAGAAAGCACAGAGTTTATGAAGGAATTTTTGAAGAGAAGAGTCAAGGAATTCCTTCAAGTTCCAATAATTTCTGCTGCCCAGAGGAAAAATCTTTCCCTTCGCGCGGCCCAGGAAGGGAAGGAATTTTTTAAGAATACCAATTCGGCTAAAGATTTCCTTCCCATGCCTCTACAAGGGAAGGAAATTTTTAAGAATACGGCTGATAGGCCCTGAAGCCTTTGCTCAGAGTCGGACACATTAAAAAAAAAAAAAAAAAATCATCTCATCACCAGGAAGTTCCCTTAGCCAGGAACAACGCTCGCCCCGTCGTTTCAAAACTAACCATAGGTTTTTCTCGATAATATCCTCTAATGTGTTTCCCAGGCTAAATTACTGCTTTGTTATACCCACACCTTACCTATGCCACTAGGGCTGCTTGGCTGAGGTGGCTGGCTGTGGTGCTGAGACGAATACCCATACAGAACGGAAATATGCTTCCCGCTTGTGGTCATGGCATCAATTGTGACCAGTGGTGGCGCCAAGTAACCAAAGTGAGCGGCTGGGGTTCACGAGTTTCCGATATTTAACAGGGGAAGTACAGGTAAATATAGACTAAATGTATTTGTGTAGCATGTAATATCTTAGACTTAGGTGTGATAAAGTGTTTGATAGCAAATACTCAGCAATATGTAACCTTTGGTGCTAAAATACGGTGCTAATATAAGCTGATAAATACCTACAAATGTCCTGATTGCGGGTATTTCTCGCCTCTTCAGTTTTACGGCCAGTATGCAGTTATAGAAATAAACTGCTGCAAGGATGGAAGAAGTGGTTTATCTTACCCAGAGTGTATGGTGTGTACAGCATCCCGTGTATAGTGTATGGTGTGTACAGCATCCCGTGTATAGTGTATGGTGTGTGCAGCATCCCGTGTATAGTGTATGGTGTGTACAGCATCCCGTGTATAGTGTATGGTGTGTACAGCATCCCGTGTATAGTGTATGGTGTGTACAGCATCCCGTGTATAGTGTATGGTGTGTACAGCATCCCGTGTATAGTGTATGGTGTGTACAGCATCCCGTGTATAGTGTATGGTGTGTACAGCATCCCGTGTATGGTGTGTACAGCATCCCGTGTATAGTGTATGGTGTGTACAGCATCCCGTGTATGGTGTATGGTGTGTACAGCATCCCGTGTATAGTGTATGGTGTGTACAGCATCCCGTGTATAGTGTATGGTGTGTACTGCATCCCGTGTATGGTGTATGGTGTGTACAGCATCCCGTGTATAGTGTATGGTGTGTACAGCATCCCGTGTATAGTGTATGGTGTGTGCAGCATCCCGTGTATAGTGTATGGTGTGTACAGCATCCCGTGTATAGTGTATGGTGTGTACAGCATCCCGTGTATAGTGTATGGTGTGTACAGCATCCCGTGTATAGTGTATGGTGTGTACAGCATCCCGTGTATGGTGTGTACAGCATCCCGTGTATAGTGTATGGTGTGTACAGCATCCCGTGTATGGTGTATGGTGTGTACAGCATCCCGTGTATGGTGTGTACAGCATCCCGTGTATAGTGTATGGTGTGTACTGCATCCCGTGCATGGTGTATGGTGTGTACAGCATCCAGTGTATAGTGTATGGTGTGTACAGCATCCCGTGTATAGTGTATGGTGTGTACAGCATCCCGTGTATAGTGTATGGTGTGTAAAGCATCCCTTGTATAGTGTATGGTGTGTACAGCATCCCGTGTATAATGTATGGTGTGTAAAGCATCCCTTGTATAGTGTATGGTGTGTACAGCATCCCGTGTATAGTGTATGGCGTGTACAGCATCCCGTGTATAGTGTGTAAAGCATCCCGTGTATAGTGTATGGTGTGTACAGCATCCCGTGTATAGTGTGTAAAGCATCCCGTGTATAGTGTATGGTGTGTACAGCATCCCGTGTATAGTGTGTACAGCATCCCGTGTATAGTGTATGGTGTGTACAGCATCCCGTGTATAGTGTATGGTGTGTACAGCATCCCATGTATAGTGTGTACAGCATCCCGTGTATAGTGTATGGTGTGTACAGCATCCCGTGTATAGTGTATGGTGTGTAAAGCATCCCGTGTATAGTGTATGGTGTGTACAGCATCCCGTGTATAGTGTATGGTGTGTACAGCATCCCGTGTATAGTGTATGGTGTGTAAAGCATCCCGTGTATAGTGTATGGTGTGTACAGCATCCCGTGTATAGTGTATGGTGTGTACAGCATCCCGTGTATAGTGTATGGTGTGTACAGCATCCCGTGTATAGTGTATGGTGTGTACAGCATCCCGTGTATAGTGTATGGTGTGTACAGCATCCCGTGTATAGTGTATGGTGTGTACAGCATCCCGTGTATAGTGTATGGTGGGTACAGCATCCCGTGTATAGTGTATGGTGGGTACAGCATCCCGTGTATAGTGTATGGTGTGTACAGCATCCCGTGTATAGTGTATGGTGTGTAAAGCATCCCTTGTATAGTGTATGGTGTGTACAGCATCCCGTGTATAATGTATGGTGTGTAAAGCATCCCTTGTATAGTGTATGGTGTGTACAGCATCCCGTGTATAGTGTATGGCGTGTACAGCATCCCGTGTATAGTGTGTAAAGCATCCCGTGTATAGTGTATGGTGTGTACAGCATCCCGTGTATAGTGTGTAAAGCATCCCGTGTATAGTGTATGGTGTGTACAGCATCCCGTGTATAGTGTGTACAGCATCCCGTGTATAGTGTATGGTGTGTACAGCATCCCGTGTATAGTGTATGGTGTGTACAGCATCCCATGTATAGTGTGTACAGCATCCCGTGTATAGTGTATGGTGTGTACAGCATCCCGTGTATAGTGTATGGTGTGTAAAGCATCCCGTGTATAGTGTATGGTGTGTACAGCATCCCGTGTATAGTGTATGGTGTGTACAGCATCCCGTGTATAGTGTATGGTGTGTAAAGCATCCCGTGTATAGTGTATGGTGTGTACAGCATCCCGTGTATAGTGTATGGTGTGTACAGCATCCCGTGTATAGTGTATGGTGTGTACAGCATCCCGTGTATAGTGTATGGTGTGTACAGCATCCCGTGTATAGTGTATGGTGTGTACAGCATCCCGTGTATAGTGTATGGTGTGTACAGCATCCCGTGTATAGTGTATGGTGGGTACAGCATCCCGTGTATAGTGTATGGTGGGTACAGCATCCCGTGTATAGTGTATGGTGTGTACAGCATCCCGTGTATAGTGTATGGTGTGTACAGCATCCTGTGTAGTATCCTAAGGCCGCCATAATAAACATCTGTGGTAAATATTTTTGTACGTACTGTACTTAGTAAATAAGGAGGAGGGGAGAGTCTCATTCTCCTAAGTCTTTTATTGCATCAGCGTTAAAATAAACTAACCTAACCTGATTTAACCTAATCTAACCAAACCTGATTTTAACCAGATGCGATAGATGTGTTGAAAAGAGAAATTGCTGAAAAACACAAACTGAGTAATGAACATATTAATTCCAGTGTTTGTTAGTTGGTCCGACTCTGGGCATAGGCTTCCCAGCCTGCTCCCAAGGCCCAGCAGTCCTCCTACGTCCATGCACATCCACATGTCACCACTTCGGCGCTAACACCCACCATCCATATTGAATACATGCTAGGACTGTCTCATACAGGACTGGTGTATTGGTATCAGCGGGGGTATTTTTATGATATGTCGGCGGGTCTTTTGGTAGATCGGTGGTCTGATTTTGTGAAATTCAAATCCTTAAACTGTTTCCTGCCCCAGCGTGGATTTGAACCTGGGTCCGGTAGGTCTGCAGGCCACCTCTCTACCGGTTGTTATACACAGTGGTGCCCCTCAAGTTACAAGGATTATTTGTTAACCTTAGGTCAGGTGTAACTCCAAACCTTGTCTATCAGTCCATTAAACCCTTTACTGTGTTGTATAACGTATAGAAGCTAATGTGGTAATTACAACTTAAGCCTCACCCTCACTCCACCACCACCACCCCAAAACATATATATTGCCCAAACATACTGACAAGCTTTATAAAACATATACCTCTCCTCTTTCTATTCCCCAATTAAACACGGCATAGAACAGTAACATCATAAGGGCATAAAGCAACAAATTGTCAGTCACCTTGACAAACGACAATGACTGGCCTGCCTTTCTTCCTGTGGTAGAAAAGTACAGTATAGAGGAAAGCAGCCACTTCCAAAATAGCCCAATCTTATCCATATTGAAAACCTTGGCTTTTCTGTATCCACCATCCTATCAATTTCTTCAGAAGAGGAACAGCAGTGCCAGGCAGCAGATGCTTTACCATGCAACTGCCAGTAAGCGTGGCGCCAAGATCATGCGACCATTAGCAAATCCGGGCACTGTCGCTACATAAGGAGTTAACATTGGAATATCTAATGGACCTGACGGAAATATAACTCTTCGTTAAATGGGTTAGTCTAAGAGCTGGCTGAGATTTATTTGACATGGAAGCCGTAAAAGCTTTGACTGGTGGGTGATGTACAGGTAGCCTACCTGACCACAGGAACCTTTGTATTAAGTGCAGCCAGTGGTGGGTGGGGCAGGGGGGCCCTTTAAGAATACCCCCATATCACTCTTATTTGACATAGAGCCTATAAGACTAACTCCTGTGGTAAACTGTTGGGAAGACGGTACTAATTATGAATCTGCAACATAAGACAAAATTCTCTGGTGAAAAGGTCAGTTAAGACAGATGCTAATTAGTGTTTTATTTGACATAGAAGCTACAAACTTAAACCTACATAGAAATTGTAGATTAAGGTCAATATATCAAGAATCACCAGCTTAAGACAGAATTATGTGGTGGAAAGGTCACTTAAGACAAGGTCAAAGGTCACTGATTAATGGTTTTCCTGACCTGAAAACTGATAAACTTAAGCATATAGCCTACTATCAAAAATTCATGATATACCAATAAAACCAGCATGAAAATGAATCATTTGGTGATATTTCAGTGTTGATCAGTGTGCCTGGTTAAACAGACATTATGTAAGATATTATCTGTGAACTCTCACAGTTTGTCCTTCCTTTTCAGGTCCAATGCAATGCAATGAAACAACATGGAATATGAAAACAGAAGTGCCCCTAAAACCATGAAGTGCATCCTCCACACAGGCAAACCAAATGAAAAGACTACTGAAAAAATACTCCCAATCAAAGCAGAACAGGGTGTGCAATTACGAATGCTGCAGCAAGGAGACGACTGAAACAAAACTTTGCGACATCAAAGTACTTTGCTGTGGTTCAGTCTCTGCCTGGTGAATTCGACAGTAGTCATGGCTGTCACTACAGTGTTATAAAAACTTTACAGCCAATCCTTATGATGATACAACGGTGAAAACACCCTCTCCATATGATTCAGAAAAGACACTTCGATCATCAGCTGACTTTGTCCCGTCAACATCTAACACAGGTACTTTCCTGCGCATCTGTCTATTTTGCAAGAAAGAAAGGAAAAGGGTGATGTGGAGGAGCCACTAGGTTTATGTGAAACCCCAGAGGCAGAGGAGAAAGTAAAGGCTGATGCTATTGCTAAACCGGGCAGTGCACTTCTGGCAAAGATTACTAACGCAAGTTTTCGGTGCAAAGAGGTGAGGTATAATCACAGTTGTAGGAGTGCATACCTCCTTAATGTACCATCTGTCAGTAGGCCTAACATGCCTAATGCTTCAGGTAAAGCTGCGCTGTTAGGTATATATGCATACACTGAGAAATCTATTATCCTTGACTTCTGACTTCCATTTACACCTGGTACCAAGAGCTTTGTGAATTTGCTGGTGAAAAGCCTATAACCACAGCTAGAAACCTGGCCAAAAACTTGCAGAATAAATCTGGTGACAAAATAAGGACAGAGTGTTGTAGGGCTAGAAAGTCGGGTCATATTGTTTATCCCACAGGTTTAGCTGGGCATCTAATCCAAGTAGGATATGATTATGCTGCATCTCCAGAAGCCACAATTAACAAAGCTGCCTTAATTTTGAGAAAAGCCATCGAAAATGCACCGAATACAGTACACCTCTTCCAGAAAATCCCACACTCCAAAACCTGTATGAGGGGGAAGTTACAACTCCAGACCTGTTGCTTCATTTCTTTCAGGTTTTATACAGGGGTCCCAATCAAAGTACTTACAGTCCCAAGCTTAAACGCCGTGCTGTGTCCTCGTGTCATTATGCCATGTTCATATCCGAAAATGGCAAAGTAAAACCAGGCAAGCAGATAATCCTTGGAATGGCAATCAAATCCATAACTGGTAGCAGAAAGCTGACTGAGATGTTCAACAGATGTGGTTACATTGTCAATTACCATACCATTGAGGAAACAGAAACATCATTTGGTGAAACCATTCTGAAAATGGATCAGGCCTGTCCAGAGGGAAAACTCACTGATCAGGTGTGTGGTTTGACATTTGATAATTTTGGTGAACTACCAGAGCCTTTGTCAGGTGCAAACACACTTCCTGACACCATGGGAATTTTGTATCAGAATTAGGATGTGTCAGGGAAGGAGGCCATTAATCAGATAATTCAAACTTCATCAGAACAGTGTACTGGCAAACGATTGCTGTCAAGGATAAGGAAACCCCAAGTCCATGAGCGGCCACTTGAACCATATCGCAAGAAGCCCCGAATGGGTACATTTGATTATGACATAGCTGACGTTGATCATACACCTGATAAGAAGAACAAGGCTCTGGAAATGGATCTGGCCTGGATGATATGTCATGCTATGCAGTTGGAAAACATTCCCATGTGGGTGGGCTTCAATGCTTTGGTTTGCTCAGACAGTACCACAGAATAGAGTGTATTGTACATGAAAAACCTGAACAAATCAATAACTTCCCAAGATGTCGTACAAGAGACAATGAACATCACACAGAAATGTGCTCAAGAATGTGGTCAGTGCTATGGCGTTGTTACATATGACCTGAATGCTGCAAAACCAGCAATGCAGATCCAGGCGACTGAGTCGCCAAGATCTGATAACATCTTCATCATGCTTGGTTCATTTCATATTGAGATGGCTTTGTTCAAAGCTATAGGGAAAGTGATTGATTCTTCAGAAGGCCCTGAGATGCTGACAGACACAGATGTCCTTGCTTCTGGATCCTTGAATGGCTTCCTCGGTGGCAAGCATATCAACCGATGCAAATCGTTTACACCCCATTCTGGCCTTGTCATTGGAAGTTCTTCATTTCCAGGCATTCCTTGCTACATATGAAGGCAAGAATAATGGGATAAATCCCGGAGCTAGACCTCATCAGATCATATAGCCCTGCTAGGGTTACAGGAGAGCGCTACCCCTCCCAGCACGGCAGCCACCGGGTGGGGCGCGAAATCGCAACCTCACGATTACGACACCCTACCACCGAGCTACCGCGCTCCCCCATATGAAGGGAAGGATAATCTTGAACATGTATTTTCAGAGTTGCAATTAAGACAAGATGAAGAAGAGTGGAAACGAACACAGTCATCCCCAGTTTTCATCAACTGTGTCACAATGTACAAAGAATACTCAGGAGATCAGGAGCATATGGGCCGACTGCTCAATTTTGGATAATTTACATTGACTTCATTCATGACTTCCATTTCCTTGAGCGAGCCATTCGAACAAATGATGTTGATCTCTTCACCCATGCTCTTACACCAAACATAGGGTTGTTCTTCATGAATCACACGAACTACGGTCGACGGCTTACAAAATTTCAACTGGGTTTGGTGAATATGGATCCCACACACCCAGGCCTTCGTCCTATCTTGGAGAATGGCGCCTTCTCCATCATGAGGACAGAGAAGCTTTTCAGTAGATGCCCTGTGAGCAGACTGTAAATGCTGATGCAGCATCCAGACGGACTGGTTTGTCATCTGTTACAAACTACAGTTCACGCCTCCGATGGATGTTAACGAAGTCCACGAGCTGCTATAATTTCAAAGGCACAAGAAATGGCTGGATTATCTCAAACTAAAGACACAACAGCTGAACTTTGTGCAACTCGCATCAAATGGGACACAAGTGATCTTCAGAAAGTAATTAGTCAGATTCAGAGTTCTTGCAATCCTTTTCAAATGGAGGAGGCATCCAAGAAGCTATTCAACATCAGCACTGGGAATGCTGCAGCAGAACCAATCCACATATGTTTGCTTGCTGTGCGGGCGAGAGGGCAGAAGAAGCACAAGGAGTTTGTTACTGTCTACACAGATGACCCAACTCAATTTGAACGTCCCATTAAAAAGGAGAAGCTTGAAACCTTCAAAGAATATGGCAAAGTAAACAAAGGTGCCTCAGACAAACGTATTGTATCACTGGTTTGTGCTCGTGATCCTATGGGGTGCTTGGTTATCACAGCTTGCCAGAGGAAACTAGATTTGGAACATGTCTTCTCATATCCGCTGACACCAGTTCCACTATCTATGTGTAGCACTGATGGCTTCATGGTGAAGACCGTGAAGAGTAGGCTTCTGAATCTTCTTGAGAGCAAAGTTCCATCTTCTTTGCCAAGCTGCATCGATGCATTCGTCACAGATGGGATTTTTCTGCTTGATGTTCTTCCGCCGCACATTGCAGGGACTTATGGTGCTTTAGCTGCATGCATTTTAAGGCAGCTTACAAGCCTTTCCCATTTGAGAGTTCACCTTGTGTTTGATTCATACCCTGTTCCATCCACCAAAGACAGCGAAAAGGCACTGAGAGGTCGTGACCATATGGAAGAGAGAGTATACACCATTACTGGGCCAGAACAACACAGACCAAGAAGCATGAATAACTGTCTCCAATCAAGATCATTCAATGAACAACTGCCTAAATTCCTTGCAGCAGAGTGGAAAGCCAAGCAGTATGCTCATATAATTCAGGGACTTCAGGTGTACCTCTCCTACCTTGGGGAATGCTTTCTCTTCTATGTAACAGATGGGAGGGTCACCAAAGAAGAAATGGAGGTCCTGAAGACCAACCATAAGGAGGCAGACACCCTAATTTGTGCACATGTCAGTTATATTGATAAAAGCAATGTGGGAAACATAGCAGTAAGGGCATCGGACACGGATGTTGCCATCATCCTACTGAATCACTGTCACCGATTCAACGCTCACATTTGGATGGATGTAGGGACATCAGCCAAGAATGACAGACGATTCAGAGATATCACTTCCATCAGTAAGGCACTGGGGACACCAATGTGTCTTGTACTTCCTGGCTCCCATGTCTTTACAGGTTCAGACTAGACACCTGCATTCCCCAAGAAAGGTAAGAAGCGTTCATTTAAAATCTTAGCGGAAAACAAATGCATCCAAAAGGCATTTGGAGAAATGGCTCGAGGAAACTTGGGAACAGAACCAGTAGAAACCATCATGTCCTTCACATCAAGAATGTATGGTGCCAAAGCAAATCAGACATTCTCTGAACACGCATCGTTTCAAGGTCTTTGAAAAAACGTATGCACCAAAACATGCAACAAAGAATCTTCTCGAGAAAATGAAGGGAATCGATGCATCAATGATTCCTCCTTGTGAGGCTGAAGTCACCCACCAAATCAAACGTGCTACATTTCTTGCCAAAACGTGGACAGACTCCCATGAGAAATATGATACAGCAACAGTCCAGCAAAGATGATGGAAGGGAACTGAAAGAAAATGTCTTTGAAATCCTGTGGTTTGATGGACCCCAAATGCCAGAAACACTTGTCCCAGATGATTCATCATTTGAAAATAGTGCAGAGGATGATGACAGTTTGTTGTTGGAGTTGGAACCCAAGGAACCCAACTCCTCAGATGAGGAAAGTATGCCATCATCTGATGAAGAATAGGAGTCTTAATAACAAGATACATTTAGAGCTGTTGACATTAGTCACAGGAAGACACAGCAAGGCAGTTTCCAACCCTCAAAAAAAACAAGTTGGTTCTATTGGTATATCTTGATAATCATATCTTAATCATCTATCATAATAAAACCTCGAAACACTACAGCTTGGTGATTGTTCTGAATACATTAAGATCTAAAGTCTGTTAGGTCACTGAGTGTAAAGTAACCTTTGACCTTGTCTTAAGTGACCTTTTCCCCAAATACTCTTATGTTGGCGATTCTTGATGAAGGAACCAATCTTGACGTTTTCCAACAGGTTTCAGTTCTGTAGGCCTCATGTCAATTAAAGGCCTATCAAAGGTCATTCGCTGCCAACTGGCTTTTGAGCTTGTCTTAAGTGACCTTTCCACCACACAATCATAAGTTGTTGATTACTGTTTGGGGGACCAAACTCTGCATTTTGCAAGTGGTTTCAGTGTTATAGTTTTGATATCAAATAAATGTGCAAGTACCCGTAGCGGGGTCAAATGGCGTTTTTTTTTTTTTTTTCCATTAATGTACGGTATGGTACAGCACACTGTAGAAGTGGAGGTCTTACTAACTGATCTGAAGAAATTCACCAAATACTTCATTTTCATGATGGTTTTATTGGGATATCATGTATTTTTTATTGTATATGCTTAAGTTTATCAGTTTTAAGGTCAGGAAAACCATTAATCAGTGACCTTTGACCTTGTCTTAAGTGACCTTTCCACCATATAATTCTGTCTTAAGCTGGTGATTCTTGATATATTGACCTTAATCTACAATTTCTATGTAGGTTTAAGTTTGTAGCTTCTATGTCAAATAAAACACTAATTAGCATATGTCTTAACTGACCTTTTCACCAGAGAATTTTGTCTTATGTTGCAGATTCATAATTAGTACCGTCTTCCCAACAGTTTACCACAGGAGTTAGTCTTATAGGCTCTATGTCAAATAAGAGTGATATGGGGGTATTCTTAAAGGGCCCCCCCCTGCCCCACCCACCACTGGCTGCACTTAATACAAAGGTTCCTGTGGTCAGGTAGGCTACCTGTACATCACCCACCAGTCAAAGCTTTTACAGCTTCCATGTCAAATAAATCTCAGCCAGCTCTTGGACTATTATGGTTTCCTTAACCGGGGAAATTATTTACAACTCTGTCGGTGGTAATTGTTATGCGGGGTATTTTTAGTCCGACCTCTCGTCCTCAAAACGCCAGCGACTGAGCGGGGTCCTCTTTCCGGACCGGAAGTAAAGCACCAACAAAGGAACAGGGCATAAAAACTCGGCAGTATACCTTAGCACATCTATTGTCTTAATTCAAAACACCTTACAATACAAAAACATAGACACCGGATATAGAATGGAGAGGGTGACAGAGTTGGTTTTCAGATACAAAGTGTACACAAACACAACAGTGATGTCGAGGGCAGAATACAATGACAGTCACATATACAGATATTGTCAGTCACTAGAGAACGGCATAGGTGTCAGCTTTTAGGCATAACTGTCATTTAATATACTCAACTGGATACACTATATGTGAATGGAATAAAGGGTCAAGTTGGTCGATATTACTATACACTTGATATGGCGCGACCTGCAGCACACGAAACTGTCACTTATCCGCGGCGACACTGTTTTTAAAACAATGTCGCCGCAGCCAGCAGAGACAAAACCCAGTAAAACAGTGTTTTACTGGGTTTTGTCTCTGCTGGCTGGTCTCGTCTTTTTGGGGGCGCCACTTGTATAGACACGTCATTTCTATATATCCCAGTTGTCTTATGATTCGTGTTCACTGACCCTTGATTTCTGCCCTTGTATTCATATGCATTGTTCGTCACTTTATATTATGTTCTCACAGTTCCACTGTCACTTTTATTTCTGTCTTATTTTCTTAGACTTAGGCACGACTTGGGAGACGCGTTGAAATCGCCACTAGGCCCCTGGTTCCTGGGCTAACAGAGGTGGCACCTGGGCATGGGAGGGGGCCCTTCAGGAGAGCTGTCCTGTAGGAGGCAACGTACGGCTCTCAGGGGCGTCACTGCTCGGGCCTGCTTCATTTGTGGGGTGCAGGGAGGCCCTCCCGTCTGGGGGCCTCGACCTGATAGGTGGCCCTCAGGCTGGGGCCTCGTCGGTGGGGCCTGCTGACTGGCCCTGGGAGGCCGGATGCTGTGGTCGCCCACAGAGCGGGGCGCCGTCAGGAGTAGACTGCGGCACCTCTTCTGTCGGGCATCTGTCAAGGGCCGGCGTCATCCAGGGGTCGGCTGCAGGACTGGAACAAGACCTCGCCACCACTCTTGGAATGGCAACACTTCCGGAGAACCACACCCGGAGGGAGAGAGGGAAGGGCGTCCCACACAGCCGAGAGGTAGTGAGCCGGCCGCGCAAGGGACCTTCTCCTCCGGGAGAACCCTAGAGACTACAGATGAAGGGCATACTGTGGCCGCTCCTTCCCCCACACGGACGGTGGCCGTTGTGGCTGTTCCGCAGTCCCTAAGGGTAGCAGCTGAAGGGCGTACTGTGGCCGTGACCGCAGTGCTGCTCCCGAAGGAGGAAGAGGCAGATGAGGGCATACTGTGGCCGCTCCCTCCCCGACACGTACTGTGGCCGTTGTCGCGGCTCTGCCTGCCCAATGGGAAGTAGCTGAGGGGCGTACTGTAGCCACTCCCTCCCCGGTACATACTGTGGCCGTGACCGCGGTGCAACTCCCATAGGAGGAGGAGGAGGTGGATGAGGGGCATACTGTGGCAGCTCTCTCCCCGACATGTGCTGTGGCTGTTGTCGCGGTTCCACTCCTCCTTCCTTTGCCAGTCGGTGCACGCTCAATAGCTAACGCTCCGAGGCTGTCTCCAGATGTGGCTGTAGCTGAGGGGCGTACTGTGGCCGCTCTCTCCCCGGTACGTACTGTGGCTGTGACTGCGGTGTTGTTTGGGACTGTATCTCGAGCAGTCCCACCCCGATCCTGGTGAGGGCTGCTTCATTTGTGAGGTTGTCTCTCATTCCTGCGTTGTTGTCATTGGGTCGGTTGAGAGGAAGAGGGACTCAAGGTAGGGGCGCCCCGGCGCCCTTCTCGCTCTGGGTCAGTCTCACCCAGACCTGGCCTGCCGTGGTGTCCTCCTGGGATGGTGGTGGGGCTGGGGCTCGGCAGTGGGGTGGGTGGTCTGGCAGCGGCGGAGGTGTGTATTTTAGTAACCATATACCGTAACTAAATCACGGTGGGAAATGGAGTCTTGTGGTGCCTCTGTTAACTAGATGGAGATGCACATGCAGCATCCACCCAGGAACCAAAGCTTTGCACTTTTCCCAGCGCGAGGGAGAAATAAGAATATCATGGTAAGTTGTAGAAGAGATGTGGTAACTGGATATAAAAAAAGAATAAATTTGTCAACACCAAATTAACATAGGTTCGTGAAAAATAAGTCCTGTCTTACAAACATCTTAGAAACTGGCAGACTGGACACGGGCTTTGAATGGGGGTTGAGGAGCTGAGTTGGGGGGATGAGGTTGAATGAGAGATGGATTTTCATGATTATAAGAAAGCCTCTGATACTGTTTCTATCGTAGGCTAATCCATGAGTCCGTGGAAATAAAAGTAATATATTTAGGAGGATTAAATTATTCCAAACTGGCAGAAATTTGAACATATGTGATAGGTTTTTTGAATTAGCGAATGTTGCGAGTACAGCTTCACACGATTCTGTTACTGGAACCTTAAGCCCTTATTCTCACTGGGTGAGGTTCCCTAGCACCTCATCCTTCGCAATTTATTTTTGGATATGGCTGGTTAGTATCAACTTGTATGGTATTTATCCTGAGTATGGTGGTATTATTATTTGAATCTTAAATGTCACAGTAAGGAGTGATAAGGTATATGAGGGAAAGAGGTATGTTGGGGGAAGGGCAGAGAAATAGCAAGGGACAGGGCAACTTGGTGGCGATTTGTTTGTGGTCACCCCTTACAGGATTAAGGAGTCTGGCTACCGCTACAAAGACATAGATAGACCAAGTTTCATGGCAGCATCAGATAAGCAGATTATACTGGACAAGTACTCGAAGATATGGATTCCAAACAAACCTGGCTGCCAAATACTCGTACGATCCATTAACAAGAAGCGATGGAGAAGCATGTGTACTAAATTCCGACCAGAGAGAGACATAATCTCAGAGTACGGCACACCTGGCGTACAATTATGTGCAAATGAGCGAGTTTTGTAGATGCACATGACTCTATGAACATCTTGCCTTAAAAAAATATACCATCCAATATGTGTGACAATACTTGGACTTATAATTACAAGGTGCCCCATACACCACAATGCTTCGCACATGTTTCAGAATGATGCGTGCGGTAAAGTGGCCGAAAACTGTCGGGTTTAGGATTCAGATCATCACAAAAGTCAAGCGACGACGAGATTATAGTACGAGTATCGTGTGAAATCAAGAGAACGAGACTTTGTCTTGGGAAAACAAAGCATTTTTAAAGCACCAAATAAGCTCCATGCCAAATGTACCATCCGGGTGCTCATCACAAACCTTAGTATCCGCAGATAGAGTTTTCGACCCAAAACTGCGTAGTAGAGCAGGGAAAACTTTGGTACAAACAGAGTCCTTTCCAAGTCCTATCACCTCGTCTGGCACGGATAGTTCCACGGGTTTCAAATGACACCGGCGCCCCATCCATTCCAGCAACCAGATGTGAGAAGCGCCTGAGTCAAAAATCCCCTCAGCCTTTTCGCCGTTAACACTGATACTGGACGGTTTAGGCCAAGTAGGCCTGGGAACGGTGGTAAAATAATTCAGTTCTAAGTAAGTTTTATATCTGTTCATGTGCTTAATCCGATATTTGTATGAAGCTAGTACATCAAGTCCAATCAATGACATGTTAAGGGTACTTAAGACCTCAACATAGGGTCTTATCTACTGTAGATGCGCTTTTTGGTGGTGTCTTCTACTACCATGGTAACATTATCCAACTCCGACACTAGCTGACTCTCCTTACTAGGCTCGTCGTTTGTGTTTTTTTTTTTTTTTTTCCACAGACCACACTTTTTGGCCGTCGCAACGGATACAAGTGTCCTTGAAGACCCGGAGTCCACTAAAAAGTTGGTCCAAAGCCAGGCGATTTTTGTTCTGACCAAATAGCCCGATCTCCAACGCCCGGGATGCTCCTCAATTAGGTTTATCCGAGAACAGTCGCCCTCCTTTAACCGATTTTTGACCATGACTAAATTATAAGTGCTGATAACAGAAGTTTGTTTTATACGAAGACAAACGAATTACATTTAAAAAAGATCTTCTTACAAGCCCAATACAAGTATAACCTACCCTTGAGGAAATCGCGATCACTGAAGGACGCAAATTCCCCTCTATTTATAATGGTTCCGTTTTCGATGGTAATCAAATAAAACATGAAATATTTTCATAATTAAACTTTCACACTATATATTTTTTAAATATAAAAAGGGGACTAGTACTGTAATATTGCACGCTTCAGTTTATTAACTTTGACAGTAACTAAAGCGATAGCTATTATTATTATTATTATTATATCATGAAGATTTACCCTACAGCATATACTTCATAATATTATTGGAACAAAACAAAAACATCCAGGACCGCCCGGCGTTCATAATTTTGTTTTTGATTCTGCATACAGTATGGTATTTGTTGGCATTACGCGCCAAAACATCACCAGAATTAAATCTGAGTCATTACTATTGGAATCATGAATAGCGGAAGGAAAAAAAAAAATAAATAAATGGGTAAGGATAGGCCTAGTGAATGTAGTAGCATTAGTTTTTTTTTTTTTTTTTTTTTTTTCTGTACGCTGATTATTTACCCTCATTTCTCTTGAGGCGTGATTCCACCGGGCCAACACAGGCAACATGTAGCATGTGATTTGCCTGGCTTACAACATGTATGTTGAATGCGGCGTTCAACAGGAGACATGTTGACTGCGACAAGATGTAGCATACCAC
The DNA here is from genome assembly GCF_032717465.1 of Coenobita brevimanus. Taxonomy (NCBI): domain Eukaryota; kingdom Metazoa; phylum Arthropoda; class Malacostraca; order Decapoda; family Coenobitidae; genus Coenobita; species Coenobita brevimanus. The sequence goes on from NC_137054.1 coordinate 65,653,141, forward strand.
ATGCCAATGTTTATATTGAATGCCAAAAAATCTTTTCCACCGATTCAACAAAAACCGAGCCAGTTGTCAACACGATATAACAGACAGGCATACAGATATGTCGATAGACAAAGCTTAACAAAAAAAACATATAAGTAGATACCGTGTAAAACACACACACACACACACACACACACACACACACACACACACACTGCTGAATAACTTATAAAAAGGTGTGAATGTATAGAAAGACGGGTGCTGCGTGCCCGCCGTCAAGAGGAAGGCACGAATGCAAAAATTTTCTGAAGTACCATAACTTAGCATAACAAGAGACAAGACAGAGAGAATAATGTAACAGAAGAAAGATTTGTTAGTGTTGGCACGGCATTAGGACTGGCGGAGAGATAGGGAGAGAGAGAGAGAGAGAGAATGTGTGTGTGTGTGTGTGTGTGTGTGTGTGTGTGAGTGTGTGTGTGTGTGTGTGTGTGTGTGTGTGTGTGTGTGAGACAGAGAAAAAGTGTGTGTGTGTGAGATAGAGAGAGAAAAAGTGTGTGTGTGTGTGTGTGTGTGAGAGAGAGAGAAAAAAAAAGTGTGTGTGTGTGTGTGTGTGAGAGAGAGAAAAAAAAAAGTGTGTGTGTGTGTGTGTGTGTGTGTGTGTGTGAGAGAGAGAGAGAGAGAGAGAGAGAGAGAGTGTGTGTGTTCTTACCTACCTAATTGTTCTTACCTAATTGTATCTTTACAGGAATGAGTCAAGCTCGTATTGTCCCGTGTCTTAGACCATATTTATCGTACATATCCTTAAATTTGTGAATTGTTTTGGCACACACTATTTCATTCGGTAGTGCATTCCATTGATCAATTGCTCTGTTTGGGAAACTGAATTTCCTTACATCTTTATCACCTCTCTTCTTATGCAGTTTTTTGCAGTGTCCTCTTGCTGATGCTTCTCCATATGTTAAGTAATCATTTATGTCTATTTTCTCCTTTCCTGATATGCACTTATATAGCATTATCATGTCACCTCTTTTCCTTCTCTCCTGTAGTGTTGGTAGATTCAGTTTATTTAGTCTTTCTTCGTAGCTTAGGTCCCTTAAGCTTGGTATCCATCTTGTAGCCGCCCTTTGAACTTTTTCAATCTTGTCTATATGCTTTTTGAGATAAGGACTCCAGACTATTGATGCATATTCCAGGGTTGGTCTAATGAATGATGTTATTATCCTTCTTAGCATGTCTTCATTTATGTATGTGAATGCTATTCTCATATTTGCAAGCAGTGTATACATGTTCCGTACCTTCTCGCTGATGTGGTCAGCCGGAGATAGTCTGTTATTGATAATCACACCTAGGTCTTTCTCTCTTTCTGATGTGTATAGGGTTTTATTTCCTAACTTATAATCCCAATCAGGTCTTTTTCCACTTTTACCAAACTTGATTACATGACACTTGTCCACATTGAATTCCATTTGCCATGTACTACTCCATTCATGAAGTTTATTTAATTCTTCTTGTAGCTCCCTACAAGAGTCTGTGCTAGTAATTCTCCTTTGTATTTTTGCATCATCTGCAAACATATTCAGATAGCTCTCATTTCCAGTGTTACTGTTTATATCATTTATGTACACTAAAAACATGATTGGTGCCAGCACCGAACCCTGTGGTACTCCACTAGTCACTTCTTTCCATGATGAGTAGTTTCCTCTTAGTACTGTCCTCATTTCTCTTTTTATGAGAAAGTCTTGCATCCAACAAAACAGTTTGCCTCGAATTCCTCCTTGATGGTACAGCTTCCATAAAAGTCTTTGGTGTGGTACTGTGTCAAAAGCTTTCTTGAAATCTAAATAGATACTGTCCACCCATCCTTCCCTTTCCTGTATTGTGTTTGTTACTCTGTCATAGTAGCTCAACAGATTAGTAACACATGATTTTCCTTTTCTGAAACCAAACTGTCTTTCTGTTATCATACTGTGTTCTTCTAGATGATTTACCCAAGCTTTTCTTATAAGTTTTTCTAATACCTTGCTTACAACACTGGTCAGTGATACTGGTCGGTAGTTGAGAGGATTTTGTCTATTTCCTTTCTTGAATTAGGGGACTATATTTGCTTTTTTCCAAATATCAGGTAGTTTAACCTTGACTCAAGGATTTCTTGAAAATTAAAAATAATGGTTTACTTAACTCCTTTGCACATTCTCGTAACACCCAACATGAAATTTCATCAGGACCACTTGCTTTTCCTCTGTCTAATCTACTTAACTCCTCTTGTATTACTTTTTCTGCTATTTGTATATCTGGTAGTATGTGTGGACATGCGTGTTCCACATATTCCCTCTCAAAATTTTTTTCTTCTGTAAAAACTAATTGGAAATTCTTATTTAGTGCTTCACAAATATCTTTCTCTTGTGTATAAGTGATTCCCTCGTCCGTGATGGATTGTATTATATCTTTTACTCTGGTTTTGCTTCTGATGTAGCTGTAAAACAGCTTTGGTTGATCACTACTTTTATTTATTATATCCTCCTCAACCTGTTTTTGGGCTTCCCTCCTTATTCTTGTATAGTCGTTTCTTGCCTGTTTGTAATTATTAAACGCCCTTTCACTATTGTGTCTTCTGTACCTATTCCACAACAAATCTCTTCTTTCTTTTGATTTTTTACATTCTGTATTGAACCATTTCTGTATTTTCTTATCTGCTTCTTTGTGCTGTGGGATGTACTTCTGAACTCCTATTTCATAAAATTCACAAAATTTTTTATATACAGCATTTAAATCTTGTCCTCTAAGCTCATTTTCCCAATCAACTTCTAAGAAATACTTCTTTAGGTCTTGATAATTTCCCTTTTTATAGTTTTGGCTCTTTTTGTAACTGTCATTGCTGTTTACTATGTCATATGCGATCCTGAAGATATAATTTAGTACTGCACGATCGCTTTTGCCGAGTGGAGGGTGATATATTAAACTGTCAATGTCATTTTCTTGCCTAGTAAATATTAGATCTAGCACTGAAGGTACATCAAGTCCTCTTTTTCTAGTGGTTTCCCTCACATGTTTTTTTTTTAAAGAAAAACTCTTGTACGAGATCCAGGAGCTTTTGGTCCCAACAGCTCTCTTGGCTATTTATATCTAGAGTATTCCAATTTATATTTGTATTGAAGTCCCCAGTTAGTATAATTCTTTCCGATTTCTCTTCCATTTTATGTAGCAAGGATCTTATACTCTGAATTGTACTCTCTGCCAGGTCCTCATATTCGTCTCTTTCCCATGTGTTTGATCTGGGTGGCATATACAAATTGGCTACAATTACTTTACCTTCAGATGTGTCGATCTCTACTGCAATCAGTTCTACTTGTGATGGTATATCTAGGTTTATTTCCTTGACTTTTAGATTTTTCTTAGTTAATATTATAAGTCCTCCTCCTTTTTTTAAATTTCTGTCTCTTCTCCATATATTGTATTCCTCTAAGTTTAGTATGTCATTGGATATCCTTGATGTTAATTTTGTCTCAGTTAGGCATATTATTTGTGGTTCATTTTCTCTGACATAATCATTCATCTCTAGTAATTTAGATACCATTCCATCCACATTTGAGTACATCAACTTTATCATCTTGTTTATATACTTGTCATGACATGGTTCTACTAACTTCCTCCTTTTTCTTCCATCCTGTTTGGGTACCACTTTCGTACCTGCAATCCTATTACTTTGTAAAAAAAAATTCTTTTTGTCCTCTTCTGATCTTCCCTCATTTTTTGTTTTTGCTTCCTCCCTTTTCTCTTTCAGTAATTCCAGTTCCTCTTGTGTTAGACATCTTTTTATCCATACATTTTTGAACTCCTCTTTTTCCATAAGATTCTTTGCATTTTTTAGTATCTCTTCCACAGTGTTTACACTCTGGAAAGTCACCTTTAGAGGTCTTGTCTTGCTTTTCTCGTATTTCCCTAACCTTTTGTGTTCCTCTATGTCTTTACTACAGATTTCCTCTGATACTTCTTTCAGTAAGCTCATTACATTTGCCATCTCCTTTTTGTCTCTAGTGATTTTGTTTTTAATTTCTTCCTCTTCTATACCAGTGATTACTATTGATTTATTTATTTCTACTGAATCTCTGACTAACTTTGGATTGTTTTGGATTATTCTTTTCACTTCCTTTTTAATGTTTTTTCCTCCACCCTTGTTTCTAAGTCTTTCTTTACTTTCACCATTTCAGCATACGTGGTTTCTACATCAATTTTGTAGCTTTGCACAGCTTCATTCACCTGTGTTATCTTCTCCTCAATATCACTGCTCTGGTCCATAAGACTGTTTGCTTGTCTAATTGTCTCTGTGTCATTTTTTAACTCTTCCATAACACTCTCGTGATTAACTACTGTACTTCCCATTTCACTCACTTTCTTCCTAAGGGTATTCAATTCCACTGTTATTTCACTGATGGTTGTGTCTTTCTTATTGGCCTCCCTTCCCAGTTTTTCTATCTCTTCCTTTTGCAAGTGCATTTGCTTCTTTATTTCATCCATTTCATTTTGGAAAGCCATTTCTAGTTTGTGTACACGTTCAACCAGTCTATTGTGAGTCTCCACTTCAACCAGTTCTTGGTAGAAATCATCATTTTGCTTTTTACTTTATCCCTTTTCTTTTCCAAATTTGTTTTACTGAAGTATGGATCCATTTTGTAATACTAAATGAACAGAGTGTGTACTTACAAAGCATGCACGCTTTCCCCGTCTTGCTGTAGTATAAACAAACGCAGCTGACTCAACGCATCGTGGTTCTTTGTTGTTTGAACCAGTCTTATTTAAACTTATTATTTCTTTTCCTTTTAATAATGAAAAATCATTTAGTCTAACCTGGTACAGAGCTTGACTCATTCAAAGATACTTATTTAGGTAATGCCTCTGGCCGTGTTGAGCTGGTATGGAGCGCCGGTAACGGATGTCTACCTCCAACGATGCCCTGTGTGTGTGTGTGTGTGCGCGTGTGCGTGTGTGTTCTTGGCTAATCCCCGCAGTGCATCTACTTTAGCCTGGTTATTCTTGTATTGTTCCAAGCGTATATCCCATAGAACCACAAGTTTTCAATATTCTTCTATAAATTCTACGGTTTTATTCTTGAGATCAATTCATCTTGTTGCTTTCAACATCGAATCCTTCCCGCGACTGGTGGGAAGGCCCGCAACACTAGGCAACAGGCTATGGCTGGTAGTATTAAACTACCTCTTTGCACGAGCAAGCACGCCAGCCGTGTTTTAAAGCGAAGAGGTTCCTCGTACGGCGTGCGAAGAGGTCTCTCGGCGTTGAAAGTACTGGAATATGAAGCAGGAGCATCACCCGCCTCTTCCCAAATATTTTCGTATCTTTTTTTATGCTGATATCATATTCATGTAACTAGTTAGTACCTTTACATTCACGAATCGCATTTGCATTTTTTTAAATGTTTGTTATCATTTTTTTGTGTGATACTATATTTATAGATTTTTAGGAGACTGGTGGTACCCATTTACGATCAAACTACTGCTACCACTATAGAGCTCAGTGACTGCTACATGCGCACAGCCCAGTCGTTGACTTATATCATTCCCAAGTTACCTGTGTCTCATACAGTGGTGATTCAGGCAACTTCACAGCTTATTTCCGAGAGCACTTTATGTAAGAGACTTGTAAACCATTCCACTTTTCACTACTGTCTTCAGAAAGGCAAGCACGTGGTATATTTAAGGCCGTGGTTTGGTTACTACTATCGCCGCTAAATTCTAGCTGTCGTAATCCTAATCACTTCCTTTTTACGGTAGCCATAACTTAACCTAAATAACCTAACCTAACATATTTCTAACAGCAGAAAAACCAAACAGGACCGCTAAATTCTAGCACGTGAAGCTGAACTGTAGCAGTATTAACCTAACCTGACTAAAACTGACCTAACCTAACCTATTTCTAACTTAACTGAACCACCAAACCAAACAACTTAATTCTAGCTGCCGTAATCCTAACCGTGGTTAGGATTACGGAAGTCGCCGCTAAATTCTAACTGCCGTAATCCTAATCACTGCTTAAATTATACCACGTGATTACCTTTCTGTAGACTAATGAAAAGTGGAATGGTGTACAAGTCTGTTAGATAACCTGACCTGATCTAAACTAACCTATTTCTAACCTAACTGAACCACCAAACAAAACCGCTAAATTCTAGTTGCCGTAAACCTAACCACCATTGGACCCTTTCTCAAGTATTAAAGTATCAAGTATTAAAATTACTTCCTACCATTGGACTGATTCGAAGACGTTGTTTATCAGATTAAGCATATTATTTTCGCAATATATCACACGAGAGATTACACATAAAACAGATAACGGCAAACACGCGCTCCTCCGGCGTACCAATCTCACGATTTCTCTCCCAGAGAGCACCCCCGCAGCATACCAACCGATCCGTAGTCTCCTTCTGGGAAGAGGCTGTTCGGCCTGGGTTTTACGGTACCAAACAAGGAAGAGCCTCTTCATGAAGATGCTTCGCGGGAAGGGGAAGAGGTGTGACATTCATGATGACTTTCTGGATTTGCTGGGAAGGAAAAGAATGCAGACAAAAAGATAACAAAACTCGGGGAGGCATCGCAAGAGGCAATGGAGAGCGAGAGACGGGAGGAGGGTGGTTGTGTTGCTGGCATGGGTGAGAAGCAGCAGCCCAGTAGCCTTCCTTCCCGCCTCGGATACCACCTTAAGCACCTCATTTATCACTCACAGGTGAGTTATCCATATTATTTCTTCTTTATTTTATATTTTATATCACTATGTATGATTATATGACTTAAATTAACGACAATAACTTACATAATGAGTGAAAATAGAGTCAAAATAGGGGTTCGATCCAGTTTTTTTACCTATTATAATTTTCCCCATATGTTTATGTATCGGCATATAACGAAGTCGCATGTAACGAGTGGTTTTTGGTACCTATTTGTTATGCTGAGTGTTTTTAGGTCGACTTCTCGTCCTAAAAACACTAGCGACTGAGCGGGGTCCTCTTTCCGGACCGGAAGTAAAGCACCCACAAAGGAACAGGACATAAAAACCAGGCAGTATACCTTAACACCTTAACACATCTATTACACCACACATCTACTTGATTTTCGTTGATATTAATCTCCAACGCGTACTCATGTACTGACGATATTCAAATCCAAAAAATAAATAAGGATGCTTGAAATACCATAAGATTTAAATAGCACCCTCTGCTAACTCGGTTTTAAAGGGACATCTTGGATGTCTGGGACGACACCTCCCTATATCGTCCTCTGTAATGCTGTGTTTTTAAGGCGACTTCTCGTCGTAAAAACACGAGCACTGGGACGGGGTCCTTTGGCTAGACCGGATGTAATGCACTAACAAAGGAACAGGGCATAAAAAGAGACAGTACACCATATCACATCTATTGCTTAAATTCTATCCCTTACAGTGCTACATACACAATATTTGATACACAATAACACAGAGATACAATAATACACTTATAATTGGATCCAATCTGCTTTGCACAGGGCACAGGGCAGTCAGGGATATGGGTGACTATTATTGAGGAGAGATATCACTTCACTGCGATGGTCAATCGAGAACACTGGTCGTGTCACTGGTGGATAATAATAAACGGAGGAGTCTCACTTATATTCACTGTGATTGGGAGTCTGTGGGGGATATGATACTATAACAAAGGTAGGGTGCGTGTGGCGACATCCGACACCGTCACCTAGTCGCAGGGAAGCACTTCACTAGCCTTTCGGCTCGCTCACACACCTACCTTCGACTCCACAGAAAACTCCCCGCTTCCTTTCTATAGGGGGAACTGAACTGTTTAATGTTCAAGCACGACTTACTCTGATATCACTGTTTAACATAACTTTTATTTGTCACTGCCACTGTGCATTGGATCACTGTCACTGTATTAGGGGTCACTGTCACTTTCACTGTTCTACCCGTGTTTCTTTGGTTGTTGGGTCACTAGTACTTACTGTCAGGGAGGCTCCCTTGTTTAGGGCCTCGACCTGAGGGGCGGCTCCTTCCTAGGGCCGCGCTGGTGGGGTGTAGGGAGGCCTCGTAGTCTGGGGGCCTCGACCTGATCGGGGGCCCTCGGGACTAGGACCGAACAGGCGGAGGATTCGGGCCTGCTTCTTCTTCTGCCGGGGCGTGAGGGAGTCTAGGTCGCCGTCGTCGGGGACCGTGGTGGAAGGCCTGGGCGTCCGGGGTCTGCAGGTGCTCAGGGGAAGAGGCGCCGTCAGGGCTGGGCTGCGGCAGCGACTCCTGTAGGGCTCCAACAGTGCTAAGGAGCGCCCGGGTGTGGGCGGTAACTCCGCAATCGGGCCTTGCCACCACTCTAACGCCTCCGCTTGGCCAAGAAGCCTGGATGGCGACGAAGGGCTCCCCGGAGGAAAAGAGGCTTGAGGGAGACTCACGCTCTCCGTGGTTCCCTGAGTGTGTTCATTGGGCTGAGGTGGGGCTCCACTTCCCCTAGTATGGACTTTGGCTGGTGCCGTGAACTTGTCCGGCGTGCGAGGGACACAAGTAGGGTGATCGGGGTCGCCCTTTCGCCGAGGCAAGCGGCCGTCAGCGTGGTGTTCCTCTCGCAGTAGGGAACAAGCCGGAGTGAGGGGCACGAGGGTCGCACTCTCTCCAATACGGACAGATCCTACCGTCAGGGAATTCTCCACCCTGGTACGTGCCCCAGTCGTAACTGAGTGTCCGCCCGTACGGGAAACGACTAGCGGAGAAACGGGATCACCCGTCTGCTCCGGCGAGAGGCCGACCCCGAGTCGCCGCTTCCGTAATTGGGTAGCGCTACACGTACGGTAGCAGGGTCTATCTACCCCGGACCGTATTCTGGCCGTAGCCAAAGTACAACTGGAGAGGGATGCACACAGGCAACTCTCTCTCCTCAGCGTGTTAAGGCCGGAGCCTGGGGTCACCTTCCCCTTTACACACTTTGTCAGGCCGTAGCCTGTGTCTATCTCTCTTTTAAGGCCGTAGCCTTGGGCCTCTTCCTGCCCTTGGGCCTCTTCCTGCCCTAGAGGGTGTAGCAAGACCGTCAAGACGGTGTTACTTGGGACTGACCTCTTTTCAGTCCCACCCCTGGTCTGACGGTCACTACCCCGCCCGCACAGTAGTTCAGGTTGTCTGAACGCCTGGGGTTGGGGCACTTGCGAGGAATAGGGGATCAGGGCCGGGATGTCCCGATGACCCTCTTGCCCGAGGTCACTAACCTCACCTGTGTGTCCTCCTGGGGTGGTGGTGGGGTGGCGGCTCGGCGGTGGTGTGGGGGGTGGTGAGGTGGGAGGTCCTGTGGCGGTCTCGGCGGGCATTTTATCCTCATAGCTAATAATTATACACTATATCAACCAACTCCAATTCTCCATAAAGGCACCAGATACTAATAAACATACAGACATGATAATTATCGTAAATATAAGCGAAGAAACACCATAAATAAATAATAAATGCAGTCATCACTCACCTTCATCATCCCCAGCAGCTCCGCCTCATCTACCACAATGCTCCTGTGACGTTACCCTCCACCCGTAAAATTATATACTTTTCAATGGCAAATTTTATGCACAGAAGCTCTTGAATATATTATCAGCTGTTCAAATAATAATCATTGTAATGAAGGAAGTAGGAAGAGATCTACAAGGCCCTCAGAAACCCGCCCATCCCCTCATAAACTCGCCCATGCACACAGAAACCCGCCAAGGCCCTCAGAAATCCGCCCAGCCCCTCATAAACCTGCCCAGGCCCTCATGAATCCGCCCAGGCCCTCATAAAACCGCCCACTTACTCATAAACCCGTCCAGGCCCTCATTAACCACCCCCAGGCACTCATAAACCTTCCAGGGCCCTCAAAAACCCACCCAGGCCCTCATCAACCCGGCCAAGCCCTCAGAAACCCGCCCAAACCCAAAAAAAAACCGCTGAGGCTCTCAAAAACCCGCCTGGGCCCTCAGAAACCCTCCCAGGCACACAGAAACCCGCCCAGGTACTTAGAAACCCGCCCAGGCCCTCATAAACCTGCCCAGGCCCTCATGAACCCGCCCAGGGCCTCATAAAACCGCCCACTTACTCATAAACCCGTCCAGGCCCTCATAAACCCGTCCAGGCTCTCATAAACACGCCCAAGCACCCATAATCCCGCCAGGCCCCTCATAAACCCGCCAAGGCCCTCATCAACCCGACCAAACCCTCAGAAACCCGGCCAAACCCTCAGAAACCCGCCCAGACCCTAAGAAACCCGCCGAGGCTCTCAAAAAACCCAGGCACTAAGAAACCCGCCCATGTACTCAGAATCCGGCCCAGGCCCTCAGAAACCCACCCAAGCCCCCAGAAATGCGCCCAGGCACTAAGAAATGCGCCCAGGCACTCAGAAATGCTCCCAGGCACTCAGAAACCCTCCCAGGCCCTTGGAAACATGTCAAGCCCCTCAGAAACCCGCCTTGGCCCTCAGAAACCCGCCCAGGCCCTCATGAACCCGCCCAGGGACTCAGAAACTCGCCCGGGCCCTCACAAAAATGCCAAGGCCCGGAGAACCACGCCCAGTCCCTCAAAAACCCGCCCAGGCCCTAAGAAACCCACCCAGGCCGTCAGAAACCCGCCTAGGCTCTCAGATATCCGCCCAGGTCCTCAGAAACCCGCTTATGTACTCATAAATCCTCCCAGTCTCATAAACTCTCCCAGTCCCTCACAAACCCGCCCAGACCCTCGAAAACCCGCCCAGGCTCGCAGAAACCCGCCCAGGCCCTGACAATTCCGACCCGCCCAGGGTTTCATTAACCCGCCCAGGGTCTAATAAACCCGCCTAGCCCCTTATAAACCTGCCTAGAATCTCAGAAACCCGCCTGGCCCTCAGAAACCCGCCCGGGCCCACAAAAACCCGTCTGGGCCCTCAGAAACCCACCCAGGCCCTCAGAAATCCGTCCAGGCCCTCAGAAACCCGCCCAGGCCCTCAGAAACCTGCCCACGCCCTCAGAAACCCACCCAGGCCCTCAGAAACCTGCCCAGTTAATCAGACATAGGCCCAGGCACTCAAAAACCCACCAGGCCCTCATAAACACGCCCAGGCACTCAGAAACCTGCCCAGTCTCTCAGAAACCCGCCCAGGCCCTCAAAAAACCCGCCCAGGCCCTCAAAAAAACCGCCCAAGCCCTCAGAATTCCGCCCAGGCTCGAATAAACCTTCCCAGACCCTCAGAAACCTGCCCAGGACCTCAGAAACCCGCCAAGGCCCTCAGAAACCCGCCCAGGCCCTCTACAACCCGCCCTGGCTCTCAGAAACCCGCCCAGGCCCTGAAAAACCAGTCCAGGCCCTCAGAATCCCACCGAGTCCCTCAGAAACCCGCCCAGTTAATCAAAAACCCGCCCAGGCTTTCAGAAACCCACCAAGGCCATCATAAACCTGCCCAGTCCCTCAGAAACCAGGCCATGCGCTCAAAAACCCGCCTATGAACTCAGAAACTCGCCCAGGCCCTAAGAAACCCGCCAAGGCCCTCAGAAACCCGCCAAGGCCCTCAAAATCCCCCCCTGGCCCTAAGAATCTCACCCAGGCCCTCAGAAACCCGCCCAGGCGCTCAGAAACCCGCCCAAATACACAAAAACCCACCCACTCCCTCAGTAACACGCACAGGCCCAGAGAAACACTCAAAGTTGCTAAGAATCCTGCCCATGCCCTGAGAAACCTGCCCAGGCCCTCATAAACCCGCCCAGTCCCTCATAAACCCGCCTAGACCCTCAGAAACCCCCCCAGGCCCTCAGAAACACACCCAGGTTAGGTTGGGTTTCTAAGTGCCTGGGAGGGTTTCTGAGGGCCTGGGCGAGTTTCTGAGGGCGTGGGCAGGAATCTGAGGGCCTGGGTGAGTTTTTGAGGGCCTGGGCGGGTTTCTGAGTGCGTGGGGGGATTTCTGAGGGCCTGGGAGGGTGTTTCAGGTCCTGGGCGGGATTTTTGGGGCCTGGGCGGATTTCTGAGTGCCTGGGTGGGTTTCTGAGGGCCTGGGTGGGTTTCTGAGTGCCAGGGCAGGTTTCTGAGGGCGTTGCCGGGTTTCTGAGGGACTGGGAAGGTTTTTGAGGACCTGGGCGGGTTTCTGAGGGCATGGGTGAGATTCTAAGGGCCTGGGCTAGTTTTTGAGGGCTTGGGCGGGTTGCTCATTTCATGGGCGGTTTTTTTTTTTAGGGCCTTGGCGGGTTTTTGAGGGCTTGGGCGGGTTTCTGACGGCCTGGGTGAGTTTCTGAGGGACTGGGCAGGTTTCTGAGGGCCTGGAAGGCTTTCTTAGGGCCTGGACGGGTTTCTGAGGGCCTGTGCGGGTTTCTGAGGGCCTGGGCGGGTTTCTGAGGGCCTGGGCGGGTTTCTGAGGGTCTGGGAGGGTTTCTGAGGGCTTGGGGTTTTTCTGCAGGCCTGGGCGGGATTCTGAGGGCCTGGGCGGTTTTGGGGGGGCCTGGGCGGGTTTCTGATGGGCTTGACGGGTTTCTGAGGGCCTGGGCGGGTTTCTGAGGGCCTAGGATGGTTTCTGCAGGTCTGGGAGGATTTCTGAGAGCCTAGGGGGATTCTGTAGGCCTGGGCAGGTTTTTGAGGGGCTGAGCGAGTGTCTGAAGGCCTGGGCGGGTTTCTGAGGGCCTAGGTTTTTTTTTTAAGGGGCAAGGCAGGTTTCTTAGGGCCTGAGCAGGTTTCTGAGGGTCGGGGCGGGTTTCTGAGGGCATGGGCAGGTTCTTGATTAACTGGGCGGGTTTCTGCAGGCCTGGGTGGGTTTTTGAGAGCCTGCGGGGATTCTGTGGGCTTGGGCGGATTTTTGAGGAACTGGGCGAGTTTCTGAGGGCCTGGGCGGATTTCTGAGAGCCTGGGCAGGTTTCTGAAGGCCTGGACGGGTTTTTGAGGGGCTGGGCGAGTTTCTGAGTGCCTGGGCGGGTTTCTTAGGGCCTTGGCGGGTTTCTGAGGGTCTGGGTGGGTTTCTGAGGGCGTGGGCAGGTTTCTGATTAACTGGGCGGGTTTCTTAAGGCCTGGGTGGGTTTCTGAGAGCCTGGGCGGGTTTCTGTGGGCCTGGACGGGTTTCTGAGGCCTTGGGTGGGTTTCTCAGGGCATGGGCGGGTTTCACAGGTTTTGAGCTGGCTTTTGAGGGCCTGGGCAGGTTTCTTTGAGCCTGGGAGGGTTTTTGATGGCCTATACGGGTTTATGAGGAACTGGTCTGGTTTCTGAGGGCCTAGGCAGTTTTCTAAGGGTCTGAGGGTTTCTGAGGCCTTGGGCGGTTTTCTGAGGGCCTGGGCGGGTGTCTGAGTGCCTGGGCGGTTTTCTGAGGGCCTGGGCGGGTGTCTGAGGGCCTGGGCGGTTTTCTGAGTGCCTGGGCGGGTTTCTGAGGGCGTGGGCGGGTTTCTGAGGGCGTGGGAGGATTTCTGAGGGCGTGGGCGGGTTTATGATGGACTAGGCGGGTTTCTGAGGGCCTGGGTAAGTTTCTTAGGGACTAGGCGGGGTTCTGAGTGTCTGGGAGGGTTTCTGAGGGCCTGGGCGGGTTTCTGATTAACTGGGCAGGTTTCTGAGGGCCTGGATGGGTTATGAGGGCCTTGGCGGGTTTTTGAGGACCTGGGCGGACTTCTTAGTGCCTGGTCAGGTTTCTGAGGACCTGTGCGGGATTCTGAGGGCTTGGGCGGGTTGTTCATTGCCTGGGCTTCTTTCTGAGGGCCTGGGCGGGTTGTTCATTGCCTGGGCTTCTTTCTGAGGGCCTGGGCGGGTTGTTCATTGCCTGGGCTTCTTTCTGAGGGCCTGGGCGGGTTTCTGAGGGCCTAGGCGGATTTCTGAGGGCCTGGGCGGGTTTCTGAGGGCTAGGGCAGGTTTCTTAGTGCCTGGGCAGGTTTTTTGAGGGCCTGGGCAGATTTTTTGAGGGCCTGGGCGTGTTTCTGAGGGACTGGGCGGGTTTCTGAGGGCCTGAGCGTTTTTCTGAGGGCCTGGGAAGGTGTCTGAGGGACTGGGCGGGTTTCTGAAGGCCTGGGTAGATTTTTGAGGGCCTGGGCGGGATTCCGAGGGCCTGGGCAGGTTTTTGAGGGCCTGGGCGGGTTTCTGAGGGCCTGGGCGTTTTTTTTTTTAGGGCTTGGGAGGGTTTCTGAGGTACTAGGCGAGTTTCTGAGGGCCTGGGCGAGATTCTGAGGGCCTTGGCGGGTTTCTGATTTACTTGGCTGGTTTCTGAGGGCCTGGGAGGGTTTCAGAGGGCCTTGGCGGGTTTTTGAGGCCCTGGGCGGGTTTGTTGAGGGCCTGAGCGGGTTTCTGAGGGATTGGGCTTGTTTCTGAAGGCCTGGGCGGGTTTCTCAGGGACTGGGCCTGTTTCTGAGGGTCTGGGCGGTTTTTTTTTATTAACTGCGCGGGTTCCTGATATCCTGGGTGGGTTTCTGAGGGCCTGGGCCAGTTTCTGAGGGTGTGGGCAGGTTTCTGAGGGCCTGGCCAGGATTCTGAGGGCCTGGGCGGGTTTTGTAGGGCCTGGGCGGATTTCTGAGGGCCTGGGCGGGTTTCTGAGTGCCTTGGCGGGTATCTGAGTTCCTTGGCGAGTTTGTGAGGGCCTGGGCGGGTTTCTGAGTGCCTTGGCGGGTATCTGAGTTCCTTGGCGGGTTTGTGAGGGCCTGGGCGGGTTTCTGAGGAACTGGGCCCTGGGTTTGCCCTGGCAGCCCCAGGGTGGCTCCAGCAGTCCCAGGGTGGTGTAAGTGGCCCCGGGGAGGCCCCAGCAGCCCCGCAGTGTCCCTGGCTGCCCGACAGTGATTCTGGTGGTCCCAGGGTGGCCCCGCCACCCCCGCAGTGACTTGATGGCCCTGGGATGGCCCCAACTGCCCCAGGGTGGCCTGGTCGGCCCCAGGATGGCCCAGGTGGGTGCACACTGGGTGTAGCGGCCTTGGGGTGGCCCCAGCAGCCCCACTGTGGCCCCTGCTGCCCTGGGGTGGCCCCAGCAGCCCCACGGTGGCCCCTGCTGCCCTGGGGTGGCCCCAGGAGCCCCACGGTGGCCCCTGCTGCCCTGGGGTGGCCCCAGCAGCCCCACGGTGGTCCCTGCTGCCCTGGGGTGACCCCAGCAGCCCCTGGTAGGCACCAACAGCCTCATAGTGGCCCCAGAGCCCCTGAGGTGGTCCTGGTAGCCCCAAGGTGACCCCGGCAGCCCCAGGGTTGCCTCAGAAGCCCTGTGGTGGCTTTAGCAGCCCTGGGGTGGCCCTGGCGGCCCCAGGGTGACCCCGGCAGCCCAATAGTGGCCCCAGGGACCTTACGATGGACCTGGTGGCACCAGGGCTTCCCCAGCAGCCCAGCAGTGGCCCTGGTGTGGGCCTAGTGGCTATAGGGTGGCCCCAGGGTGGCCCTGGCAGCCCTGTGGTGGCCCCACGGTGGCCTCGGCAGCCCAGGAGTGGCCCTGGCAGCCCCAGAATGGCTCCAGCAGCCCCATGGTGGCCCTGGCAGCCCCTGGGAGGCCTCGGTGGCCCCAGGGTGACCCCAGCTGCCCCATGGTGGCCTTAGAGGCTCCACTGTGGTCCCAGCGGCCCTGGGGTTTCCATGGGGGCCCTGTCGTGGCCCCATGGTGGCCCCGGCAGCCCAACAGTGGTTCTGGTGGCTCTGGAATGGCTCTAGCAGTCCGGGGTGGAGCCGGCGGCCCCGTGAAATCCCAGTGGCAACATGGTGGCCCTGGCAGCCCCAGAGTGGCCCAGAAGTCCCTGGGATGCCTTCATGTGGTGGCACGGATAATTGGGTGGCTCAACTGACCAACTATAGCAGGTGTACAGTAGCTCAGTGGGTTAGAGCACTCCGCTCTGACCGAAGGGTCGGAGGATCGAATCCACCCAAGGGTCATTGGTAGACATCAGGAAGGGCATCCTGTCATAAAATGCTACACGCTCCAGTCCTAAAGTCCTCTACCCAGGGGCAATGCCTTAGCCCTTCGGGAATATCGGGCGTAAAACCATTTTTTTTTTTACCAATTATACAAACATTCCCTAACTACTATACATTATCCCCCCAAAGGAAAGGTGAGTGGTACACTGCAGCAGAGACGAAAATTCAGCATGCAGTCCACTGGAATCACACTCAGATGAACCTGGGACTACGCTAACTACAATATTAAGAAAATGTACTGAAGATATTTTGGATACACACTTGGCCAATTTGGAAAAAATATATAATCAGCCTTTACACAAGTTATTTGTTGTTGTTGTGGCCCTAGGCTCATCAGAATGTGAACCCAGTGGACTGCAGGCTTACACTGTCCTTTTCATGCAGTCTACAAAACTTTTAGGGGATGACGAAGGAGCCGAGGGACATTATTACAACTTGGCAGCTTTTAATACCATACGAGTGTTAACGAAGGGACAACCACACAAAGTAGTACAGTATCCATTTATCTATCATTCCATCCTTTATTGTCCCATTAGGAGCATATGAACCCAGTGCTAGGCTACTCAGTCCAGATGTTTACAATGAATAACCAGTCGAATGTCCCACATAGCATGTATGAGGGTATTTGCGGCTATGGGATCGACGTGAGGTTTGGATTTCCTTCTTGTAGCCCTCTATTTCGAGTCCACATGTGCTGCCATTACAACATTCATCAATAAACCTGTGCCAACATTGTGTTCTGCATGAAGAGAGAAACCTGTACTTTACACAGGAAAAATCATCCAATATACTGTATTACCAATATACAGTATTACCAATACGACTTGCGTAAGTGCTTGGGAGAGATTAAAAGCATCTACTTGCTTGAGTGCCAGGTGGAGTTATCTCAGCTTCTTTAGGCCCACAGTGGGGGCACAAGGACATTGGTTACAAGACTGTGACAATGAGAGAGAATTTTTACCTGGTTGTAGTGTAGTGGATTGCTGCCTGGCTCTTATTTGTGAGTCCCAGGTTTGATTCCCAGGATATTTGTAATATATTGGAGGATTGTGATCTGCCTTACCTATCTCATTTCTCCCCCAAAATACAGATATTATCCTTCCTTCACATACTATTTTGTGTGCTTTATCCTCCTTCACACACTTTTGTAAGCTTTATATTCCCTGACATACTTTATTGTGTGCTTCTTACTCTTTTACATATTGTTTTGTTGTCTGCTATATCTAAAGTACCTCATGTAACATCTCCCACTGCTACAAAGAGTAGAAAAACATCAATGAACTTCTTGGTCATAGCAGCACACCTTTCACGAAAAGTAGGTCACCACTTACAGCACCAAGAATTTTTAAATGAGGCAGAAGCGTTGTGTTACTTTGCAGTATGGCATCTGTACTGCCACTCTCATGGTCGTACATCCCTGTGTGCATGGTTGCCACCCATCTAACCAGTTATAACACAACCTGGTATAATATGGTTCTGCTATAAATAAGTTAAAATGTATGACTACTAAAAAAGAGAATTCTGGTATTTAAACATTTATTCAGCAGGTGAAGTAACACAATACAGCTGGTAACTTCCTCAATCTGATGACTTTTTTTCATTTTACTCCTGCAGGGTCCTGCTTATTTTATTCATATCAGGAGAAAACCATGGAAAAAGTAGGGTTAATGCTGACTGTATCTAAACCCACCAATCTGAAGAAAATCTATAAAGCATATAATCTCATCTAGTGGTAGCATGGATAAAACAAAATATATACATCATCAAATTGCAGTGCTTAAGTTATTTCTGTCACTCAAATGCCCCTCTATTACCAACCCCTCTGATAAGGTAATGTCTTTCTATATTTTGTTCTTGTATCCAGGCCTTTTTTTTTTTTTTTTTTTTTTTTTTCAGAAGGCCTCTCATACTGAAGGGGCTAATTAGGACTAAATACAACCCCTCCAGTCTGCAGTCTCTTCTACAGTGAGTGAAGCTGTTTAAAGATGGTAACAAAAAGCTCAACATCTTGAATTCTGAAATGTCCTTTTTAGTTGACTTCAGAAGATATTTCAAATTAAGGTAGTCCTGTTTTGAAAAGTGTCAGTGATGGCTGTATCTTACCTTTTCATTTCAAACAGTTTCTCCCAACCTGTATAAGGGGGTCTTAAAGGTATGAGAATTAATTAGAGAGACATCACTACACCAAAGGGATTAAAAAATAATTATCATACTAAATGGGTTAACTCATAGTTTTCCTATCAATTTCAATACAGTACTGAATACATTGAGAAAATCTGGGTGAAAAAACGAAAAGGTCCAGCATAAAGTACAGTCAACTCGTATCTATCACAGGTTTGTTAGTCACTATCGTCTAATTCATGGTACTTTTCCAGCAAACCATGTTCGCTTCGTACATCGCAGTAACCAATCTGATCGATTTGATAGCCATGATCGCTGTCTCAAGTGACTCATGTCTGAGGAGTTTTCCAGGTCGCAGCATCGTTTACACTAGTCACAGCTGAAAGCCAATCATATGCACACATGAAGAGCCAATCACTGTGCTTTCTACCCACACCAAGCAGCAAGCGGGCACATTAGTCTACCCTTTTTTCCCCACTACCACCACACTCACTTAATGCTGAGAGGCCGAAGTGTGCCTCAAGCCTCGGAACTCCTTCCCCTCCCAAGTCGCTTAAGCACACTCGTCAGTCGAAGTCAAGTAAGAACATTACAATATTGTTCATTCTCATTATATACAAGCATTACATACTGTCTTGAAAGGGTGTTAGTGTTCACTGGAGATTAGTCAGGTGTAAGTATGATGATAAGAGGCAACCCTGCCGAGACGCTAGACTCGTAAGTAATTTCCCCCCTGCCATAAGTTATGTTATTTATACTTCACTGCATTTCTAAGTCATGGTAAGTATTAGGAAAAAAATAACTGCGAATTACCCGAGCTTACTGTATTTTCATCAAGAGAAATAGACCAACACTATTAGCAATGTATATTTACAATGTTAGGCAGACAAATCTCATGTAAGCAACAACAATTTGCCTGAAACTCTTCAGTTTGATGACGTACAGTATTTTACATTTTATTCAAGTTATCTACCCCAAACAACCATACTCTAATTTGGAGAGACTTTTCAAACTGGAGAGGTTAACTATCATCATTTACCCCTTCAAGAGATCTCCCAAAATCTGAATAAAATCATCTGGAGGTACACAGAATAAATCAGTAAAAATCTATAACCCTGGGGTCAGCAACCTTTGATGGACTGGGGTCCGGAACTGCCCTGTTACTCAGTTGGCTGGCCAGATGTTTTGAACTGGTTAAAGACAACACCCCCCTCCTCCAAAAATAATGAATATATAAGAATAAACGTTAATAAGAATAACATTTATTCGAAACATATTTCCTAAAATTATACTGAAGACAATTTTTATCAAACTAATGCACTAGAAACAAAAGAAATTACTTTCACTGAAACAAATATCACCATGTGTAGTAGAAATATTTGTCCATCCATCCATCACCCAATCATACATTGCCCCATGAGGAGCGTAGAAGCTTGGGGCTAGGCTGTTGGTCCCGACATTTAAGATGAGAGTGACCAGCCTCACTCATCCCTGAGTGGCATTACATGAGCAATCAACTCCAATCACCCCTTGGATATAAACCTTCACCGGCTCAATCCGATTCGGGTGCAATAATTACCCACTGAACCACCAGGTGCCAAAATTTGGTTATATGGTTACCACCCAGTGTAGTAAATGGTTTCCTGGTGTACAGGAAACCATATGGCTTGTCACTCTGTGTAGAGTCACCCACAGGCAGAAGGAAGAGGAAAGAATGAAGTAAAGAAAGAGAGAAGAGGGAGTGTAAAGTCAACCATAGGCAGAAGGACACAGAATGAAGGAGAGAAAGACAGAAGAGGATGGAAGGAAAGAAGGATGGAGGAGAGGAAAGGGCAGACACCCAAAAATAGCACTACATCAAGTGAGTGGATGGTAAGTGCCCCCACCTACCACACAGAAGTATTTCCTAAAAATTATACTTAATACAATTTTCATAAACAAATAACTTTCATGAAAAGAATTATCACCACATGTAGTCCACCCATCCATCATCTACAGTAACAGAAATATTTATCCAGAGTACTAATTACTTTGATATTTCAGTGTAGTCATACTGCCAACCCACAGGCAACAAAACAATGTGATACGTGAATGCTGTTTCTCATACACAAGTTTCTCAGTACAGTCCATTCATTTAATATTCAACTTTCTACGGTGCAAAAAGCCTGGAGTGTGACGGTGGGGAGGGGGAGGGGGGATAAAATAATCGGTAGTGCATGAGCTGGTTTTGAAAATGCGAAATCTGGATGACAAAGTAAGCCAGATCCAGTGTCAAGCTGCAGAGCGTGACTTAGCCTTGTAAAACGTCCGAGGAAGTGATGTGGGTCATGACGTCAGCATGCTGTATGACACAGGAGATGTCCCATTTCTTCAGGTCAACTAAACCTTCCCTGCTAGATTTTAAGGTAAGGGACTACTCTGTGGGTTATACTTACTGTGTGCATGTGTTTAATATCCCATAATACAGGCAAAATGACAGACTAGGATCCAAAGGGATGACTTTTGAGGCAGCCACCCCACCAAGTAGAATTTTCCCCATAAGGTACGTCATCTGTAAAGCACGAAATTTCTAGAGAGTGAGGTCTTCTACTGCCCAAATTCTCGCATATTAAGCAAATGGACTGTATTAGGCTTCAGGCTGGAGGAGGTGAGATGCAATATTCCTTTCAAATGTGGATCAATTTTTCAAACTAACTCTAACTAGTGTTTGCCACAGTGATTAACAGCCAGTAAGACTTACTAGTGTAAGTGAAAAACGGGACAATTTTTGTGAATTTGTGGGGCATACTGGCAGGCCAGTCAGATTAGGTTTATGGGCTGAGTCAGACTCGCAGACTGTAGGTTGCCGACCCCTGCCATAACCAGACTGAAAGGGTCAAAATACCTGCAACCCTAACACAATGAGCAAATCTTTCAAGACTGATGTACATTCCTCTGTAATTCATCTCTGATACACCTATAACAGGATGCTGTTGCACTTGTTGTGGTCTCAGGTTTATCTGAACATAAACCCAGTGGACTCCAGCATGAGGTTTCCCATCTGCAGTGTATCATCATAATTTTTTAAGGATAAGAGGGAGTTGAGGAACATTTGTATAACCAGCCAGCAAAGCCACCCATCTATATAAGTGTCACCACGTGAAGGCATCCCTCTTCAGCACCATAACACGACGTATGTGTTATTTAGTGATAATCTTGACCACTACATACCTGTCAGAACATCATCTATTGTTTACATATCCACTCCTATACTCTCTTCATATTAACATGGACCAAATTTCAATCCCTTTGCTGTTTCATTTTACATGACACAAGGTAAAAAAATGACAATGCTATGGCTAGCATCATATTTGTGTTAATCTACTGTTACAACTCAACATTCAAAATGGTGCAATGGCAATTTTAGGCAAAGTTAGAGTGAATGGAGTATAATTGCAATGATACTATTATGTTGTTGACAAGGTGTACTGTATTGTGCCTGAAACATAACAAGCCAACACACATTGCACACCATATCATACACTCAGTAAACACTAACCATGAACACTTCCCTTAATCTTATCCTTAATCTTAAATACAGTAACATTTTCCATGCACGGATGCACACACACACACAAATATATATATATATATATATATATATATATATATATATATATATACAGAAGAAAAAAAGTAACAGCCAATCCTATTTTGCCCTCTTTGGAACACACTGGTCTGAGGCTGGGCTACAGTTGCCCAGAACATTTAAGAGACAGATATATACTCCATGTAATAGTTTACATGATGTAAAAAACTCTGATCATTTCTAAGGTCTGAACCATGGTACATAAGCCACAGCTCTTTCCAAACCGTGACTAACACCAAACTACCACTTTTTTTTTAAGCTTGTTACACATTTACAATGACTAGTAATAGATTAAAGTAAAACTAAACTTATGATCAATAACGTATACAACTGTACATAAACTCTTAAGTCATTTTGATTTCATACTATTCATCATGCCTGATGATTTCATCATCTATTGCACATAACTTGTTGAACACTTAAACTCTTCATTAATTTCTGCACGAATAATACAGTGTGGACCAAACACAACACCATCTGACTTATTGTCTACACTATGGCCAAATCTCAGCCACTTATTGTCTACATTCTGTCCCAAACACACTGTCAACTTTCCACACATGCAATACCTCAACCAGATTCACTTGACACCACTAGCAAAACCAGGGTGTCTCACATCTTTGTAAAAAAGTCTTTAACCCCCGACGCGTTAATTCTTATCAACCTGGTTACCTTTCGTGAGTCGTTGTTTTCGGACTTTTTTTTTTAATATTAAGGTAATTTTTTGTCATCAGATCAAGTGTTTCTGAGCTCAAACTTTTCATCACCCTCATCTTTTCGTAATTACGCTTCTTGGGTGGGTGTGAGGGCAGCAACAAGTCACGTGATAAGTCAGGCGTGAGTCCGCCATTGCTGGGCTACAAACAAGAACTGAATTACTAAATATGCAGTATTCGGCAACTGCGGTGTGGCAGGGCTTGGCAACAGCTCTGATAGCATAGAGGGAGACTCAACATCCTCAGGGAAACCACTGACGCTTCCTCATGCTTGAAATTATGGTGCAGAGACCCATCGCCCCATATGAGGTGATCAGCATAGTCAGGGGTGGCCTGCATATCTGAATTGCTAAATATGTGGTATTTGGCAACTGCAGTGTGGCAGGGCTTGGGATCTGCTCTGACGACATAGAGGGAGACTCAAAGTTCCCATGGAAACCACTGACACCTCCTCATACTTGAAATTATGGCGTGGAGACCCATCGCCTCATATGAGGCAATCAGCACAGCCAGGGATGGCCTGCATTATCACCTCATATGAGGCGATGAGCGCAGTGGGGGTTAAGTACAGTATTGTGACCTTTCCTATAGTTTTTCACCTTAACTTGACCCAGATTTTCATCCTTTTGTAGCTTATTTTCATTGGCAGAAAGATATAATGCTATGGCTCTACAACCTCTCCATAGCAAATTTTGGTGACTAGCATCATATTTTCATCTACTATTACAACTTAGCATTTACAATGTCAACTGTACACCAATTTAATGCAGAGAGAGGATGTTCACAGCTCACTGCACATTTATAACTAAGATGCAAATATGAAACAAGTGACAGAAATGGCTGCCATTGCTCATGAATATGTAGTAAGCAAACGTACAAAAAAAGTTTGAGCATCACAACTTGAAAGTAGAGATGAAATGGATGTAATGGAGTGCAAACACCTGACAAGACACAAGGTCATATTCTAGGTGATATAAGAGGATTTGTATACCTTTATCTTAGCAATATATTTTCCATAGTACAGCTTATCATTCTTCTGTTTGTTAGTCATATTGTTTTAAAATTAACATAACAATAACATACAAGAGGCCACTGAAGTGTCAGGTCCAGAACAAATCACAAAGGCAGAAGTGTTACAAAATATGCAATGCCTCTTAAAGTATGACCCATATTCTCACTGGCTTAGGAAGCTAACTGCAGTCCAGATGCTGGAGAGGGACATCCTTCTAGTGACAGCATCAATGTAAGTGGATGGAATGGAGGAGAAAGTCTGAGGAAAGAGTTCTGCTTTTTCTGTAGAAGAAACAGCTACAAAGTCATCACAGTGGAAAAGAGGAGGGAAGGAGGCTGAAGTAAAGTTGCCAAGAGAATTACCTCCGTAAGGCACAACACACAGTCTGATGGCTCTCAGTTCAGGAAGCAATAATTATTCCAGGGAAAATCAAAGTAGTACTGCCTGAGGGCCTCCCAATCAGCTGCTCCAAAGTGCCACAGCCACCACTTTTTGGGAGGGTCCACAACCTTACTGGAGCGATAGAACAGGTTAAGGTAATAAGGTTGTGATCAAAGAAGCCCAAGCAAGAGAAAAGATTAGCAAAGTAAGTAGAAGGATTAGCTGTAAGAAAAAGGTCAAATATGTTGGAACTCTCTCAAAGACAGTTAGGGATACGGGTAGTGTGCTGTACAAGCTGCTCTACATCATTAAGGATAGAAAAGATGTAGGCTTGTTGACCAGGTGGATCAGTGAATGGCGAGGAGAGCCAAAGGTGGTGGTAAACACTGAAGTCACCTAGAATGGAGATTTCAGAGGAAGAAATTGACAGGATGTGTTTCAACTTAGAAGATAGTCGCGAATTTTTCATAGTCGGTAGAATTAGGGGATAAATACAAAGCACAGATATATTAAGTCAGAGAATGACAGGATAGCTATTACCAAAGGGTAGGGAATTTAGAAGATTAAAGTTCAGGAACAATGGAGCAAGATATGTTGTTGCATATATGCACACAACTGCCACCCTTGGCTTTGAACTGAGTACAGAGAAAGTGGGAGGACACAGAGAAGGGTCTGCTATCGGCCATCTCTGACAGCTGAGTCTCAGTTAGGATGTGAAATTGAGGGTTAGAGAACTGGTGCTCAACAAAGAGAAAATTAGAGGATAGGCCACAAATGTTGCAATGAATAAAAAGTGAGTCAGACAATGGTTTCATGCATCTCACTTGGTCATCACTGGGAGATGGGGGATAGTGGGGACTTTTAAGGGTCCCCCTCCCCAGGAAATCGAGGCTGGATGTTGAGATGCCATTTTTGCTGAATTTGGAGTAGGAAGTGTGGTGTATAATGTGCACATAGCTTGATGTTCACAATTTGAGGAAGCTGTATGGGAGAGTTTGCTGGTCTACTCTCAGTATTACTGATACAATGAAAAAGTTCAGCAAAGGGGAATGATCAGAATTTAGTTCCCAGGGACTGATGAAATAGGAGCTCCTGCACACCCAGTCACCAGCTTTCCATCCACACTGGGGTACTGCCTTGTTCGACTGGTACTACAGTCTACTCCACAGTATGGACATTACACCTCAGTATCCTTTTGTATGTCAGATACTATTTGCCTCCTCTATGTCCCTGTTCACCCAGAGGTAAGCTGAACCGGGGGACCTGTATGTAAATTTCATGGTTGTGTGTCATATTCTAGGAGTCAAATGAGACTTTGTAAAAACAAAAATTATAATATACAAACTAAATCACAATGGGAAACATGCTACAAAGCCTTTTATGCCACCTAGAACCACAATCTGTTTTTGTAGGACTGACAAGGGAAGAAGAGTCCAGAATGTTCCAATGTCTCTTGTTCCTCCTGCAAAAAATCAAACCCTTTGACATGAGGGAAATGATCACTGGTTCTCTCTCACTTCTGCAGGATGGAACAACACAAGGAGCCTGGACCTGCAAGAACAAATCTAAGTTACAAGAAGGTAATGCAGTTCCAGCCAATTTCATTTTACCCCTTTGAGATGTGGGAGCCTAAGGCTAGGCTACTGTAGTCCAGTATACATAAGGGTAGATGATCAACCTACTTTCCCTGATGACATTCTGTAAAGGAAGAACCTCCAGTCAACTCTTGGGGATCAGATCTATCCAAGGCTGTCACCCCACATGAGGCATTCTAACAACTAAACTACAATAGGGAATTAATTATAAATATTTAATCACATCCTTGTACAGGAAGGTTTTATTATAAACCAACTGTTTCATGTTCTTTTTGCAACTAACCTGGTGCTGGAGAGGAATGTTTTCACCTGGTGGCACCAATATAACCAAGCAGTTCCACTGCCTGGTTATACAAACAACCCTGAACTCCCTCCCCATTCTTCAAAGGAGGATGGTGGACTGTAGAAGGGCTGACTGACTGACTGACTGATTACAGTAGAAAGATCATGGCAGTGTAACAGCCAAGGTCACTGTCACTGAACAACAAAAAGGGGCAACTTCAGCATATAGTTCACTGAATACATGTTCAAAGGAGTCTGGAACAACAACAACAACAGTATCTAACTCCTCCAATTCAAAGTGTTCTAAGCTGGTTAAAATAATATGGGGCAATGTGAATAAGATGAAAAAGGTATCACTGGACCAAAGGGTGAGCTCTTAAATAAGCTTAATGACATTCTTTTTTGCAAATAACCCCTTCACTACAAATGACAATGATGGAGAGATGCCTTCATGTGATGATACCCATATAAATGGGCGGTGGAGCAACCTGGTTATACAAACATCCTGAACTTCCTCCCTATCCCCCAAAAGGAGGATGGTGGGCTGCATGAGGGGGATAACCAGCTTACAGTCCACTTGTTTCACCATCCATCCATCCATCATCCAATCCTAGCTTGCCACATGAGGAGCGTAGGAGCCCAGGGCTAGGCAAGTTGGTCCTGATATTTAAAATGAGACTGACCAGCCTCACTCATCCCTGAGTAGCATTACATAGGCAATACACCCCAACCACCCCTTGGATATAAACTTTCACTGGTTCAATCCGACTGGAGTGCCATAATTACCCACTAAACCACTAGGTGCCATAATATGGTTAAATGGTTACCACCCAGTGTAGTAAATGGTTTCCTGGTGTACAGGAAACCATTTGACTTGTCACTCAGAGTAGAGTCACCCATAGGCAGAAGGAAGAGGAAAGAATGAAGGAAAGATAGACAGAACAGGGAGTGTAAAGTTACCCATAGGCAGAAGGACAAGGAAAGAATGAAGTAAAGAACAACAGAAGAGGAAGGAAACAAACAAGGAAGAAGGAAAGGAAAGGACAGACACCCGAGAGCAGCACTACATCGAGTGAGTGGATGGTGAGCGCCCTACCTACCACTCCCCACCTGATGCTAAAACTACAATAACTAGTGACAACATTTCCATTTTATTCCTGCTATCTCCAGATAATTACACTAAACTTGGGTGAAAATTTTTTGAATTGAAGGAGTTAGATATACTGTGGCTTCACAAGACCTGCTTTTTCATTACCTTCTTGCTATCTCCAGATGACTTTATTCAATTTGCAACGGATGTAAGTTGGGGGGAGGGCTGCGAAATGGCAGGGGAGAAGGTGACATGGAGGCAGTTTGTTTGTGGTATCTAGCTATAGATACATAGAGATAGACAACTGACGAATTTGGGGGGACCTGGCAGGGTTACATATTCATTCAATTATCCCTACACTACATGCAGTCAACCCAAAGCTAAATAAACATGTCTGGAGGTAGTACAAATAAACCAGCAAAACCTCTTAAATCCAATGATAAATTTTCTATTTCAATGCTACTGTTTGAGAGGAATGAAGTCACAGAGTGTGCAGTGAGGTTGGATGGTGAGGATATGGAGAATGTGAGTGCATTCAAGTACTTGGGTAGTGTGATGAGTAAGGATGGAACTTTGGGGGATGAAGTACATGAAAGGGTACAGCAGGGAAGAAAGGTTGTTGGTACACTGAAAGCAGTGATGAGAAATAGGGAGGTGAGTATGGAAGTTAAGAAGTCACTGCATGATGGTATTGTGATCCCTACCCTGACGTATGGAAGCGAGGCGTGGACATTGCAAGAGGGGAACAAGTCAAGAGTGAGAGCAGTGGAAATGAGTCACTTGAGAGGAGCATGTGGAGTGACGTGGAGGGACAGGTTGACGAATGAAGAAGTGAAGGAACGTTGTGGGGTAGATGTGGATGTGGTTGAAAAGATTAGGAGAAATACACTGAGGTGGTTTGGACATGTGGAGAGAATGGAGAATGAAAGACTGACTAAGAGGGTGTATGTAGGTGAGGTGGAGGGAGGGAGAGGGAGGGGTAGACTGAGGATGAGGTGGAGGGATGGAGTTGAGAGGTATATGAGGGAGGGGGGGGTGAGTTGGGGGGAGGGGAGTCAAATGGTGGGTGACAGAGTGACTTGGAGGCGTTTTGTCTGCGGCCACCCTTTGCGGGATTAGGGCGTCGGGCTATAGATAGATAGATAGATATATCCAACTGACTATACTCAACTTCAGAAAGGCTTTTTGAACTGGAGGGGTTAGGTACAGCCTTTATGAGTCTCCTACACTAAAGCTAAAAAAAAAAAAAGTCTTCCATGAGCTGTAACACAGTTGATGGGAGGCAGCAAGAATGAGATGAAAAACATGTCTAATATCAGACTGCGTTAACACTCTCATGGACATGTTTTAAATTATTATAACCTTTCTCAATACAGTACAACTGCTGTTGTTGTTGTAGTAGTAGTAGTAGTAGTTGTTGTTGTTGTTCCCTAGGCTGTCTGGCCGAACAGCCCTGAGTCCCTAAGGAAGGCCATGGCCGAGACCAGGCTTTCCACAGAGCTCTCAAGAAGTTGTGTTGTTGGCGTAAATGATTGTGTGCAATGCAGTCTTCCATAATGTGCTTAATAGTATGGGGTGCTGTGTTACATCCTGGACAGGCATCAGCGACAAGGTCATCCAGCCTCTTCTGATAACTTAAGAGGGCTGGATGATGCCTACATCTCAGCCTGGCCAGGTGGACCCTGTCCTCACGAGGGAGATAGGATTCAGAAGGGTGGATATCACGAGGCCATGCATGAAGCTGTGTGTTGTCTTTAAGTGACTGAATGGAGAGGCGAGTGATTTGAGTATGGATATGCTTCTGGAAGCTGGTCTGAGGCAGGCAAGAGGGGAGAGATGACAGCATTTGTGTGTGATATCGTGTGCTGGGTGTTGTTTTGATGTTCCTTAGTGTGTGGGGATGTGCTGCCATGAAGTGTAATGGATGTTTTGGGTATGTGGAGGCCGCAGTGAGAATTTGGGCACCTCTCATGTCTAGATGATCCTTGACTTTTGAGGACTTTGGTTTCTTGATGTAGGTGGTCTGTGGGTGTAGTAGTTGTGCAGCCTGTGATTATTTTTAATGCCTTGTTCTGTATGGTCTGTAGAGTGTTGTAGTGTGTTTTAGTGAGGTTAGGAGCCCAAGCAGGGCTTGCATAATTCACCACTGAACACATACAGTATAGTGTTTGTATACTGTGGTGGTGGTTTCGTTGTTGTGTCCAAATGTTGTATGGGCAAGTGACCTCAAGGCATCGAGCCTTGGTGTTAATTTATCTTTAATGTTTGTGATATGTTGTTTAAATGACACTGATGTACTGTATGTTACACCCAGAATTTTCTGTGTGTGTGTGTGTGTGTGTGTGTGTGTGTGTGTGTGTGTGTGTGTGCATGTGGTGTTGGGGAAGTGTTGTTTATGGTGAGGTACAGAATGTGACTGTGATCTGCTGTCCAGTTTGTGAGAAGGGTTACTGTAGATTTGGCTGGGGCTATTTTGAGCCTGTTTGTGGTGAACCATTCACGTAGTGTGTTGAGGTAAGGTTGGAGGATGTGTGCGGCCGTGTTTGCATTTTGGTGTGTACATGTAAGTGTTATGTCGTCTGCATAGGAAGCTATATGTATCTGTGGTGTGTCAGGTGTGGTTATGTCATGCATGTATACGTTAAAGAGTGTAGGGGACAAAACAGATCCTTGGGGAACATCATTTGTGAAGTTTCTGATGTTCAAAGACAGACCGGCAAATGTTACATGTGCACATCTGCCTACTGAGTAGTTTGCTAACCATCTTTTTGTGTTATTGTGCATGTTTGTGTTGAATATTTTGTTTGTGAGGTTATGACAGAGGATGGCATCAAAAGCTTTGCTAATGTCTACTGTGACTAGGAAGTGTTCTGTGTGATGGCCTAGCTGAATTAATGCCATCAAAAACTCTCTGTGTAAGATCTGTAAGAAGAGTGTTTGTGGAGTGTAGTGGCCTAAGACCATGTTGTGATGGGGCTAGGGGGGTGTGAGGTGTAACTAGTTGCAATACCAGTTGTTCAGTGACTTCGGAGGGGGTGTAGAGGAGTGTGATGGGGCGGTGTGAGGAAGGTAACGTGGGGTCTTTGTTGGGTTTGGGGAGAGTGATGATAATGCCACGTTTCCAGATGTTGGGTATTTTGTTGTGTGAGTAGCTGTAGTTTGATATGTTGGTGAGTGTTTGTATGCCTTGTGGTCCAAGGTGTTTAAGGTGTATGTTGCTTATGTTGTCTGGTCCACAGGCAGATGAGTGCTTATGGTTGCTAATGATGTGCTTCATCTGGCTGTAAGTGAGAGGTGCAAAGTCTCGGTCTGTGGGGAATTGTCTCTTATGTCGGATGATACGTCGGTAGTCGCAATGGGGGTTTAGATGGCTGACATGTGAAAGTGATTGATGAGAGTGCTTGCTTGCTGTTTGTTTGAAGGTATGATGTCTGTTACTGCGTTGGCAGCGTGTGATTGTGTAGTGTTGCTGTCGGACAGTGTGATGCTGTTTAGTGTTTCGTAGAATTTGCTGGTGTTTGTTTTGTGGTCAAGTGTTTGGAGATAAATATTCCAGTTTACTGTTTGTTGTTCTGATATTTATTATTTATCTGAGTGTTGAGTTCTTGTATTTGTTGTACAGTGTCCTGTGTATGGGATGTTGGGGAATGTCGTAGTGTGTCCCGTTGACTGATAAAGCCTTGTTGTTGGTGATGTTGCCCTTGGCTCATATGGACTGAACCTAATGTACTGTAGGCTAAAGTTGCTCTTCTCTGGCAGTTCACCATCCTCCTTTTGGGGGACAGGGCAGAAGCTGAGAGACATTTCCATAACCGGGCAATGAAGCCATCTGGTTATATTCATGTCAACACATGAAGGCATCCTTCTCCAGCACTTGAGCATAATGTGGAGAGAGAGAGAGAGAGAGACATACACAGACAGACAGACAGTCAGAGTGAGAGAGAGAGAGAGAGAGAGAGTAATATATACTGAAGACTTGCTGTATTCAATAACTGAGCAATACCCCAAAGTACCCTTTTATGCATGGAAGAACAAAGAAAACACTAGATGTCTACAAGTTGTTTGGTGGTCACAGGAAGAGGGAAACAGACTGAGGTTGACCTGTTACATACAGGAGGGACAGAGAGTAATGATAAACCTTTGCACTTGATGATGAACTCTACTCTTTCACTTTAACTCAACCTGAATTTTTGTCACTTGCAGCTCATATCACACAGCTCAATGGCAGAAGTACACAATGCCACAGCTCTATATTCTTTCCATAGCCCTTCTTTGTGACTAGCATCACATTTTACTGTTAAACTCTTGATATCACTATGTATTCAAGGTAGAGATATCACTTTTATGCCAAGTTTAAGTGAAAAGAGTACAGTGTTAATCTACTGTTACAAATGGACACTGAAGACAGAGATGGCAAGTTTAGCCCAGGTTCAAGTAAAAAAAAGTACTGCTTCTGTTTAGGCTGTAATATGATAAAAACACTACTAACCTTTACAAAAAACCTACTACTTAAATGCCTTCTTAATTAGGTAGTACAATTCAGTATGGCCTCAACATACAGTAACAACACGAGTCCTAATTTAGCTGCTTAGCAATATATTAGTCTTAGGCTAATTAGGTTAAATCCCTTGTTCCAGTGACATAGTTTTCATTTTCATCTAGCTGTCTCAAAATATTTCAGCTTTGGAGAGATTATTTGAATTACTGAGGTTGTATTAGGCCTTCATATACCATTTGACTGCAAAGTCTCCAAAAAGCCGAACAAAATAGTTTGGATGCAGCAAAAAATAAACTGATAAAATACCACAGGGACATATCTCTAGTTGCTATTGCCAGCTCATTGTATCTATCAGGGGGATCTCTTGTATAGAGGGCTTTCTCTGACTTCTCTTAGAGCTGGAAGGGAATATCTTCATGCAGTGGCACAGATATGAACAGGTGGCTCCACACTTTGATTATACAAACAACTCTCAGCTCCTCTCATTTTTCAAAAGGAGATTGATGGACTGCAATAGATGGGCAGCATCAGTTTGCAGTCTACCAGTTTCAGATAAGCCTGGAGTCACAACAACAATATAAGAGGCCTTTCCTAAACTAGATTAAAATAATCTGGAAGTAGCAAGACTACACTACAAATTAAATAACACCAAAAAGTAGCACATCAATGGATTCAAGGGGTCAACAGCTTGACTAAGTAGTTAACGAAAATTCTGAACTATAAAAAGTATGTCAAAACTGTACAACAAATACATTCACAATGGCTTAAGCGAGTCAATGGATCCATTAAATGCCCTATATTACTACAATCTTTATTTTTCTTGCAGGGGTTTATTAACTTTACTACCTCATTCTGGCAAGGGCTTTATTAAATGCCCATTATCATTTTAACAATGGTCTGTTACCTATGCTATAGAAATCTGACAAAGGTCCATTAAATCCCCTACATATTTTGGCAAAGACCAATAAAATGCTCTGTACAGTATATAACTGTACTATTCTGGTATGGGTCTACTACATTCTCCATTCAGTATTATTACTGTCTTCTGGCAAGGGTCCATTAAATGCCCTATTTTATTCTGGTTCTGTTAAATTCTTTCTGTTGTATTAAAACAAGGTTCCATTATATGCCCTTTATAATTCCAGCAAGGGTTTGTTAAACTCTCTATAATGTACATGTACTGTTATATAATTCTGGCAAAGGTCTGTTAAAGTCCCTATACCATGCTAGCAAGGGCCCATCATATCTCCTAGAATTTAGTGATATACTGTAGCTTTTATATTCTCCTTGCTCTCTCCAGATTATTTCATTCACTTTGTTATAGACCTGTGCTGGAGAGGGACGCCTTCAGGTGGGCATCAATATAATTGGGTAGCTCAGAATTCCTAGTTATGAAAAAACTCCTTCCCTATCACCCAAGAGGAGGATGGTGGAGTGCAAGAAAAGGGCAACTTAAATCTGTAATCCAAAGAGTTCATATTTAACATGAGCCTCAGTCCACAACAACAACAGGATAAACTATTCAGACTAAAAGGGTTTGACTTAATTAACCTCTCTGAGGTGTAGGGGTCTGAAGCTAGGTTACCATAACTCAGTACATTTAAGGGTAGATGATCAGCCTACTTCCCTTGATGGCATTATATGGCTGACACACCTACAATCACCTTCAGAGGACCGAACCTATGGAAGGCCATCAATGAATGTGGTGCTCTAATCACTGGACCATGAGGAGATAGCGAGAATGCAGTAAAAGACATCATCATATTGAGTAGGTTAACCCCTTCAATCTAATGATACATTTTTCACTGTAATTAGGCCAATATCAGATGATGATAATGAGTTTAAGGGACATCTCCTGCAACAAATAACACCTTCAATCTGATGACACATTTCTCACTGTAATTAGGCCATCAACAGATGATGATATTGAGCTTAAGGGATATCTCCTGTAGCAAAGCTCTTGCATGCATTGACCATGGTCACCTAATGGCTACTTTCCATGTTGCTTTTCTCTGGCAGCCTCCCCTATTCAGTCCCTCGTCCCTGAGGTCGTAATCATAGACCTCATCCCAGGTCTCTTTTGTTCTGCCTCTTGCAACCTTACCCCTGACATTCACACTCCTCACCTTCTGCACCCAACTGTCATCCTCCATCCTCTCAACATGCCCAGACCATCTCAATCAACCCCTCTTATTCAGAACATTAATACAATCAAATACCATCTTTCCTCTCAACTCTTCAATCACAATCCTAGCCCCTCCAGTCATTGAATTCAAGGACGCACTACTCACCCATCAAATCACTGCCATTTCTGTATGTCTGGGCCTTCAAATATC
The DNA here is from genome assembly GCF_032717465.1 of Coenobita brevimanus. Classification (NCBI taxonomy): domain Eukaryota; kingdom Metazoa; phylum Arthropoda; class Malacostraca; order Decapoda; family Coenobitidae; genus Coenobita; species Coenobita brevimanus. The sequence continues at coordinate 65,686,646 of NC_137054.1, forward strand.
CTATTCCTTTATTACCAAGGTCTCACTATCAATTAGCATTACATTCCTAATACATGCGGGGGGGGGGGGGGGTAGCACAGTGGTAGCGCGCTAGACTTGTGATCGGGGGATTGCAAGTTCGAGCCTCGCCCGGGCTGCCGTGCCGGGAGGGGTAGCTCCCTCCTGTAACCCTAGCGGGGCTATATAGTCCAATACAGGGCTTAGCTCGGGGGAACTCCATTTCTCCCATTTTTTCCTAATACATGCTGCACACAAAGATCCCTTAGTAAGGAGGGAAAGTCCTCTCAATGTTAGCATTACATTCCTAATACATGCTGCACACAAAGATCCCTTAGTAAGGAGGGAAAGTCCTCTCAATGTTAGGAGAGGTAACAGTTTCCTGAACTTCCTCCAAATACTCCTTATCCTAGTCAGGGCTAGCTCCAGCCCCATTACCAGCACATACCATAAAAAAAAATAAATTAATTAAAAAAAAATAAAATAAAATTGGTTTTACGCCAGGCATCCCTGAAGGGCTAAGGCGGTGCCCCTGGGTAGAGGACTTTTGGACTGGAGCATGTAGCATTTTATGACCGGATGCCCTTCCTGATGTCTACCAATGACCCTTGGGTGGATTCGATCCTCCGACCCTTCGGTCAGAGCGGAGCGCTCTAACCCACTGATCCACCAGCACATACCATGTCCTCAATATAAAAAATTCCTCCACACACTCCAGCAGGATTAATCCTTTCATGTCTGACTATCTCTACACGCTCTCCCCGACACACCACACACATGAAACAAGCATTATTTCGCAGCCTGCCTCTAATACCACTATATTTCTTATGCATCCACATATCACAAACACTGCACAAGATGGAGTTACTTTCCACACCTTTGTAGCAAACTGCAAATGGCAACACTCCCTCTGCTCTGACAGTACCACTACCAGCCCTAGATATGATCACTTTTGTTTTATTCACATTTACTCTCAAACCCTTGTGCTTCATTCTGTCTCTGCACTTCCTAAATCTTTCCTCCACCTCCCTTTCATTCTCTGCAATCAATATCAAGCCATCAGCATACAACATCTCCTATGGCAGTCCATATCTGAAGTCACACAAGAGAGTTTCAAGCACAATGACGAACAATAAGGGGCTCAAGACTGACCCCTGATGCATGCTGAGAGTCATGGAAAACTCATCACTCGTCTCCATTCACTCTCAACTGGGTGCAAGTATCTACATACATAGCCATAACCAATCTAACCAGCCACATCTCAATTCCAAGCTTTCTCATTCCTCATTTCACCACCTCCCTGGGGACTCAGTCCATGGCCTTCTTCAAATCAACAAAGTACAGATCCCTTTTCTTTCCTATATACTCGTCCAGAGGCTATCAGACAATGAATATGGCATCAATGATCCTTTTGCCTGGCATAAACCCAAATTTCATCTCAACAATATTCACGCTTTCTCTTACCATACCTTCTCGGACTCTCTACAGTACCTTCATTATCTGGTCCAAAAGTTTTATGCCTCTATAATTTCCTCTTTCCATGACATCACCCTTCCCCTTATACACATTTACAATCACATTCTTCAATCAGTCATCTCTGACAACACACTCATATGCTAATGAATTTATCAGATCAGTAACTAAACCCACTCCTATATCACCAAAGGCCTTCAAAATTTCATCAGTCAACTCAAACACACCCACCACCTTCCTCAATTGCATTCTGGTGATTGCCCTGCTCACAGTAGCAGCGCCATGGCCAAGGGCCAAACACTGGATCTGCTGACTCCAAACATTTCCTGTTCCAGTCAAACACCTCATTCAGCAGCCAGTTATAAATTTCTCTCCAGGCATCTTTAATATTCTCAATGTCCACCACTACCTTTCCTTCATCACACTTCACATACTGCTCACCTATGATATCCTTATCTTCCCTCTTCATCCGATTTACCACCTTAAGTATCATATACTTCCTTTCAATGCTATTTAGGTTATCCAGGAAAAGTCTCTGAGACTCAGACTTTGCCATGTATACCCCCTTTCTGGCCCTATACTTGGCAGCCAAATGTTCCTCTCTGTTACCATCCCCAGAAAAGTATTCTTTTCTCCTTAACTACCACTTCCATTCCATCATCCCACCACCAAGTACCATGTTACCTTATGTCTTGGAAGGCCCCTTGTCCATCCACACACTGAATCAGTACCTCTCAAGAGATAGATCTCGAGATCTCTATACTGCTCAATAACACTTCTGTCAATAGCACCCTGTTCAGCCATCACTCTACTCATCTATAGAAGGCAACTCTTAATCAATGGTTTCTCAATTTCCATATCTTCCTCCTGGGTGCATATGTCCTGTTCTTCACCAGCCATTCCTTCAGCACCATGTCACATTCAGTGATTTGTGTTGCTGAATACACTCTGAACTCCCTATAACTTTAACATCCTTCACCAACCTTCTATCAGCCCTCCCGACTAGGAAACAGTCAATCTGGTTACTACTACCACCGGGCTCATGTGCAACCAGCCTACTCTCTCTATTCCAAAAATGCATGTTGCACACAATCATATTTACTGCCTCCGCAAATTTGAATATCCTTTCCTCTTCGACATTCTTCTTACTGTATGTGCATCCCCCATGCACTCCTTCATATCCTTGACCTACTTCACCCACATGACCATTTAAATCCTCACCCAAAACTAGTCTCAACATCCCCCATACCACCAACCACATAAATCAAGCCATCCAAGAATCTATCATTTTCTTCATCATCCAAACCAACCTGTGGAGCATATGCTGATATAACTGGAATCATGAGTTTTTCATTCATTCATTCATTGCCAGACGCCATGTATCCCAAACGGGGTGGCCAAGGGCTTAGAGTTAATTGTTTTACAGGGAGGGGCACTAATCCTCCACCAACCCCACTTGACACGTAGGGAGAGGTGAAGGTTTGAACTCAGTCCAGGTGTAGTAGAGTCCCAGGCCGCTGCAATCGTGAGTTTACCAAACAATATTTTCACTGCTATAATCCTTTCATTTACTCTCATTACTTTCATGACACATTCCACCCACTTCTCCTCAACCTGCACACCCACACCACCATATCTGTCTACATTTCCCTGCCATAATAACTTATACCTACAGTCCTTCCCAGCCATCATCCCAGCTGACCCTCCCTTGAACCTGACTTCCTGCAAGCAACAGACATCCACCCGCTTCTAACTCAAGAGTCTCTACCACTTCCTCTGCTCTACCCTTTTAACTACCCACATTCCACGATACCACTCTGAACTCCTTAGGAGATTCGATTTCCACAGACTTGCTTTTAATTTCTGTCATGACGCTAAATACAGTAAAGCAGGAGACGCACCACAGGCCCCATCCACCTGAACAGTCCCATATCCAGGCACGGGACCAGGGACCCATAGCCCACCAGCTGTGGCCAGTGGATGTGACTGGCCTTGGGGCACCCTGCCAGGACAGCTACAGGAACACCCTTCAAGCATGCCCTGGCACTGTAACTGGCTTGCCATTACACACCCACTGACAGGGCAGCCTCCTGGGGTGCCACTCCCAGGTTCAGACCCCTCTCTACTGAGTGGAAATGGCAGCCTGGGAATCATAGTGCCCTGTACCCTCTGGTACAGATCCAATCCCCATCCCATCTCAGTCCCTGAATTGAGCTAGCAGAGCATGCACTATCCTCCTCTCAGCTCCACCACTATGCAGCGGGGGCAAACTTTCTGGCCACATGCCCATGCTAGCACCAACCCCTATGACATTGTGGGGTATGTTGTGTGGTATACTAGTACTGTAAATTAAGGGTATCTGGAAAATCAAATTTATAAGCAGCAGTGAAATTCAGGGCAATTTTTCTGTCATGACTCTGTTAAAAAGGTGTGTACATTGGGGGTAGAGTTGCAATAGGCTGACCAAAAAAGGCCTTGGACGAAGTCACAGAGCATGACCTCAGGAGTATGGGACTGAAAAGGGAGGCTGTCAGAGACTGAGCAGTGTGGGGAGCTGCCATCAGGTGACCATGGCCAATGCATGCAAGCACATTGGAGCCTTTATAAACAATATAAAGGACAGATAAGCAGACAGATAGATACTGTACATAGAAAGACAGAAAGATATTGAGATATATAAGGCAACATCTAACAGGGACTGTTATCATTTTCTTCAACTATTCAGTTCAACCACCTAATGTACAGCTGCACACAAGTATAACAATTCACTCTGATACAATACATAAAACAGGGATCTGGACTTACCAGAAGACAGTTGCTGATTATGCATGACTCTTAAATTTTTGTTTTTTTGTTTTTTTTTTACTATTCAACTGAACCATCTACAGTACAGTTTTGGACATGTGTATAAAATCATTTCATTGCAACAAATAAAGTAGAGGCTCAGATCTGTAAAGAGACAGATGTGTGTGTCGAAATGTCATCCACAACTTAATAAAATTATATGCCAAATGCTTCATGATGAAAGCATAATAATAATCTTAAGAATATAAAAGCTATCTAAAACAAAAGCCTTATGCCTAACAACTTAACAAAATATCTGTGAGCCAACAAATTAACCTCTTCAATCTGATTATACATTTTTTTTTTTCTCTCTCTCTCTCTCCCTTTTGTACATTTACATAAGCTTATTAAGCTTAGGGGAGACTTCTCAAAGTGATGGGGTCGGATATAAATTCATTAACCCCTTCACTGCTAGTGGACTACCCTATATTAAATAAAACTGTCTGTAACCAACGAGAATAAATCGCAAACTCTCATATCCAAAATGCCTGGGTCCAAAGGCTTTATGGTAAATGGAATATTTTGGAAAAATGTTATCACATTGATAACTATGAGGAAATCATGTAATAAATAGTCTTGACCACTATCAGCTGCAAATAAAATGGAGTACCTTGCATTAGTAATTTGTCATCTGTTCTTATACATGTCTACAAAGGAACCGGGTCTTCAAATATGCACTGAATATCAGGGGATATGTGACACCAACACCCCTCTATAGAATGAAAAAATCATCTGCAAAGTGGAGGCTTTTGGAAATCCAATGTTCAGATTTGGGGAGTTTGTGCTGTACTGTGAAAAAATAGTTATGCCATCAGACTGAAGGGGTTAATAATGACACTTTAATCCTTTTGCTAAGATGGTGTCTTCTAATTTTGTTCTTCCTACCAACAGATGATTTCCTTGAGGTTTGGAGTGATGTGAGATAGTGACATGGTTAGGAACAGAGCTCAATATTATATGAGTTGTATATGGCCATGTGGAGAGGATGGAGAGTGAGAAACTAACCTGGAAAGTATATGAGTGAAGGAGAGAGGGGGAGAGGGAGGGGGACACCAAGAACAAGATGGAGGAATAGAACAGAGAGGTATATGAGGAAGGGAGGTGTAAGCTGGAAGAGGGCAGTGAACTGGCAGGGGACAGGGCAACATGGAGGCAACTTGTCTGTGACCATCCCATATGGGACTGAGGTGTCTGGCTATTAACAGACAAACAGATAGATAGATAGATAGATAGATAGATAGATAGAGATAGACAGACAGATAGACAGATAATATACTTGTCAACCTGGGAGGCTCTGAGGCTTTCTAACACCCCTGCCTTAGTGATTTATTTGGAATTCTATATTTTACCATTCTCCTCAATGTTATGTATGCCTATTCAATACCAACACAGTTTGTTTTTGAAGGCTCCAACATGCTTGCATGCGTCGGCCTTTGACACCTAATGGCAGCTCTCCATGCTGCTCGATCTCTGGCAGCTCCTCTATTCAGTCCCTAATCCCTGAGGTCCCACTCAATGACATCGTCCCAGGTCTTTTTCGTTCTACCTCTCGCAACCCTACCCCTACATTAACACTTCTCACTTTCTGCACCCAATTATCATCCTCCATCCTTTCCACATGCCCAAACCATCTCAATCTACACAGATTGCTTAAATAACATCCATCCATCATCCAAACCTACATTGCTCCATGTGGAGTGTAGGAGCCCGGAGCTAGGCAGTTGGTCCCGACATTTAAGATGACAGTGACCAGCCTCACTCATCCCTGAGTGGCATTACACAAGCAATCAACCCCAACCACCCCTTGGATATAAACCTTCACTGGCTCAATCCGATTGGAGCACAATAATTACCCACTAAACCACCAGGTGCCAAAATTTGGTTATATGGTTACCACCCAGCATAGTAAATGGTTTCCTGATGTACAGGAAACCATTTGGCTTGTCACTCAGTGTAGAGTCACCCACAGGCAGAAGGAAGAGAAAAGAATGAAGGAAAGAAATCAGAAGAGGGAGTGTAAAGTTGCCCATAGGCAGAAGGACAAGGAAAGAATGAACGAAAGGAAGACAGAAGAGGATGGAAGGAAAGAGGGATGGAGGAGAGGAAAGGGCAGACACCTGAGAGCAGCACTACATCGAGTGAGTGGATGGTGAGCGCCCCCACCTACCACAATACAGGAAAATATTAACATCCAATATGTGGAAAACAGCCTGGGTCTAAGATTTAAAAACAAACTTACAAACAACTCTCTCTCATAGCTGCAGTTTGTTTTTGCAGGAAGGACAAAGAAAGTGCAAAGTCTTATACTGTGTCTTGTTCTGATTTAAAAAAAAAAAAAAAAAAAAAAATCAGTTACATTAAAAAAATAATAAATAATCAAACAGCAGAAGTTTAATAGGTTTGCATGGAAGACAAGGAAAAGAAAATGCTTAATCCTTCCATGTCTCTCATTATTCTTGCAAAAACATATCTTACTTACAAGAGGGAAGTGATCATCAGTTTGTTAGTGAATTCAGGCCCAGGCAAAGAAGAAGCATTGGGGAGACTCCTTGACCAATAAAAGCACAGGCTTAAGTGGCTTTGAAGAATTCGCAACACCTCTTCCTTGGTGATTTATTTTGCAGAGTACTCCTCATTAACCCCTTGTAGGTTACTGATGCAAACTATGTCAGTTTTAAAATTATTTAAACACCATAGCAGAGAATGTTAAGGTGTCCAATGCAAAATAAATTATCAAGCAAGAGGTGCAACAAAACCCTCTATGCCACCTAGAATACAGGCTCAAATTCCATAAATCACTTTGGTTGTTCCTGTGGCCCCAAGCCCATCGGAACATGAAAACCTGGTGGACTATACCCTAAAGCTGCTCTGCTGCAGTCCATCATTCTCCTTTTGGGGGATAGTGACATAGATGAATAGAATTTATATAACTAAGATGTTAAACTGCCCAGATGTATCAGTGCCACCACAGGCAGGCATCCCTCTCCAACACCAAAATTTTGCACCCAACATCTTTGGTGAGGAGGGCACCTTCATGCAGTGGCATTATTATAACTGTACACATCCACTGCTGGCCTATACCAACATCCCACAAATTAATCCTTCAGTTCACCGAGTTCATGTCCTGATGAGCCTGAGGCCACAACAACAACAAGATCTTCCTCTTAGCTGAACATAACTGTCCAGATGTGGCATAGATAAAGACAATATCATCTTAGCTAAGAGGTCAACCAATTCACTCACATGACACTGTTTTCACTTCATTCTAGCTAAATTTTATTCAGCTTTCAAACTGTAGGAATTAGATATAGCCTTCACTAAGCCCTTCAATACTACAGGTCTATCCTAAGCTGAATAAAATCATCTGGTAGTGCTAGTAATAAATATATAATCAAATTAAAGGGGTTAAGCTGAACAAATAAAAAATAAAAAGTTAACTACAATAATATTTTACTGAAACTTTACACCAAATAAATTAAAACAACTTCTGGTGTATTAAACAAAACTACTTCTGGTATATTAGACAAAATGCCTTGCAGTGTATACAACAACAAAAAAATAAAAACTCTGGGTAAATACAAAATATTCAGGCAACTTTATGGTAACAATAATGAAAAAAAAAAAAAAAAATGTGCATCTACATAAGCTTCCCTGGTAACACATTAATAACAAAAATTCAGTTAAAAACTTCTGGTATATAAGAATGTTTTCTGGCACCTTCAAACCAAAAATAAATAGAGATTTCACACACACACACACACACACACACACATATATCTGGTACTGTATACTGGATATGAGTTTATTAAAACTTAAATAATAACAAATTAATAATAACTGTAACATAACACTATTACAAAAAAAAAGAAAAAAAAAAAATCATTTCATTTCATCATCCAATCCTACGTTGCCCCATGAGGAGCATAGGAGCCCGGGGCTAGGCAAGTTGGTCCTGACATTTAAGATGAGAGTGACCAGCCTCTATCATCCCTGAGTGGCATTACGCGAGCAATAAACCCCAACCACCCCTTGGATATATACCTTCACCGGCTCAATCCGACTGGAGCTCCATAATTACTCACTAAACCAACAGGTGCCAAAATTTGGTTATATGGTTAAAAAAAAAAAAAAAAAAAAAAAAAAAAAAGTACATAACAAAACCAGTAGAGTAGGGGTGACCCAGTTAGAACAGGGAGATTAAAGTTATATCTGGAGTAAGATCAACTGAGCCACAGGAAAGAGATTAAGGCAAAGTACGAAGATTACTGTTAGGGCAAGAGGGAGAGCAAGGAGATTAAAGTTACAGCAAGAGATGGAGGAAGGAGAGTTAAACAAGGCAATTAAAATCTGAATATGAATGTACACTAAATTTTCCAGGCAACAGCTTTACATGAGGACCAACTGTTCACTCTATTACCACAACATACCCATAACCCAGACCCCTCCCAACTTTATAGCCCAAACTTGAGAGTAGGGGCCCAAGGTTTGGTTACTCAGTGACCAATTGCTTGCCCCTCACTGGCTTTACCTGAGCAAAAACCATCCCTTGAATTCTGGGCTGCACTGTAAGTGACATAGGACAGTTTGGAGCAGCTCTTTCTTGGCAATTTATCTTGCAAATTACACATTAATATCTCCTGTATGTTACACAGATTGTCTTAATATTGACAGAGCCTGCATCAATTACATACAAGAGACTTATAAAGGTCTACTGTGCAAAATAAACAAATGATAAAGACACATTACGGCATCTTTAAGACCGCTTAGAATACGAGCCATAGACTGCCTCATCAAACTGATGTTTACAGACCTTTGCATCTTGATACTGAGGTGATGGTTCTCATAGCAGCATTACATGAACACAAAACCCCAACTACCCATTAGATTTAAACCACCTCCTCAAAATGTTTCCTCGTTTGAGCTGAGGTGAGCAGAAGTTGGCTAAATTCAGTACAGAAGCAAGAGAATGGCATCACAGATCTTTGGGTATTATATTTATTAAATGAGCACTAAACCTAAACTACCCCCTGGACTTAGACCCAACCACAGCATGGAGTGCCTCCATAAAATGTTTCCTTACACAAGCCTTGGTGGCAAATGCTTGAGTCAATTCTGCACAGGACCAAGTGAATTGTAATTACAGATCTTCTAGTCTTAATATTCATGCAACAGTTCATGGGTTAAAATTCTGAACTGCTTACCTTCAACCATTCGTTGGACTTAAACCCATTCATATGAGCCAAGGTACCGTGCCGTTGGATCAATTCTGCACAGGACCGAGAGAATGGTACTCACAGATCTCCGGGTCTTTATATTAATGCGACGGTTTTCTGGTTCAAACTCAACAATGCTTATTCCCTTGCGCCTCAATCGCTTCAGCAGACGTCGTTTTTTCTTTTCTAGGTGGATCATTTCAAACTGGTGGAGCTGAAAGGTAACAGATACACTATTAACATGTTACATCATTTTTTTTATTCTTAATACTGTACTAACAAATTACTTGATTCAACTTCAGCTGTGGTCACAAGGGACATTTTTTTTGCAATTCAGGCTTCCATAATTACAATTTTATTTAAATACAAACATTTAAAAATTTTAAGTGCAATTACAGCAAAAGTCCGGTCATTCGGCATCTTCAGGAACAAGCAGGTGCCGAAAGAGCAGAAACTGCCAAATGACCGGGAAAACCTGCCAGAAAGTTTCTAGCAATCACAGTCGGTCACCCCAATGCAATAACAGTGTCTAGCAAATATTACTGGTCAACCCTAAGCAATGAATATTTAATAAGCAACTTATAATTAATGTACAGTACTGTATTTAACAATACAATACACTTGAACTTACCTTAACCCAGGTGTACTTATATATGTACAGTCATGGTCATAAACAATCACCTATCTTCCGGTACCCCATGCCTCAGGCTGGCTCCTTAATGTGCGGCAAGTCACACCAGAGTAAGAGGGGCTGAGAGGGAGAGGTCAGAGAGAGACGGGAAGGTGGGTGGGGGGGACGAGTGATGGTGCGGGGAGTGAGGGAGGGGAGGTAGAGAATCGAGAATGAAATGCGAAGTGGTGATCACATTATTTGTCTATCTTCTTCCATTCACGGTATGATATAAAGGCGTTAACATTTGGTAGAGAATGCTGCATTACACCTTGCATAGCATTAGATAACAAGCTTCAGAGCAGCGACATCAAAGGCTGTCTGAGAGAAATATACTGACGTGATAGATCAAACATTAGTGCAGAGCCACTGAGACTGTGTGGGACCAGACTGCCAATGCATGGGAACCAGAGAAAGAGAGGACACAGGCATGACTCCAACAGCACACCAAGGACGAGTGGAGTTGTTTAGACGAAACCAGCAAACCATTAACAGAACTGTTTCTTCGGTGCAATAAAGACAGCAAGAGGTGAGACAAGAGGCCACTGGACTACTTACAACGGCTTTCCTGGCTGTTTTGGCTTGACCAATGTCAGTAAACACTGACACAGATAATTCTGGGAGTTAGGGTAGGATTTTGTTTCATATTCCTTCTAACAGACAATATGTGATATCATTATTATATCCACCCATATGCACAGACATCAAATTTATTTACCTTTTATGCACAATTATTTTCAATAACCTTTTCACAAAGAGGTGTCATTAAACAGCTGACATGATATTGACTGCACAGAGGGAGTGTACCATGAGGATGATCAGATTTACTATGGACGCAGCCATGTCCAAGGTTGCACATGATATTTAATTTCAAAGATTAATTACATGTAAGGGTAGAGAACGTTTCTTACACAAACACTGCAGAAGTCAAAGCCATCCAAATTCCATTCTGCATCCGGTCAAAATACAAGGATTAGCACAAATACAGTATCTGACTCCACACTAATGATGGATTTGTCATGTCAGCAAATTTCTCTCATGAGTCATTCCATGATATCACCACTCTAAAGCTTGAGCTTGTTATCTGATGCCGCTATACAAGGTGTAATGCAGCATTATCTACCAAATATTAACTCCTTTATATCATGCCCTGAATGAAAGAAAATAGACAAATAATTTAGCTTAGGCTGAATTATTTGAACTGGAGAGATAAGATATGACCTTCAAGTGGAGGCATCAGATGTAGCTTTCTGTAGCCCTTTCATTACTACAGATCCTTCCAAAGCTGAATAAAATGATGTGGATATGAAATGTAAACTAAAAAATGTCACTGGACTCAGCAGGTTAAGAGAGACCCAGTTATTGTAGGGAATAGAAAGTTGTCATTAAGCTGTTTGGTAGAATGTGATCCCCCACCCCACCCCCACCACCAGACAATTTATTTGGCTTACGAGTGACCTATTGTACTTAAAGGTTTAATAATAAGTTCTTATTGATCTCTTCAGCAGGATGGTTTACAAGAGACCCTTGTTGTTATGATCAACAAATACATGATGGTTCACTTATGTGATGACCAAAATGCATGGACCTCTCTCTTAAACGATCTTTGTGATTATGTACGAAGCCTCACAGGTTAATATACGATCACTTTTTGTTCATACAGTCAACAACACACAAGCATAGTCACTTGTCTGTTCCAAGATGGCCTTTGAAATTGGTCACTATCATGTGTGCTAGTGATGGAACAGTACTGTGGTGTTGGAGTTCATCCAGCATTTTTGTTTGTTTGTTTGACACTGGGCATAGGCTTCACAGCCTGCTCTGCCCAATAGTCCTCCTACATATCATACACCTCTACATGTCACCACTTTGGCGCTAACACCCACCGTCCATATTGAATACATGCTAGGGCTGTCTCATACAGGACTGGTGTGTTGGTATTAGCGAGGGTATTTTTTACAAGTCGGCGGGTCTTCTGGTAGATCAGTAAAGTTTGCTTTTTATTAAGTTAAACAGTTCCCTGTCCCAGTGAGGATTTGAACCTGGGTCTGGTAGCACGCAGGCCACCTCTCTACCGACTGAGCTACTGCCTCCCTCAAAACCACCAGTTTAGAGGAGCTGCAAACTGATTTTTAAACTTCTTTTTGGTGGTAAATACCAAGTAGGATAGTGAAGTGAAAAAAACTATCAGTTTAAGTGACTTGGATATTTGCATGTACTGTAGACTTTGCTGGGTGGGTAACTATTGGCCAAAAAACACACTCATTGAACCTATGTTATATTTGGCTCAGTATTCAATAAACCATAATGTGATGGATTTTTTTCAAGTGCATGGAGAATGAAAGACTGACTAAGAGGGTGTATGTAGGTGAAGTGGAGGGAGGGGGAGAACGAGGTGGAGGGATGGAGTTGAGAGGTATATGAGGAGGGGGGGGAGTGAGCTGGGGGGAGGACAGTCAAATGGTGGGTGACAGAGTGACTTGGAGGCATTTTGTCTGTGGCCACCCTTTGCAGGATTAGGGCGTCAGGCTATAGATAGATAGATGTGACCACCACTTCGCATTTCATTCTCTCTCCCCTACCTACCCTCCCTCACCCCAACCCTCCATCATCACTCATCCCCCCCACCCACCTTTCCTTCTCTCTCTGACCCCTCCCTCTCAGCCCCTCTTACTCTAGTGTGACTTGCTGTGCATAAGGGAGCCAGCCTGAGGCATGGGGTACCACAGGATAGGTGATAATTTATGACCATGACTGTATACCATAAAATAGCATGACAAAGTTTCCAAACTTCTGAAAGATCCGACTCACAAAGCCAGACGCTCACGAATCATGATGGCAGACTGCATGCAGTGTTGGCAAGCAGAAATCTTCAAAAGCACTAAGCTCAACTTTAAAATCCGCTAAGCTATAGGTGAACTTCTCAATTTTTTGTGCTAAATTGGACTTCTAAATGCGTTAGATATAGAAGAAAATCTAATATTTATTGGCCCTAAATTATTATGAAAAGCACTAGATCAAGTGCCAACAGCGCCAAATTGGCAACTATGGCTGCACAGGTACCGGTGACAGGCTGGCGACCCCGTCGTGGATGCCGATCGGCTCAGCATATGTGCCAGAAGATCAGAGAACTTTTATAAGGGGACTATTTATGAAAACTGCCGACAGACCGGAAATACCATAAGATCAGATGCCAAATGAGAGCACTTTTACTGTATTAAGGAATGATTTACAGACAGTTAGGTCTGGCTTTGGACAACGGACTTCCAAAAATAATCGGGACTGAATGTATATTAATGTTATACTGTATTCAGTTACACAAACTATGATGCTCATTTTAATGCTTTATCATTATATAATGTATTAATATTTCATTTACCATCTAGTCCAGTATTGCCCCATGAAGAACATAGGAGCCTGGGGCTAGGTAAGTAGGTCCTGACATTTAAGATGAGAGTGACCTGCCTCACTCATCCCTGAGTGGCATTTCATGAGTGATAAACCCAAACCACCCCTTGGGTATAGACCTGCACTGGCTAAATTCGACTGGAGCACCGTAATTACCCATTAAACCACTACACATCATAATTTGGTTATATGGTTACCACCCAGTGCAGTAAATGGTTTCCTGGTGTATAAGAAACCATTTGTCTTGTCCTTCTGTGTTAAGTCACCCATAGACAGAAGCAAAAGGAAAGAATGAAGGAAAGAAAGACAGAAGAGGTAGGAAGGAAGGAGGGAAGGAAGAGAGGAAAGGGCAGGCACCCGAGAGAGGCACTACATTGAGTGAGTGGATAATGAGCATCCCCACCTGATACTATTAATAACAAAATACGGTAATCGAATAATTTTAAAAGCAAAGTGGTACTATCCACTCATCCATCATCCAATCCTACGTTGTCCCAAGAGGAGCATAGGAGCCTGGGGCTAGGTAAGCTGGTCCTGAAATTTAAGATGAGAGTGACCAGCCTCTATCATCCCTGAGCAGCATTATGTGAGCAATAAACCCCAACCACCCCTTGGATATAAACCTTCACCAGCTCAATCTGACTGGAGCGCCGTATTTACCCATTAAACCCCCAGCCACCAAAATTTGGTTACTGTAAAAGGTCACCATACACCATATAAAAGGTTGACCACCACTGTTTACAAAGCTGCCCACTGCTCTCCAGCATTCACGGACCATCAAATGCTTGCATTATTTGTTATCCTGTTTGCTAATAACTGATTAAAGAAAAATTAACAGATGAAGATACTGGAGTCTGCTAAGTAGTATCCACTGCCTCATTGTTTCTGGGTTCTCCAAACTAAGCTTTCTTACCAGTTTATAATAAATGTTCACACTCCCCTACCTGGCAAGCCACTTGCAAGCCCTCAAACATTTTATATTTGCATTTCCTTTCATTCTGATAATCATCAACTTTGTCAGAATAGCAGCAGCCTCATTTATCTTCACTGTTTTTATTGTTGTACTCAGGCATGTATCAGTTAAGACTTAATAGGGAAGAAAAACTCAGTTATTCATCTCTTACTCCCACAGCAACATTCACTTTTTCTTGCTGGCATTGAACCATTCGCATGACCACCTCTGAAAGAATCTCAGTGCTCCTGGTGTTGCCCTTTCGCTTTTTATTGCTTCAAAATATTCCCATGTGACTACGGCTTTAGGAGAGATTTTTACTAGTGAAGTACAGTCATGCCCCGTGTAACGTCCTACCACACAGCGTCTGTTCGCTTTAACGTCCAGGGACCCATTTATTTAAAAAAAAAAAAAAAAAAAGTAACAGGACGTAGCAAGTGTATGCAGACGAAAAGCAGTGTTCCTGCATGATGGCCAGTCAGCATCCCAAAACAAAGCGATTTTGCTGCTGGTTATACTATACGCATGTACAGTACAGATATAACCAACACAGATACACTGTAATACCGTTCATATGTCTATATTTTTCTTTTTTTCCTTACTTACATAAAAGCAGTAAAAAATAAGCCAAACAGCAGTAAAAAGTTTCCTAACAAGCAGTAAAAATTTTACTGCATAAGAGTGTGATCAACACTGGTCACAGGCAGCCGCCTCTAGTCGCATGTTTACTGCTGCCTTCGAGTGTCCTTGTGTATCCTTGTATCAGGTTTACATAACATTACATACTGTATCATTGTCTTAACCTATGCTTTTTAAACTGTAATGTACTTTAAACGCAATATAGTGTACAGTATACAGTAAGGTCGACTTCCGTGAATCTCGAGGTTACGAGTCCACTACAAGGAAATTTTAAATAATAAAATAATGAGGAAATAAACGTAAAGAGCGAGTTTTAAAGTGTTGCTGTCTGCCATGATGTGTCTCGGGTGTTTTCCCGCCTCACGCTTGACTGCCACCAAAAAAAGAAATAAAAAAATAACCATCAAACAATGTTACAAATGCCAACCTTATCATACCAGTAATGATGTTACTATTGATGTTTTTTTTTTTTAACAGGCAATAATCTACAGTAAAGTTTATCGTATGAGAGAATAACAAAATTGCTTGGGTACATCAATGTTAAGGAATAAAATATGTGTTGGCAGTGTGCACAAGTGTGAAGACGATGGAACAGTGAGAAAGCGGTGGCCTAACTCAGCAGCCATCGCTGTTGCCACAACAGCGACAACACATGCTGGTACCACCATGACCATGACGCATGAGAGGCTCGAGGGGTGATGTGGTGGACCAGAAGTACAACACATTTTTTATTCAATAAAAATCATAAGTTAAAAAGTTTTTGTTTCTTATACAATACATAACTGTTATCATAAGAGTATTATATGTACAGTATAAGATGTATGGTTGAAAAGTCCACATATGTGTTGACATAAGGTATAAATGTGCGATGTACAGTCAGAAACTCGAGTAACAGTGGAGCCCAACGTTTCGTGTCTAATTGATTCTGTGAAAAGTTGCATGAACCATGAAACTACTAAAGTTGGAGCATTGCTCCAATGGGAAATAGGCTAACTGGTTCTGGGCCCCATGCCAACTCCCCCTAAAACCCATTTATGCAAAGCAAAATTTATTGATCACACCTGAAAAGAAACTACAGTAGTATTAATACAAGGTACACAATAGGCAAGGAAACTCACTTGGAAGGCTGGAGTGAGGAGCTTAATGGAAATAACAGGGGTGTAATTTCCAAGACAGATGGTGAGGCTACTGCGCCCCACCACCTCTGGCACCTCCACCCTCCTCTGCCTCTCTACGCAACACATCCATCCTGTGCTGTATCTCTTCTGTCTGCTGCTCCTCCACAAACTCCTCATCCTCGACCAGGTCCATGATGGCATCTTCACTGGGTTGTGCTCCATGATCAACTGTCCCTGCTGCTTGCACTGAACCTTCCACCTCTTTCACTTCCCGGGGTCTGCTGAGGTAGCAGACTGTCAGAGCAAGCTGTCTTGCATTCACTTTCTCATTAAACTCAGTGTTTATCAGCTTTGCTAAGGCAGAAACATGGAACAGGCACTCATGCTTGCTGGCAAACTCTGCTAGGTTGACTTCCTCCTGCAAATTCTTGATAATGAGCAGCCATGATGAAAGTGATGATGTTGTTGGAGTTTTGTTGTCTTCTTTTGGCTGTTCTACTAGCTGCTGCCGTTCCATATCGTCCTCCTCCAACTCTAACATTTCTGCAACTGACACTGTTGGTGTGTGACAGTCGCTGTCTGTGTGCGCAACTTGTTTAGCTTTTTCTCGCCGCAAACGGAGGGGTTATGCGTGAAACCCGATGTTTGGGAATATTTGCAGACCACTGCGAACAATGATGCCGCTGACCGTGGAGCTCCACTGTACATACAAAATCGACTTACATCTCAGGAATGGAACTCTAACGTAGACCGGGACCTTACTGTATACCATATAGTACTGTACCCGCATACAGTAGTCCCTCAATTATCCAACATAATACAGCCAGAAGCATGTCCGGGCAGTGGCAAGGTCCAGGTAATGAACAGTATCCCCCTACTGTACCCAGACCCTACCTATACCCAACCTCCAACCTATACCTAACCAATTTGTACACCAAAAAACACCTTACCTATACACTACTGTATGTACAGTACCCCTTCTAATTTTAGCAGTGTTTTTCGGTCATTCTGCCATATTTAGACATCAAAATGCACATAGGAATATTGAAAATAATTTTTAACACCAAGAAAACCATGCAAAAACACAATGAATACCAAAAAACACCATACCTATACACTACTGTATGTACAGTACCCTTCTAATTTTGGCATTGTTTTCAGGTCAATCTGCCATACTTTGACATCAAAATGCACGTGGGAATATCCTACATAAATTTAAGCACCAAGGAAACTATACAAAAAAATACATAAATAAATAAAATAAAAACCATAAAATACCCTACCTATACACTACTGTATGTACAGTACCACTCCTAAGTTTAGCACTGTTTTCAGGTCAATCTGCCATATTCTGACATCAAAACACACATGGGAATATCCTAAATAAATTCAAACACCAAGGGTATAAAAAAAAAATAAAGTTCCCTGCCAAAAAACATTCAATTGGGGTACTTACCACCCAGAGCACTGCAGACAGGCTTCATAACCCGTACACCTCCAGCAGGTGTACAGTTGTCCCATGTGGTCTAGTGGCTAACCTTCACATTTAGCAAAGGTCGAAGAACTACTACTCCTCCTCCTCCTCTATCTGCTGGAGCTGAATGATGAGTGGAGATGTGCGGTGCAGTGATGGTCGCCTACCCCTCAGGAGACTCCAAAGACAGCCACAAACTTGCGTCCAATGGAGACTCAACAGCTGTCAATGTGCTTCCAATGGTGAAGGCGGGAAACAAGGTGGTGGTAGTTGGTGGTGGTGGTGGTGAGAATGGGCTGGCACTCATGGGGGTGGCAGGCTTGAAGAAGGAATCAATCCTGGTCTGAAAATAGGACTAAGATTCTGCCAGAGGATGACAGCGTCCCTGACTCCCTACAGCTCCATCGCCAGGCTGAGCAGCACCAACTCCCTGTCACAATGTGGGTGCTTGGTGTACTCCAGCACCTCCTCCAGACTGGCACGTAGGGCACTGAGACAAGGGAATGATGAAGTTGAGGGGGGTTGCGAGTCATGGTCCTCATCCTCGTTAGTCTAGTTGTCCTCTTTCATGCCCACGGAGGCAGCAGTGACGATCTCATCAGACATGATCTGATAACCAGGATCGTCACCGTTGTCATCCAGCCAATCCCTCATGTCGTCGATGTCCACCTACTCTCCTGCTGTTCGAAGACGGCAGTGGAAATCATCCATGTCAAACCCCTCAAAGTCTTGCTTGGCTTCAATTCCCTGGAGGAGATGAGACCAACCACTTTCAAGGGTTTTCATGGAGATTTCCTTACACACCTTCACCCAGATGAACACTGCAAACTTCAGGTCGTAACGCCGAAGATTCTTTAAGATCTGCTCCCCATGTGCGTCCTTGGCCTCGTCCTCGCCCTCCAACAACGTCATCATCTCGTTGAGGAACCTCCACCAGTACAGTCTCTTGGCAGCCACGATAACACTTTGGTCCATTGGTTGAATCAGAGCAATTGTATTAGGTGGCAGAAACATGCACCTAATGCACCCATCATCAGCAACAAAATCCTTCTCAGGGGAACTGTCCATGCGCAGGAGCGCCTTCGCCTTGTGACAAGCAATACCAAGGACCTCCATTTGATAATGGATAACCTCCTTCACATGGTGTCTCTGGAACCAGTCTCTGAAGATCTGGGTGGTAAACCAGGCCTTCACAGAATAGTACCACACAACAGGCAGGCTATCCATCAACCCACAGAGACAACGTGGTTGTTTTGCATGCCCAACAATAACGGGTTTGAGGCGGTGCATTCCATTAGCATTAGCACAGCAAAAATCAAGGACATGTTGTTTGGATAACAGTCTTCTCCTCCTCTGCAAGGGTGCTGGTGGGCAATAAGCAGTAAAATAGACCAGTATCGTCAGCATTATAGACTTGACCATGGGCATGGCCCTTGTCCTTGATTAGGCACTGCACTTTCTGACGAAACGGGTCTACGTCCTCCACTGCTGCGTCCAAGGCCTCGCCATGTGCCTTGGGCCATGCCCTTCCTGTCACCTCTACGTGTGCTTTCGCTGAAGTCCTGTCCGTACTGTGTAAGCTTGTCCTGTGACTTCTTGATATCAAACAATGTTGAACGGTCTAGATCATATTCCCGCAGTATGCATCCTGTGGTCCAGCCCACGTCAACCTTGCTCAATATCTCACCCTTCTTCTCCAGTGTCAAAACCTTCCTCTTCTGCTTCTCAGGTGGTGGTGGGGCCATCATTACACACACAAGAATGCAGCACAGGAGGGCCACAACCTGATGAAGGTAGGGGACCACCACAAATGCAGCCGCATTCACAGCCTTACTTCCAAGCATTACCACTAATGAGGGGGATAAAAGCGGGAACTAAGGTGTGAGCTTGTAGGCCGGCATGCAGTACTACGCTGTCATATTGCACCCTCATGCTTGCCTCCATGCAAAGAGGAAGCAAAATGCTGCAAACTGACATCTGCATATGAGGTTCAATTCCATTTGCCCAGATAAGGGTTATCGTGTGATGACAACAATGGATGACCAGTATATCAATGCCTCAGGCAGTGTATGACTATTGCAGCCTGCCAGGTGACTCTGACCATTTGGCAGGGAAGCGGACAGGCGTGCATGGTGGGGGGTTTCGCACTTATCCCAGAGGCTGGGGGACTCCCTCCATTCAGTGTAGAGGCAAACGGTCACATTTACCGTACATTTACCCGTGGACTGGGGTCTGTGTTAGACACACGGTGGCCATTCAGGAACACAACTCCTAATGACTGGGCAACTTTGGATGTTCGGTAGAGAAGCAGACAGCCACTGCCACTAAACATGTACTCGTGGCTTGCAGTCTGTGTTTAACATATGGTGGTAGTTGGGAAAGACTTATCCCGGTGGCCGCATGACTTTGGACATTTGGTGGGGATGAGTACGGACATTTTGACGCTGCTTGTGGCTTACAATTGGTATTACTTGAGTGCTGGAGGTTTGTAAGGAGTGACTGGACTGGTGTGCTACTTTGACCATTCAGTAGAGGGGAGGGCGGACATTTTAGCTCAAGTTAAGGGTTACAGCCTATTTCCCGCTCACAGCTAGAGCCCGGTGGCCAAGATACCGAATGTTTGAACATATTGGCTGGCCAGCCGAAGTTCTCGGGGGCTTTTACATCCGGATAATGGTGAGTAAATTCGGATAATGGTTTAAGAGCCAAGGTCCAGTACCCGGAAAATGAACAGGTCCGGATACTGCCCATTCGGAAAAATGTGAGATTTCTGTATACAGTATAGGCTATTTTTGCTCATCTGGTGGGTTAGGTCCCTTTACCAGCATAAGCCTCAAGAGGCAGGCCAGGCAACTTCGACCATTCAGTAGAGAGGAGGACGGCCATGTCTACTCAGCTGGTGGGTCAGGGTCTATTACCAGTGTGCAGCAAGAGAGGCTGGCCGGCCACCCACCCAAATGGATACAGTACAGAAGGGCACCAGATTCTGCGCCTAACAGGG
The DNA here is from genome assembly GCF_032717465.1 of Coenobita brevimanus. Taxonomy (NCBI): domain Eukaryota; kingdom Metazoa; phylum Arthropoda; class Malacostraca; order Decapoda; family Coenobitidae; genus Coenobita; species Coenobita brevimanus. The sequence continues at coordinate 65,707,435 of NC_137054.1, forward strand.
ACCATGAAAAGTGCTGCCAAAGCTGATTCCGCCCAAGTTGGGACACTAACCTTATGGGAAATAAGCTGATAGGGACCAGGCCTGTAAGACCAGGCCCGTAAGAAAATTCACCCCCTAATGTATTTCCTACTTTAAGTACGTCCTTAAGTTACCTGAAATGTTGCTATTAACCTGTCTTTGAACCTCTGTAGCCAACCCCATGAAGCAGTGAACTCTGGAGGTGACACATGTTACATTTCTTTGCAATTGCATTATAAAACTGGCAGGCACGGTCTTGAATTTCAGGTCCTGACACACTAATGCCTTCCTGGGCCTCCTATTCAGCCACTGTAACAAATAATGTTCGACCACTAGCATGACTGAGCAGTACTCGGTCACTGTTTTCACTCGTCTACCTCTGGTGACTGGTTCAAAATTCTTCCTTCCAAGGGCTAGATTGGCAGCTAATATACTAATCTCTATTATCCAGACGTCCATTACCCAAACAATCCATTACCCAGACGCTGTGATCTAGCCATTCAAAACCATTATTCGAACATTCTTCCATTTTATCCGGACAAAATTCATGCGTCCAGGTGGAAATTATGGCCGCTCAAACATGTTCGCTTGGCCAGGCGGGAATAGCCAGGTGGTGCTGCTCTATCTGGCTGGGTAGTTCATCTAACGTCTGCTAAAGACCCCCCCCCCCAGTCGTTCTCAGTTCTCACAAGGTGACTGTATGGTAAACAGCTCCTCTCGGACAGCTGTTACAGTGGTTCATGTGGTGGCTTTTGTGGTTGTCCCCTACCTGCTTCAGACCTTGCTATTCCTTGCATGCCTCTTCCTAGGGTGTATGATGATGGCCCCTCCACCTAAGAAAAGGAAGAGGGTAGTGCTGACTCTGGAGAAGTGGGATATCCTGGGTGAGCTTGAAGAAGGATGGCTGAACCGTGAGTGTTGACGTTGATTTTACTCTCGCTTGCTGTACTGTACCATGATTTTGCCCTATTTTGGCATGATTTTATCCCATTTTACCATTATGTTTTGTGTGCCCACTGCATTTTTCTTGTGTAGCCATTTTTTCATGTTTTCTTCATGTCATTGTAGGGTATGGACCTGCAGTGGTGACTGCTTGTCTGTGGCTGATGGGTCTGCTTGACCATGGTAATTGCTTGGCTGTGGTTTACAGGTCTGCTTGACCAGATAGAATCGTGTTAAACAACAGAAACAGGTGTTGTACGATGTACTGTAGTGGCCTTTGACACTGGCTTTCAAAGTTAGGGTATGTACAAAAGGGGGCCAGGGGAAAAGTCCATTATCCAGACAGAACCATTACCCAGACATGCCTTTGGCTCTACAGTAATCTCTTGATTATCTGGACAACCATTACCCGGACCATCCATTACCCATACCCTGTGATCTGGCTGTATTAAACCATTAATTGAACATTTTTTTCCCACTATCCTAATAAAATTCTAGCATCCAACTGGAAATTATGGTCGTGTGAAAAAAATCCACCCAGCCGGGCAGGAATAGCCAAGCAGCACTGTCAAGTCTGGCTGGGTAGTTCACCCACTGACCACTAGAGATGTTCCCATTTCCAATGTGGCTCCCATACAGTAAACAGCTCCTCTCGGTCAGTTGTTACAGTGAATCACATTGTGGCTTTTGTGGTAGTTCCCTACCTGCCTCAGGCCTTGCTATTCCTTGCATACCAGTACCTCTTCCTAAGGTGTGTGATGATTGCCCCTTCACCAGGGAAAAGGAAGAGGGTAGTGATGACTCTGGAGATGCAGGAGATCCTGGGTAAGATTGATGAAGGATGGTCAACTCGTGAGTGCTGGCTTTGATTTTATTCTAGCTTACTGTACTCTACCTGATTTTATTCTATTTTATCATGACTTTATTCCATTCTACCATCATGTTTTGTGTGACCACTGCATTTTTCTTGTGTAGCCATTTTTTTTTTTTTTTTTTTTTTTTTTTTTTTTTTTTTTAATGTCACTGCAGGGTATGGTCAAGGAGTGGTGACTGCTTGTCTGTGGTTGATGGGTCTGCTTGACCACAGTAATTGCTTGGCTGGGGTTTATAGGTCTGCATGACCAGATAGAGCAGTGTTAAACAACAGGTACAACTGTTGTATGATGTACTGTAGTGGCCTTTTACACTGGCTTTCAAAGTTAGGTTATGTATGAATGGGAGTCAAGGGAGAAGTCCATTTTCTGGATGGAGCCATTATCTGGACATGCCTTTGACAATATTATATTGGATAACCAAAGGATTGCTGTATTATGTCGGATAATCAAGTGATTATTGTATTCGGATGTCCTGTACCAAGCTGCCAACTGAAATGTATTTTTACTAAAATTTGATTGGTCCTGTGATCAAGGGAAAAATATAACTTCGTTGTGCAATTTATATTTTTTATATTCATACCAAATTCTATTTCTTGTTGAAATTTCTGGGGTGGTAGTCAAGGAGCGCAACTTTTACCCTATGGCTCCCAAAAAATATTATTAGGTTAGGTTAGGAATTACATTAACCTAACCTAACCCAATAACTTTTTTTTCGGCCGCTGTTGGGTAAAGGTCACACTCTGTGACCACCACCCCAGAAAGTTTGACAAAAAATAGAATTCAGTATAAATATAAAAAATATACTCTGTACAACAAAATTATATTTTCTTCTTGATCACTGGACCAATATAACTTAAAGAAAAATACATTTAAACTGGCAGATCAAAGTACACAACATCTGAATACTGTTTGGCTTTAAGTTCACTCTGCTGTTTTCTCATACTACCCACAGTGGACTCTGGCACATTATATATTTTGCATATTTCAGTGTTACATGCACCTTCCTCAATTTCCGCCATGATTTTATTTTTCATCTCGTCATCATACTTGTGTTTTTTCACCTCCTTGCAGTGGTAGTCGTCTGACCTTTCCTTTATCACCTGCTGTTCCAGGTTCACACCTTCTTACACCATTTCCACTATCACCCAGTCCACCTCCAGCTCCACCTGAAGCCCTGTATACCTCTCTTCTAGCCCTATGCTTGGCAGCCAAGTATTCCTCCTTGCTACCACCCTTCTTCCATTCCCGGAAAAGCCTTCTTTTCTCTTTAACTGCAGCTTCTACACCCTCATCCCACCACCAAGTTACTTTATGTCTTGGTGGTCCTCTTGTCCAACCGCATGTTACATCAGTAACTCTCAAGAGACTGCTCTTGAGGGCTCTGTACTGTTCATTAACGCCTCTGTCTACAGCTCCCTGTTCAGCCACCACTCTCCACATCTCGCTATAGAAGGCATCCCTTACTACTTGGTTTTTCAGCTTCCATATTTTCCTTCTAGGTACACAAGTCCTCTTTTCATCACTCGTTCTTTAAGCAACATATCACAAATCAATAGTTTGTGCTGCAGCATACACTCCTCACTTCCTATAACTTTAATATCCCTCACTAACTTCCTATCAGCCTTCCTAACCAGAAAATAATCTACCTGACTGCTATTTCCCCCAGACTCATACGTAATTACCCTACTCTCTCTTTTCCTAAAATATGTTGCACACAATCATGTCAGTTGTCCCCCCAAACTCGAGTATCCTTTCCCCTTCCGCATTCCTTATACCATACGCACATCCCCCCTGTACTCCTTCATAACCTTGTGCTGCTTCACCTACATGACCATTTAAGTCCCCTCCCAAAACCACTATCTCATCATCCCACATACCATCTACTACACATATTAAATCATCCCAAAATCTATCTTTCTCTGCTTCATCTAACCCAGCCTGCAGAGCATGTGCCGACAAAACTGAACCTATCTTTCTACCGAATAGAATTTTCACTACCAATATCCTATCGCTTACTCTTATAACATTCATAACATATTCCACCCATTTCTCCGCAACCATCACACCAACACCCCCATATCCGTCTGTCCCCCCCTGCCAAAACAGCTTATAGTAACAGTCCTTCCCAACAATCCTTCTGGCTGATCCACCCCTGTACCCGACTTCCTGCAAACACGCCACATCTACTCACCTCCTACTGAATGCCTCAACGACTTCCACTGCTCTTCCCCTCAAATTTCCCACATTCCATGAACCCACCCTCATCTCCCTGGGTGATTTACTGTCCTCAGGCTTGCTTTGAAACTTATTCTTGTGTTCTGTCATAGTCAGGATTAATAAAGGGGGATAGACATACCACAGGCCCCACTCACTGCACAGTCCCAGGTCCAGGCAATGGATCTGGGGGACCCCTAGCCCACCAGCTTACCAGTGGCTGTGGTAGTGGCCTCGGGGCACCCTGCCAGGACAGCTGCAGGGACACCCTCCAAGCGCGCCTTGGCACTGCACCTATCCCGCCATTATACACCCACTGATAGGGCAGCCTCCTGGGGCGCTACCCCCAGGTTTGGGCCCCTCTCAATTGGGCGGAAGCGGCAGCCTGGGAACCGCAATGCCCAGTACCCTCTAGCGCAGGCCTGAGCCCCATCTCGCCCTGGACCCATGATCCGTGCCGGCGAAACCCCCGTCACGCCTCCCTCCAGAAGTCCGCCACTAAGAAGTGGGGGCAAAGTTTTCTGGCCGCATGCCCTTGCTGGCGCCAACCCCTGTAACGTAGTGGGATACGTTGTGTGAAATGTAAAGTGCATGTGGTGTAGTGCATAAGATTGTTAGAGGAAATGTTTGAGCAAGTATGCTGGTCTACTCTCCATGTTACTGCCTCAATGAAAAGGTCAGCAAAGGGGGATGGTTAGATGACTAGTGAAACAGGAGCTCCAGCACTCCCTATCACCAGCATTCCCAGTCCCCTCGGGAGTTCCACCCTGTTCGGCCCGTGCTACAGCCTCCTCCTCCCTTTTTCCTCGCAAAAAAAAAAAAAAAAAAAAAAAAAAAAAAAAAAATATGACTTTACAGTAGTTACTGAAGATTATATCTACAGTGCTCGTCAAAATTATCGAGTGCCTACCGCCAGGCGCTCAATACTTATGGCCAAAAAAGAATCACCCATTTCTGGGGGTAAAAATTGAGCCACAAGTTTGCGGCGCTAGCATGACGTCACGGTACCCTGAGGCCTTCCGACACGCTGGTTGGTTCCTGCCTCAGTTCCCCACGGGCTGCCTGAGAGAGAGGAACTCCGCCGCGTCTCCCTCTCTTATTGCGCCATTTTTTACCGAGTGTCCTGCAGTGTTTTGGCTTTCACCACTTTGTTATGGCACCTACCCGTGAACTATCGAGTGAAATCATGTCCCAGATCATTGCTGTAAAGGAGGCAGGCCACCAGATAAAGGAAATTAGTGAATTGGTTGGTGTGACACGATCGACAGTGCGTCGTTGGTGCGCACGATTTCGAGTGGGAAACAGTGGTGAAGTTCCCACAAAGAAACTGCGGTCTGGTAGGACTAGGAAAACTTCCCCAGGGTCTATTAATGTTTTAAAACGTGCAGTGGAATTTAATCCTCATGTGAGTGCAAGGAAAATAAAGGAGAGCAACCTGGAAGTGTTTGGTGAGGTGTCTGTGAGAACAGTGTCTCGTAGGGTCCATGAACTTGGTTACACAAGTCACAGGCCTGTGAAGAAGCCTCTTCTCACAAAAAACCAGTGACTTCGTAGGCTTGCCTTTGCTAATAAATATCTTAACTGGGGTGAGGAGCAATGGTTGTCAGTGTTGTAGTCTGATGAGGCAACGTTTAGTGTCACCTGTAACAGAGGAGCACGTATGTACTGATGCAAAGGTAGTGACCCACTTGACCCACGGTATGTAGAAAGCACAGTTAAACATCCTGATTCACTCATGGTATGGGCTTGTTTTTCTGGTCAAGGTTTGGGGAAGCTTGTTGTGCTTCCCAAGAACATCAGAGTGAATCAGGATGTTTACCTGGAGCTTCTGTGTGATCATTTACCAGACTCCTTTAAGCTAACAGGTGCACGAGTGCTTCAGCAGGACGGTGCACCTGCTCACAAGGCCAAATCGGTCACCAATTGGCTTCGTGACTGCGAGGTATCATTCATGAAAGACTGGCCAGGAAATAGCCCAGACCTCAACCCGATTGAAAACCTCTGGTACCTCGTAAAGAGTCTCCAAGGGAAGGACGTGAGCTCTCTGCCTAAGCTGGAAGCCGCCATTCGTGACTCCTGGGAGAAAATACCCCCCCAGCACCTCAGGAGCCTTGCCCTTTCACTTCCAAGACATCTCAGGTCCGTGAAGAAGCGTAAAGGATACCCTACGAAGCACTAAAGGTAAGTAAAATGCATTATTTATATGTTTTTTCAATGTTGAAAGGTTTGTTTTGTAGGAGGGACGCAGGGCGCTCGATACTTCTGAGGAGTACTGTAAGCCCTATTGTTAACAAAACATCTCTCCAAAGCTGTATAAAACTTTCCAGATGTAGCAAGAATGAGTTGCAATAGTAGTTGCAACCCTATACTCATCTGAATGTGAACCCAGTAGATTACAGGCCACAGCTGCCCATCCTCCACAGTCCACCATCCTCCTTTCAAGGGATAGGGGAGGGAGTGGGGGACATTTGTATAAACTGGTCATATTGCTGCTGCTGTGTGAAGGCATCCCTCTCCAACACCGTAGCAAGAACCAAACAAAATATGTCATTGGTCTGAAGGGGATATCTCAGAGGGTTTAGAGATGTCATTTATGTTACCAAAGTCTTGCCATATCCTAATGATTTTACTCATCTAAGGATAAACTTTGGGGGCTAGAAGGGTAAATCCATTCAATATGAGAGGCCTTTCCTAAACTGAGTAAGTTCATCTTGTGGCTACAAGATAATAATTAAAAAAACATTACCTGAAATCATGAGGACCCTTTGATTTCAGGTGGTGCCCCCCCCCCTCATTTTCCTGGGCAACTTTAATCAACTAAGGACTGACTTCTAGTACTGAAGAGGTTTATTAATGCTATTTGTAGCCTCTCCAGCATATAAAGTCTCTCCAAACCTAAGCAAAACTGCCACAAGATGGGAAGACTAAACTGAAGATGTCCACAGGCACCATGGGATAACAACATCAGCATAAACAGTAATTATTAAATTTCCATTTCAAGGCAGCATTTCATCATCATCATCCCAACCTCTTTTCCCATGCAATGTCAGGGTGAGGCAGGGACCAGAAAACAAACTTAACAGAAAAATAAGACAGGAGGGGAAACAAAGCAACAGCATGCCCCAAACACACATATACACATACCATTTACATACAGGTACAGTATATTCAAGCTCTCTAATCCTGACATCACCTCATAGACATAACTTCCATATACATGCACTTAATGAAAGGGCCAAACACTCACTCACTCACCATCCAAGCCCCCAGAATCACACTCCACCTCACGGGCATAAACTTCCACACATATAAGCTTTACAATATCTATCATGTTAATCAAACCCCTGTGGTACACTCCTCCATTCAAAACCTACCCGACCAGCTCAATCCACTGTCAGTTCCCTAACCTTGTCAAACTCCATAGCCCAGTTTCTCATGCACTCATTTACATTAGTTCACCACCTTCTTCTTGGTCAATTACACTTCTTCTCACCTTCAAACTCATTCACATATACCCTTCATCACCCTATTTAAAAAAAAAAAAAAAAAAAAAAAAAAAAAAAAGATAGAATCAAAATTCAAGATAAAATGACTTAGAGATGTTTGGATACAATGTGTCTAAAAGACTATGAGTTATATGCAGAGAGAAATACTGATTAAATAAGACAGTTCTAAAGTCAACCTGTTTGCAAATACAAATGACTGAGAGTATCAGTTAACTCTTGCACGTATAGAGGAAATATCTTAAACTATAATATTCTCTTTTATGATATTTGTGGTACTGTATATCATATTAATAGATACAATTTGTATTAATAACACGCAAGAAGATACTGAGATGCAATGTGCTAAATAAATTGCTCAGGAAGAAGTGCTACAAAATCTAGAATGCCATTTAAAATGCTGGTTGGTATTCAACAAGGCTGCCTTCATATGGTGTCACATATAACCAAACAGCTCTACTGTCCTGTTATAAAATGTCCCTCAACTCCCTCCCCATTCCCAAAGGAGAATGGATGGTGGGCTGCAGAAGGCAACTGCTACCTGCAGTCTACTGGGTTCACATTCAGATAAGCCTGGGGCCAAAACAAACACAACAACAATAAGGCTACCTAACTTACAGTGGATGGTGGTAGGCAGCGCTGATGAGGCGTGAGGTAGGTTGAGGTGGTGTGATGGGTTGTGGCTGTGGTTGTGGTGGTGGTTGTGGTAGCAGAAAGAGTATCACCACTGCTACTGCTAACTTCATATAATTCCTGCTTTACTAACCCACTCTCAACAAGCACTGTGTTGGTAGTGGTGGAAGAAGTGACAACACTACTACCACTGCTATCATGACACCACTCTTCTTTTACCTGTTCCAACCCACTCTCTGCAACATTGCTGCCCTCACACCACTCTGGCTTCACCAACCCAGTCTCAGCAAGCACCTGTCAATGGCACAGACTACAACTGCTGTTGTTACCGTGGTTGTGGCCTCAAGCTCATTTAAACATGAACCCAGTGGATTGTACGTTCAAGCTGCACTTCTCCCGCACTCCATAATCTTCCTTTCAGTAGATGGAGGATGCTGAGGATGTTTGTAACAACAAGCAATGGACTATCCTGTTATAATGGTACCACCGTGTGAAGGCGCCCCTCTCCAGTACCATCCAGAGGATGGTCAAGGATGTCTTCAAAAAGTGGGACATAACTTCGATTATGCAAACATCCCTAACACTCTCCCTATTCCCACAGTGAGGGTTAGTGGACTGCAGATGCATATCTTCACAATATTTTATGCTCTTTTTAGCTATTAAGTCCACAATTAATTACAGGGAAACTGGCCAGCAAAGCTCCGCTGGTACTCATTAAGCTGATTCACTAATTTTCCCAAATTTACATTACCAGCTGCACTGGGAAAGTTGTGATACTATGAAAAACACTCATGACTGAAAATGAGGATTGCTTTGCTGAAGAGGAACACCTTCACATGATGGCACTGACATATCTGGCCCAGTTATATAAACGTCCCTCAACTCCCTCCCATCTCCTAAAAGGATGATGATGCACACCAGGTTCATGTTCAGATAAGCCTGGGGCCAAATCATCATCATCATCATCATCATGTAATTTCCAGTAACTTATAGTGTCAAGTGTATGGGATACATTACATTTTGAAAAGCATCACTGAGGATTGCATGTATTAGTACAGTAGTCTTCTGCTCTCATACATATTAGGATAGTAAAGGCACTATGTGAAACATTTGTCAATATATACTGGTTATTTAAAAAAAAAAAAAAAAAAAAAAAAACTGCTCCAACATTCCTCTCCGCCCTTGTATGGATAAACACAAACAAAAACAACAGAAAACCACCGAGTTACAGGGTCTGGATTTTTTTTTTTTTTTTTTTTTTTTTTTTTTTTTTTTTGCTATGGGCTAAGGTGTTGCCCCTGGGTGGAAGACTCAGGTTTGAAGCGTGTAACACATTATGACCAGATTGAAGTCTACCAATGACCCTTGGGTGGACTTGAACCTCCAACCCTTCAGCCAAAGCAGAGCTCTCTGACCAATGAGCCACGACTGCTACAAAATGGTATTTTTCTAGGTGATTTTTACGGATTACAATGAGTCAAGTCTTCCATAAAATGAATCTGTAAGGTGCAGAAAGTAAAGTACATTTACTGATTTAAAAAAAAAAAAAAAAAAAAAAAAAAAAAAAAAAAAAAGGCCTACCTGCTGAATGCTATGCAGCGTATTTTCATGTGCTTGTGAGATGAGCTGGTCATGTCTGCCACGAAACTCATCTGTGTGTGTGTGCATCTCCAACAGTGTGCATTCATCCTCCCTGTGCGCCTCTAGGGGTGTGCGTTCATCGTCCCTGTGAGTCTCCAGGGGTGTACGATCATCGTCCCTCTGCATCTCCCCCAACGTGCGTTCAAACACATGGTAAACCTTACTGCCATCTGGCCGTGGCTTGGCATCACTAAAAAGCACTGCCTCTGGGCTCAGCATAATGACCCCATCATACTGAGGTTCAACTGTCATGGCCTCTTCCTGCACCCGGGGAAATTGGTCTGGGACTGGCAGCATTTTTGAACACTGGATTCTGCCCTCTTATAAAATCCTTCCCTCACCTACATCACACCTTAAAGAAAAGAAAGACCAATGGGTTACCTCTTTGATGCAGTACCAACACAAAATCATCATCATCATTATAGCATCAGATTCTGTTCAATCATAAAAGCTTTGCACATATACATCTAATATACTATAATGTGTGCGTGGTGCGTGCGTGCATGCGTGCGTGTGTGTGTAATACACCAGGTCGGGCAGGATTACGTGATGGTTGTGATCATCAGCTTTTTACCCTCCCGGAAGAGAGCTGAGAGTGCAAATAGTCGAATCTAAGGGCAAAGGCTTGACCTTCACACACGCACACACCTATCCCCTTGCTCAAGGGGGACAGTACCCACCCGCTTTGTCAGTGAGCAAAGTGCGAACCCCCATCTTAGCATGTGCTAGGCGAGAGCATTATCACTGAGCCAGCAAGCGATATGTGTGTGTGTGTGTGTGTGTGTGTGTGTGTGTGTGTGTGTGTGTGTGTGTGTGTGTGTGTGTGTGTGTGTGTGTGTGTGTGTGTGTGTGTGTGTGTGTGTGTGTGTGTGTGTTAAGGCTTTACTGGGAAATATAATTATGCTTCTCCCACACTGAAACAAGGAACTTTGGTCTATTGCACTAAGAATCCTTTATCCCACACACCTCACATTCTCCCACTTCCATATACACAAACTTCATTAAAATAACTTACCTATTTTAACTAACCTTTGAGATGCTAGTGATTTATCAGTATTCTACACTTTACACTTAAACATTTTGTGACTTACAATGCTGATACAAACTTCAAATTTAAGCAACATAAACTGCATACATGAGCACGCTATGGTGTAATATGCAAAATAAATCGCTCACGAAAAAGTGTTTTGAAGCCTCCTATGTCACTTAAAATACAGCTCAAGGAATATCATTCATTCATTCATTCATTGCCAGACGCCATACATCCCAGATGGGGTGGCCAAGGGCTTAGAGTTAATTGTTTTACAGGGAGGGGCACTAATCCTTCACCAACCCCACTTGACACGTAGGGATGCCAACAGCATCTGGTGTTCCCAGGCGGTCACCTATCCAAGTACTAACCAGACCCAACGTTGCTTAACTTCGCTGATCGGACGGGAAGCGGTGTACTCAACGTGGTATGGCCGTTGGAATATACGGTACCAAATCTATCTACCGGGTATCTACCTACTGCCAAATGCCTTAATCCCGCAATGGGAGGCCACAGACAAATCATCTCCACGTCACTTGGTCCCCCGCCATTTCACTGCCCAGCTCCCAGCTCACCCCCCCTCATAATTAGCCTTTAGCTACCTCTCCACTTCATCCCTCCACCTCATCCTCAGCCTCCCCCTCCCTCTTCCCCCCTCCACCTCACTCACATACACTCTCCTTGTCAGTCTTTCACTCTCCATCCTCTTCCCATGGCCAAACCACTTCAGTGTATTTCTCCTAACACTTCCTATCACATCCACATCCACACCATATCGCTCCTTTAGATCCTCATTTGTCAGTCTGTCTCTCCAGTGACTCCACAGGCTCCTCTCAAATAACTCATTTCCACTGTCCTCACTCTTGACTTGTGTCCTTCCAACAACGTTCAAGCTTCACTTCCGTAAGTTAGAGTCGGTATCACAATACGGTACTGTCATGTAATAACTTTTTCACCTCCATGCTCACTTCCCTGTTTCTTATCACTGCCATCAAGGAACCAGCAACCTCTATTCCTTGTTGTACCCTTCCAAGCACTTCACCCTCCAAACTTCCATCCTTACTCATCACACTACCCTAGTACTTAAACGTACTCACATTTTCCATTTCCTCATCATCCAACCTCACAGTACATTCACTGACTTCACTTCTCTCGAAGACCATAACTTTACTCTTCGCTACATTCACCTTTAGATTCTGTTTCTTACACACTCTCCGAAACTCACCCACCAAGCCTTGCAGCTCCCCTTCGTCTTCACTTAACAACACAGTATCATCTGCAAACAACAGTACAGGGAGTTTCCAAACACTGCCCTCTCTCACCAGGGCCCCTCCAACATCCACTGCCCTACCTTGTATCTCTTTTATAACCCCATCCATATACAGGCTGAACAACCATGGAGTCATGACACATCCCTGTTGCAACCAATATAAATATATACAGTACAGTATATACCGTATATATACAGAGAGATAGATAGATGGTATATATATATATACTGTATATATATATATATATATATATATATATATATATATACAGTATATATATACTGTACAGTGACTTATGCGAGTGACAAAGACTTGCTGTGCTACACCTCACACTGAGGCTGCTAATCAAACATTACCAACTAAAATGAACTCCAGACATACCGTGTGGTACGGTGAATGGGCCGACCAAAGGTAGCAGTTAGTGATTACAGTATTACAAATTTTATATTAACAATTTGGTATTTCATTTGGTATGGATTATGCATCATTTTCTAATTTATCATGATTTCATAAAAGAAAGTCATGTTATATCAAACATAATACAGTAAAACCTCACTATAACGGACTAACTGGGGCCCGAGCCATTCCAAAAAAACAAAATTCCAATAAAAGTGACATCCGGACTTCCCCCTCCTGTCCTAGACTTTTCCCAATATATAAGACATTAGTCTGGATTTCACCAATGGTTATTAAACTGTTTTCACTACCACTGCAGTACTGTACTGGATTATACATTGACTACAGTAAGCAAATGGCATAACATATACTGTATAATAATACGATAAACTTTTACTAGCTGCCGATACACCCTCCAGGTTGTGCAGTACAGTACCGTACCTTCAGTACCTTATATTTTTCTGGTAGTTTTTGATGAGATTTGAGTGATTTTGACTTTCATTTTTGTTGGAAATGCTTCATTTTGCCTCTTTTCCAATTATGCACTTTGACTGGATTAGGAGGTGAAATAAAGCATTTTCAACAGAAAACAAAGGCAAAAATCGCTCAAATCGCATCAAAACCCACCAGAAAAATATACCGGTACTGCACAACCGGTTAACCTAACCAAACAGACCTAACCTAACCTAACCGATAGAAAACAAAGCCAAAAATCAATCAAATCGCATCAAAAACCACCAGAAAAATATACTGCAGAACCAGTTAACCTAACCAAACAGACCTAGCCTAACCTAACTAAACCAAGCAGACCTAACCTAACCAACAGAAAACAAAGGCAAAAATCAATCAAACTGCATCAAAAAGCACCAGAAAAATATACCGTACCAGAACTGCACAACCAGTTAACCTAACCAAACAGACCTACTCTAACTTAACCGACAGAAAATGAATGCAAAAATCACTCAAATCGCATCAAAATCCATCAGAAAATCATACTACACAACCACTTAACCTAACAAAACAGACCTAAACTAACGATGCCTAACCTAACCTTTTTTTTTTTTTTTTTTTTTTTGTGAGGAAGAAGGAACCAAAGGCAATGAGCCCACAAAACTACTCCTTCCAAGAGAAAAACAAAATATAAGAGAGAGCCAAATTCAAGATTCGATCATTTCCAGATGCCTGGACACACAGCGTTTGAAAAACTGGAGATCATAGGAAGTAGGAAATACAGACATAGGGAGACAGTTCCAGAGTTGACCTGTTGCATAAATGAAGGACTGGGAGTAACGGCTAACTCTTGCATTAGAGAGTTGGACAGAAAAGGGATGAGAGTTTGCTGCTAGACGGGTGCTATGCGCCCGTCGTAGGGGTGGAGGAATGCATGCAGACAGTTCAGAGGAGCAGTGACCATTGAAGTAGCGATAGAAAAGAGATAAATATGCAACAGTGCGGTGAAGAGACAAAGGTTGAAGGGAGTCAGTGAGAGGAGGAGAGTTAATGAGGCAAAAAGCCTTTGACTCCACCCTATTGAGAAGAGCTGTATGTGGGGAGCCTCCCCACACATGAGAGTTGTACTCTACACAGGGGCGGATAAAACCCCTATATAGAGTCAACAATTGTTCAGGAGTAAAGAAGGAACAGAGTCGGCTTACCACACCCAATCTCTTGGAAGCAGATTTTACAAGAGATGTAATATGATCTTTCCAAGACAAGTCCTGAGTAAATGAAACCCCAAGCATGTTCAAGGATGATGCAGGATTAAGCTGAATATTATCAAACATTAGTGGGTATACCTGTGGAAGATTTTGTCGGGTTGATAGGTGCAAAAACTGAGTCTTTGATGCATTAAAAACAACAAGATTATTTTTACCCCAGTTAGAGATATGAGCCAAGTCAGACATTAGGTGTGCCATAGCCTCATCCCTTGTTTGTTGAAGTAACTGCTGAGATGGACGTTGTGGGAATCGAATGGAAAGGTGAAGGGTGGAGTCATCAGCGTATGAGTGGATAGGGTTGGATGTACAGCTTAGAAGGTCATTGATGAATAAAAGGAAGAGAGTTGGTGATAGGACAGAGCCCTGAGGAACACCACTGTTAATAGATCTAGGAGAAGAACGATGGCCGTCTACAACAGCGGCTAAAGAACGACCAGAAAGGAAGCTAGAGATGAAGGCACAGATAGAAGGATAGAAACCGTAAGAGGGCAGTTTGGAATTTAAAGATTTATGCCAGACTCGATCGAAAGCCTTTGAGATGTCAAGTGCAATGACAAAGCTTTCGCCAAAGTCCCGAAAGGAGGATGACCAGGAGTCTGAAAGGTAGGTGAGAAGATCGCCGGTGGAGCGTCCCTGACAGAACCCATGCTGACGATCAGAAAGAAGGTTGTGATAGGAAAGATGCTTTAAAATTTTTCTATTAAGAACAGACTCAAAAACTTTTGAGATACAGGATGTTAAAGCAATTGGACGATAGAGGGTTGGGAATGGTCACCCTTCTTTGGGACTGGCTGAATGGAGCAAACTTCCAGCAAGAAGGAAAGGTACAAGTTGACAGACTAGGGCGAAAGAGTTTGCCTAAGCAGGGTGTAAGCACAGATGCACAGTTCTTGAGAACAACAGGAGGGACTCCATCAGGCCCATATGCCTTATTAGTATTGAGGCCTGTGACAGCAGAAAATACATCAGCTGAAGAAATTTTAATGTCAGCCATGAAGAAGTCAGAGGGGGGAAGTGATGGAGGAACAGCACCAGAATCGTCTAAGGTGGAATTGGAGGAGAAAGTCTGAGCAAAGAGATCTGCTTTATCAGTAGAAGAAATAGCTACAGAGCCATCAGAGTAGAAAAGAGGAGGGAAGGATGATGAGGTAAAGTTGTTAGAAAGGTTTTTGGCAAGGTGCCAGAAGGAGCGGAAAGAATTCGAGTTAAAGAGTTGAGAGCACTTAATACTAATGAAATTATTTTTAGCAGAGCGAAGAACAGACTTAGCATGATTCCGGGCAGAAACGTATAAAGGATGTGATTCAGGGGTGGGTTGGCTCCGGTACCTTTTATAGGCCCTCTCCCTTTTGCGGACAGCATTAGAACAAGTGTGATTAAACCAAGGCTTTCGTGCATTAGTCAAAGGATATGAAAAAGGAATGTATGCTTCCATGCCAGAAAGAATAACCTCTGTAATGCGCAAGGCACACCCAGACAGCTCCCGGCCACGGAAGCAATAATCATTCTAGGGAAAATCAAAGAAGTACTGCCTGAGGGCCTCCCAATCCGCAGCTCCAAAGTGCCACAGACGACGTTTCTTTGGAGGGTCCGCAGACCGTACTGGAGCGATAGGACAGGTTAAGGTGATGAGGTTGTGATCGGAGGAGCCCAACGGAGAGAAAAGATTAAGCAGAAGGATTAGTTGTAAGGAAGAGGTCAAGTATGTTGGAACTCTCTCCAAGGCGATCAGGGATACTGGTAGGGTGCTGTACAAGCTGCTCTAGGTCATTAAGGGTAGAAAAGGTGTAGGCTTGTTCACCAGGTGGATCAGTGAAAGGAGAGGAAAGCCAAAGGTGGTGGTGAACATCGAAATCTCCTAGAATGGAGATTTCAAAAAATGGAGAAATGGATAGAATGTGTTCCATCATAGAAGTAAGATAGTCAAAGAATTTTTGATAGTCAGTAGAATTAGGAGGCAAGTAAACAGCACAGATATATTTACAGAGAATGACAGGAAAGCCGAAGCCAGAGTGTAGAGAATTCGGAAGAATCAAGTTCAGGAACACGAGAGCAAGATAAGTTGTTGCGTATATATACACAACAGCCACCTGGCTTTGAAATGAGTATAGAGAAAGTAGGAGGATACAGAAAAGGGTCTGCTGTTAGTTGCCTCAGACAGCTGAGTCTCAGTTAGAAAAAGAAGGTGATGTTTAGAGAAGGAGAGGTGGTGCTCAACAGAGCACCTAACCTAATGTGCTGCAGCGGAATGTTTACCTTTGAGGTACAATGGTCTAGGTTGTGCAGTATATTCTTCTGGTGGTTTTTTAAGTGATTTGAGTGATTTTTGCCTTTGTTTTCAGTTGAAAATTCTTCAAGTTACCTCCTCATCCAGTCATAGTTCATGATTGGAAAAGGGACAAAGTGATGCATTTCCGACACAAATGAAGGTCAAAATCACTCAAATCTCATCAAAAACGAGCAGAAAAAATACACCGCATTTTCTTAATAACTCAACGGCTTCCTCCGGTTCCGAGTGCAAATGCTTAATAATGCATAAGTAATCAATATTACATATGGTCCACAGATCACATCCTACTTCGTCGGAAGCCATAGCAATAAGGATTTGAATTTTCCATCCAGAAGGAATCAGAGACCGCACTTCAAACTGATTGGCAAAATACCATCACGTAACATAAAGGATGCCTATGAGTGGGTGAAACAGACCTAGCAGACGCATGTGCAGTAGACAGAAGGAGAAAAATGCATATGGTACAAACGCACGCACTTTTTACGTGGACTGGCCGAGTCAAGATCCAAGGTATGGCTTTTTGGGAAATTTTAATTAAATTCATCATCTCTGTAAATATCAGCTTCCAAATGGAGTTATGGGGGTTCATTAGCATTCTTTGGTAATATACTATGCATTTATGGTGGTAAGATCCCTGAACTGCATATTGGCAACTTGTAAACTACTGGTTTCATTCATTCATTCATTGCCAGACGCCATGTATCCCAAACGGGGTGGCCAACGGCTTAGAGTTAATTGTTTTACAGGGAGGGGCACTAATCCTCCACCAACCCCACTTGACACGTAGGGATAATACCAATAATACTGTACTGTATTGTACACTAATAAACAATACTTTTATTTACTTTATTGTGGTGAATGTAAATTTTTAGAAGTAACCATTGTCTTTTTTTTTTTCTTATAATATTTTTGTGTTCCAATGCAAAATAATGTGCTTTAATTAAATCTTTCGTCATAAGATGATCCACCGGTATACATGGAGAGAAATGAGGAGGATGGATGGTGAACTTGTTGAACGAAAGGCAATGATAGACTACGTGTGTGTGGATGAGCGAATGAGAAGACAAGTGTTGGATGCAAGGGTGTGGAGAGGGTGGGGGAATGGAGTCTCGGACCATCACTTAGTGATGGCCAAGGTAGAGCTCCAAAGAAAGTGGTTGAGGAGACGAAGGGGAAGACAGGAGGAAGCAGCTCCTGTGAGAAGAGTGGAGAAATTGCAAGATAGTGAGAAAAGGACAGAGTATAAGAGCATAGTGGAAGAAAGATTGGGAAGGTATGAGCTAGAGCAGATGGAAGGGGTGGAAGACGTATGTAAGATATTCACGGAAGAGATAAGTGCGGCGTGTGAGGCGGTTTGTGGAGTGAGGAGGAGATGTAAGGGTGTGCAAGGGACAGCATGGTGGAATGATGAGGTGAAACGAGCTGTGGAACAAAAGAAGAAGGCATATGGTGAATGGTTGGCGAGTAGAGGTAGGGGAGAATATGAGAGAGAGAAGAGAGTGGTATATGTGAGCTGGAGAAGGGAGGTTAAGAGACTGGTGAAGGAGAGTAAGAAGAAAGTGGATGAAGAGTTTGGGAGGAATCTGAGTGTGAAATGGAGGGAGAGTAAGAAATTGTTTTGGAAGGAGGTAAAGAAAGTAAGGCATTGTGAAAGGGGAAATAGTAGGGGAGTGAAAGATAGGAATAATAGATTGTTGGTGGAGAAGAGAGAGAAATTGAGGAGATGGAAGGAGCACTTTGAGGATTTGTTGAATGTAGAGAGTGAGAGCAGTGTGAGTATAAGTGGTTGGGGAATGGCTGGGAGAAGAAGAGATGAGAGGAGGGAGGAAGAGATCAGTAGGTCGGAAGTAGTGGAAGCGATGAAGAAGATTAAGCTGGGAAAGGCCCCAGGAATTGATGGAGTGTGTGGTGAAATGCTTAGGTATGGGGGTGGGATTGTTGTGGAGTGGATATGGAAGTTGTGTAGATTGGCTTGGGAAGAGGGAAGGGTTCCAGAGGACTGGAAATCAAGTATAATTGTTCCTCTGTACAAAGGAAAAGGGGAGAGAGAAGTATGTGGTAACCATAGGGGTATTTGCCTTCTTAGTGTGACTGGTAAAATATATGGTAGAATACTCATTGATAGGGTTAGGCATATGACAGAGGAGCTAGTTGGAGAAGAACAAGGGGGATTTAGGAAGGGAAAAGGGTGTGTAGATCAGATATTTGTTCTAAGATGTTTAGTGGAGAAGTATCTAGAGAAGGGAAGGAAAGTGTATGCTGCCTTCATGGACTTGGAGAAAGCTTATGACAGAATAGATAGGCAAGGTATGTGGAAGGTATTAAGAATATATGGAGTGGAGGGGAAATTGTTGAGTGCTGTGAAGAGTATGTACGAGGGAGCTAGGGCTACGGTGCGAGTGGATGGTGAGCTGAGTGTGTTCTTTGATCTCAATGTGGGACTGAAACAGGGGTGTGTGATGTCTCCATGGCTGTTTAATATATATATGGATGGGGTTGTAAAGGAGGTGCAAGGTAGGGCAGTGGATGTGGGGGTGGCCCTAATGAATGAGGGTGAGATTTGGAAGCTTCCGGTGTTGCTGTTTGCTGATGATACAGTATTGTTGAGTGAAGATGAATGGGAGTTGCAAGGTTTGGTGAATGAATTTGGGACAGTGTGTAGGAGGAGGAAGCTGAAAGTTAATGTAAACAAAAGTAAAGTTATGGTGTTTGAGAGGAATGAAGTCACAGAGTGTGCAGTGAGGTTGGATGGTGAGGATATGGAGAATGTGAGTGCATTCAAGTACTTGGGTAGTGTGATGTGTAAGGATGGAACTTTGGGGGATGAAGTACGTGAAAGGGTACAGCAGGGAAGAAAGGTTGTTGGTACACTGAAAGCAGTGATGAGAAATAGGGAGGTGAGTATGGAAGTTAAGAGGTCACTGCATGATGGTATTGTGATCCCTACCCTGATGTATGGAAGCGAGGCGTGGACCTTGCAAGAGGGGAACAAGTCAAGAGTGAGAGCAGTGGAAATGAGTTACTTGAGAGGAGCATGTGGAGTGACGTGGAGGGACAGGTTGACGAATGAAGAAGTGAAGGAACGTTGTGGGGTAGATGTGGATGTGGTTGAAAAGATTAGGAGAAATACACTGAGGTGGTTTGGACATGTGGAGAGAATGGAGAATGAAAGATTGACTAAGAGGGTGTATGTAGGTGAGGTGGAGGGAGGGAGAGGGAGGGGTAGACCGAGGATGAGGTGGAGGGATGGAGTTGAGAGGTATATGAGGGAGGGGGGGATGAGTTGGGGGGAGGGGAGTCAAATGGTGGGTGACAGAGTGACTTGGAGGCGTTTTGTCTGCGGCCACCCTTTGCGGGATTAGGGCGTCAGGCTATAGATAGATAGATAGATTTTTTGGGGAAAATCCCCCTTTTGGAAATTTGAGTAAGAATTCCAAAAGTGGGTTTATCCACCCAAATCAAGGTCAAAATTAATTAAAAACATACTATTTTGCATTATACTAACCTAACCCAACCTAATCCAACCCAACCCAACCTAACCTAACCCAACCTAACCTAACCTAACCTAACCTAACCTAACCCAACACAACCTAACCTGACCTGACCTACCTTTATGGGTATAAATATGTCCTTTATAATCAGAAACGGTGAATTTACACTGGATCTTCCCCTTACTCTTCCGACTTTTCTTCCACCGGCCGCAGTACAGTACCATTGATGTTTATCTTCCCGATATTTGCAGGGAAAATTACGCTCTTTACACTGTACTTCACTTGGCAAAACCCCGTATTTTCTTAGTAGTTCAATAGATGTTTCGTTATTACTGTGGGAGTTCTTGATAATCTGCCAGTAATCCTTGCTATACGCGATACAAGCTTGGAACTCAACAATACGTTCTTCACCTTCGGAGGCCATGCCTATGGCTGACTTTCAAATCTTAGGCATCCCTGCATCATCCACAAATACTTGAAGGTGACTGGCTGGTTTTACTTATGACAGTTCTGATTGGCTGGTTTCAAAAGTCCCTGTTGCTTGGGAATGCCTGATTGGCTGTTTTTAAAACTCACATAGCCTACATACGAAAGAACCAGCTAAGAACACTCGAGTCCAGTGATATAGACCGAGAACACACGCCTGCTCCAGCCAATATGGCCTGACAAGCATCCGCTACTAAGCGTTAGCCTAACCTGTCACTACATGACTGCCCCTACAAAATTCGCTCCCCCAACTCAAACTAAGCTTAAAAAGTAAGACTTTGTTAGAATAGTTCAGGGAAGTAATATAATGAAAATCTGTAACGTTGGTTACTTCTAAAGTAATACCGTGGTGAACATACCGGTAGCTGAAGTGGTCAGGCAGATCGGACTGCATCTGGCTTTATTGGACCTTTTCTGATATGCAGTATAAGAATTTAGTACAGTAGTACCTTAATTCCGATAAAAGTGAAATCTAGTCTATTGTAGTCCGTTATATTAAGATTTTACTGTAGAAATTTTCTAAAAGCAGGACATTTGAAATAATTAGGTAGCTCAAAAAGCAGGACATTTTAGCCAATTAAAAATGCAAGACAGATGTCAAAAAAGCAGGACTCTGGTCACCTTAAACAGGGTCCAACCTTCACTTCCATACATTAGAATTGGTATCACAATACTGTCATGCAACAACTTTTTTACTTCCATGCACACTTCCCTATTTCTTATCACTGCTTTCAAGAACCAGCAATCCTTCTTCCTTGTTATACCTTTCAAGCACTGCATCCTCCAAACTTCCATCCTTACGGTAGTCACATTACCCAAGAACTTAAATGCACTCAAATTTTCCACTTCCTCATCATCCAACCTCACCGTACTTCCAGTAACTTCATTTCTCTCGAAGACCATAACTATACTCTTTCCTATATTCATCTTTAGATTCCGTTTTTTGCACACACCTCCAAACTCATTCACCAAGCCTTGCAGTTCCCCTTCGTCTGCTGGAAGACATTGGGTTATCGGCAAACTCTTTATCAATACACTGATTCTGGCCCCTACACTTTACTAATTATGCTTACTCTGGATCCACTTATCTGTACGGTAGCGGACAATAATATCGATCCACTTCTTTCTCGAACAATTACGAACCTCTTCCACCGTATTAAACTGATTGTGTTCGACGATCGCATTACTGATTTTTGTAAGTCATTGCACATTGTCTCGTTATTTATCGTAATGAGCTGGATCGATATTCATGTTCACAACTGTACATACTCTCAATCCCAGAGACACAGAGTAAATTAGAATAAGTGTATACCGAAAAACATGGACGACTGACGACATAGTGTAACTCAAGCAAACCCTCTACCCGATCAGCTGGCTCTTGTAAACACAAGCGTCAGGGAGCATAAATTCGTCCACTCCTCTCTAAACTTTGGCCCGAATTCACTAAAGTCCGTCTTCACCTGACGAAACTGGGCCTGTAACAACTTCAATAGGCTGTGGCTGCATAAAATTCAATAAGCATTAACCGAGATCGGAAATGGCAACTTAGATATTTTCGTTTTAACTTGGCGTAAAACTGCTATCTTTATTCTATCTTCCATGTTGAGCTGCAGCAACAAATCATTGGCATATGATGCTAATCACGAAGAAGAATGGGGACCAATTATATACAGTATATATATATATATATATACAATGTAGCAGACGCCCTAATCACATAAGGGGTGGCCACAAACAAATCGCCTCCATGTCGCCCTGTCCACAGCTCACACACACCCTCATAATTATACCTCTCCCCTACATCCCTCCATCTCATCCTCAGCCTCCCCCTTCCTCTTCCCCCCCTCAACCTCATTCACATACACTCTCCTCATTAGTCTCTCACTCTCCATCCTCACCACATGGCCAAACCACCTCAGTGTACTTCTCCTAATGATTTCTATCACATCCACATCCACACCACTATGCTCCTTTACTTCCTAATTTTCCAGTCTGTATTTCCATGTAACTCCACATGCTCCTCTTAAATAACTCATTTACACTGCTCTCACTTTTGACTTGTGTCCTTCCAACAAGGTCCAAGCTTCACTTCCATACATTAGAGTTGGTATCACAGTACTATCATGCAGTGCCTTTTTTACTTCCATGCTCATTTCCTTATTTCTTATCACTGCTGTCAAAGAACCAGCAAGCATTCTTTCTTTCTTGTACCCTTTCAAACACTTCATCATCCAAACTTCCATCCTTCCTCATCACATTACCCACGTGCGTAAATGCACTCACATTTTCCATTTCCTTATCATCCAACCTCACTGTACATTCAGAGACTTCATTTCTCTCGAAGATCGTCACTTTACGCTTCCCTATGTTCACCTTTACATTCCGTTTCCTACACACCCTTGCAGACTCATTCACCAAGCCTTGCAGTTCCCCTTCATCTTCATTTAACAATGCTGTATCATCTGCAAACAAGAGTACTGGAAGTTTCCAAATGCTGCCCTCTCTCATTAGGACTACTCCAACATCCATTGCCCTACCTTGAACAGTATCTCTTTTATAACCTCATCCATATACAGACTGAGCAACCACGGAGACATGACACAACCCTGTTTCAGTCCAACATTCCAATTAATAAAATTCACTCAGTTAACTACTCACATGTACTGCAGCCTTAGCACCATCATACATACTCTTCATAGCATTCAACGACTTCCCATTTACACCATATCTTCTTAATATTTTCCACATTCCTTGTCTATCCTCCCTGTCATATGCTTTTCCCAAAACCATGAAGGCCATATATAACTTCTCTCCCTTCTCTAGAAACTTTTCCACTAAAGTCCAAAAAACATCTGATCTACACAACCTCTTCCTTTCCTAAAGCCTCCCTGTTCTTCTCCAAGTAACTCCTCTGTTATTTCCCTAACTCTGTCAATAAGTATCCTACCGTTTACCTTTCCTATTACACTCAGAAGACAAATGCCCCTTTCCTTTGTACAGGGGAATAATTATAATTGACTTCCAATCCTACCTTTCTCCCAGGCTAATCTACACATCTTCCATATCTATTCTACTATTCTCTCTCCCCCACACTTGACCATTTTATCACATACTCCATCAATTCCTGGGGCTTTCCCAATTTTGGCTTTCTCTGTTGCTTAAACTACTTCCATCCTAGTGATCTCATCCATCCTTCTCATCTCCCTCCTTCTCCCAGCCATTCGCCAGCCACTTATACTCGCATTACTTTCATCCTCTACGTTCAACAGTTCCTTAAAGTGTTCTCTCCATCTGCTCACTTTTTCTCCCTTCTCCACTAACAATCTACCAGTTTTAAATTTCACTCCCTGACTAGCTTCTTTATCACTCTGCCTAACTTTCTTTACCTCTTCCCACAGCATTTTCCTACATTCCCTCCACTTTACACTCAAATTCCAAATTCCTCATCCACTCTCTCACTAATCTTTCCACCTCTCTCTTCCCCTCTACTTATAACTCTCTTCCATCTCAATTTCCTCCATGCCCCTGCTTCCCATCCACTCACTGTATGTTTTCTTCTTTTGCGTCAAAGCTTGTCTCAACTCTTCATTCCACCATGCTGCTCCTTTTGTCTTCTCTCCACTCCACACACCACCTCACATGCTGCACAGACTTCTTCTGTGAATATCTGGCACACACCTTCCACCACCCCCATCTGCTCCAAATCATATTTACTCCATTGCTCATCCACTTCTCTCTTATATTCTGCTTTTTTTTTTCATCCTCCTGGTACCTTACTACCCTCCCTGTATGAACTACTTCCTCCTGTCCTTCCCACCTTATATTCCTCCACTGCATATATATATAAATAGAGAGAGAGAGAGACTGTATGTGTGTGTGTGTGTTCTTACCTAATTGTATCTTTACAGGAATGAGTCAAGCTCGTACTGTCCCGTGTCTTAAACCATATTTATCGTACATATCCTTAAATTTGTGAATTGTTTTGGCACACACTATTTCATTCGGTAGTGCATTCCACTGATCAATTGCTCTGTTTGGGAAACTGAATTTCCTTACGTCTTTATCACCTTTCTTCTTATGCAGTTTTTTGCAGTGTCCTCTTGCTGATGCTTCTCCATATGTTAAGTAATCATTTATGTCTATTTTCTCCTTTCCTGATATGCACTTATATAGCATTATCATGTCACCTCTTTTCCTTCTCTCCTGTAGTGTTGGTAGATTCAGTTTATTTAGTCTTTCTTCGTAGCTTAGGTCCCTTAAGCTTGGTATCCATCTTGTAGCGGCCCTTTGAACTTTTTCAATCTTGTCTATATGCTTTTTGAGATGAGGACTCCAGACTATTGATGCATATTCCAGGGTTGGTCTAATGAATGATGTTATTATCTTTCTTAGCATGTCTTCATTTATGTATGTGAATGCTATTCTCATATATGCATGCAGTGTATACATGTTCCGTACCTTCTCACTGATGTGGCCAGCCAGAGACAGTCTGTTATTGATAATCACACCTAGGTCCTTCTCTTTTTCTGATGTGTGTAGGGCTTTACTTCCTAACTTATAATCCCAATCAGGTCTTTTTCCACTTTACCAAACTTGATTACAGGGAACTTGTCCACATTGAATTCCATTTGCCATATATTGCTCCATTCATGAAGTTTACTTAATTCTTCTTGTAGCTCTTTACACGAGTCTGTGTTAGTAATTGGGGAGACTTTGAAGAGGTTAGATACAGCCTTCTTTAACCCCATCACAACCAGAGCTCATGGAAGGTGTGGGGATGCATCATCCTCTTATTTCTTGTGGTGATGCATTTACATGATACATCACTGAGTGACAAGCCTAATGGTTTCCAGTAAACCTGGAAACCATTTACAACACTAAGTGGTAACCCTATTGCCAAATAACGGAGTGATGTTGAGCCTCTTGTGATGCCCCTGTTAATTGGGTGGAGAGAGACAAGTGCAGCAGCTCCCATCTGGGAACCAAACCTCCACACTCTTCCTCACTCCCACATCTCACTGTGGTGAGGTGCAGTCTACCACTGAGGAACATCAGTTCATTGCATGGGATGGACCTGCAGGGGTGGTTGTCTGATCAAGGTTGATTGATCTACTCGAACAGACAGACTGGGATTACTCTGCTTCTAACAGTGCCAGAGATATGTTTTAACTGTAATAAAACTGTCTTGAGACGGCCAGAATGAAATGAAATATCCATTATAAAGCGGTGAATCCCTTCACCCCGATGATTTTTTATTTTTTCCTGCTACCTTTGAACCATCTCATTACAGACTTGGGACAGACCTTAAGTAGTGAAGGGATTTACTGAAACTATAATTCCTCCAATATGAAATCTCTACACTGAATAAAAGCTGCCTGGAGGCAGCAAGACTGAGCTAAAAATGTGTCACTGGACTCCCATTCGATTTGTGGCTCCCAGGCTCTTCTGGGTATGAACCCAGTGGAATGCAGGCTGAAGTTGTCCTTCTCCTACAGTCCGTTATCCTCCATTCAGGAGACAGAAAGATAAGAAATGTTTGTTTAACTGGGCAGATCTGTTGTCTAGTTGTATCAGTGCTGCCACATGACCTCTCCAGCACCACATCATTGAACTACATGGGTTAGACATACAAGGCTTGACATCTGACCCCAGCATAACTGTGGTCAGAAATCTGTTTCCATGCCTGGGGTCTGAAATTAAGTACTGTGCTCTAAGTGACTGCTGAGACCTCTTAACACCTTTTCCTTGTTGATATATTCTGGACATTGTATCCGAATGATTTCTTGTATTTTTGAATCATTTACAAAAGCTCCACAGTGCTTGCATGCATCAGCCTTGGTTACCTAAGAGCAGCTCTCCACACTGCTCTATCTCTGGCAGATTTCCTTATCCCTGACGTCATACTCTACAGGTCCCAGGTCTTGCTTCGGTCTGCCTCTTGCACCGCTACCTTCAATGTTCACACTTCTCACCCTCTGCACCCAACTGTCATCATCCATCCTCTCCAAATCCCCAAACCATCTCAATCTACCCCTCCTCATCACACCACCAGTTCAAGTCCCATCCTTCCTCTCAACTCCAATCACAATCCTAGCCACCAACACTTCTCAGGCCTTGCATTCAAGGACTCACTACACATCCATCTAAACACTCTCATTTCTATATGTTTGAACCAACAAATATACTTTTCCATTACTGCCCAGGTCTCACTGCCATACATCATTACACTCCTAACACTTGCCGCATACATACAAACATCCCTTAGCATGGAGGAAGAGCCCACTCAGTGTTAGGAGAGGCAACAGCTCTCTGAACTTCCTCCAACCACTCCTTACCCTAACCACAGAGCTAGCTCCAGCCCCAACTCCAGTGCATAACATGTCCCTTAAATAATGAAATTCCTCTACAAACTCAAGACTCTCCAGCAAGATCAATCCTTTAATGCCTGACAATCTTTGCATTCTCTCCCTGACATACTGCACACACAAAATCAGCATTATTTCACAGCCTATCTCTAACACCACTAAATCTCATGCAACCTGTTTACAGAATCATTTAATTTCATGCACTTGGTAAAACAACTGACCAGAATATCAGATAATCCTGACCATAATGTCTATCTCTTTGACCTATTCCTAACAAATAACTCATACCATTACAGGATTGAGGAACTGTCACCACCTGGATATTCCAACTACAACCCCATCAGCCTCATTCATCAGTTGTTCCAAACCTTCCCATTCTGTACCAGTCAGGGTGACCAGATGGTACTTTGATAGGGCTGACTAGGATTGCTTTAGAAAAAATTCTAGCTGATATTCCATGGCAATCTTTCTCCTCCATTTACATCAGTTCCACTCAGTTGCATCTTAATGACTTAATACAAGTTGGTATGGGATTATTAATATCTAGTCAACAATTGACTAAAAGATAGGACTCCTCAAAAAAGTTCGACAGCATTTGTACCAGCGCAATGACCCAATAGTCTTTAGCACATAATTCTTACTTAAAATAAAAAAAAACTACCAAATCCCACAATCACTTCAAAACTGCTAGAAACCAGAAAAAAGCAATAATGAATCTCACCAAATCCAGTGCATTTGCCAGAAATTCTACTTTATAGGAAGCCAGTCTGCATGTTCCTGTACTAGAACGTGACTCTCCTGAAACTGATTCACTATAGATACACACTAGGTGTGTGAAATCAATCCTAGACATTTTACCAACCAAGAAAGCTCCAGGCCCTGATGGAATTCCTCCTATAGATTTGAATAAATGTTTGGGCATTTGGAGTGGATGGGGGATGATAACTGGGTGCAGAAAATGAGAAGTGTGAACGTTGGGGGTGGGGTTCTGAGAGGCAGATCGAAAAAGACCCAGGACAAGGGCATAGAGGGTGACCTCAGGAATGAGGGACTGAATCGGGAGGCTGCCAGAGATCAAGCGACATGGAGAGCCACCATTAGGTGACCAAGGCTGACGCATGCAAGCATGTTGGAGCCTTTATAAATGAAACGGAACGAAACATCCCCCAGAACCTGCTCCTGTTCTAGCTAGGTTGTTCAGACTTTGCATACATACTTTTTTCACTCTCTAATCCTTGGAAAGAAGCCAACATCCATACAGTTCTAGAGAAATGAAGTTCCTCTGATTCCTAGCATTACAGAGAAATTGAGATTGTCATTAATATGAACACTGTTAAACATCTTTAAGTCAACAACTTAGTGACAGACAGTATGGTTTTCACCACAAAAGATCCACTGCTGATATACTCAGTCTCACCACTCATACAATTCAACAGTCAACTGACTAATATAAACCCATGCACTAGCCTTTGATATTTCTAGAGTTTCTGACAGTGTGTGACACTGTTCCCTGCTATCCAAACTCCCTTACTATGGCCTATCATCTTTTGTCCCACTGATAAGATGATAAGTCACAAGGTTCTGTCCTGGCTTAAACCCTATACCTCATTCATATTAATGACCTCTTGTCTGTCACCCATACTCCCATTCACTTGTATGCAGATGACTCACTTCACAGTTCCTTCACACTTAAAAGCCCATTCACAAAGTTTGATAACTGTAACTCACAACTAAGCACAGCAAGTTCCACAAATGAAGACTTATCTAAGATTACCAAATGGGGGCAAAATAAAACTGTCTCATTTAATGTTAGGAAAACCTGATTCTTATATTACAGTACATTCAATGCAACTAGTATTTCTATCTCTAAAAGTATTGAAATTCTTGGTGTTTTGCTTAACAAGACTCTCAAATGCACTTCTCCCATTGGATCACTTGCTAAAACCATCTCTAAGAAACTTGGTTTATCATACATAATCTGTAACTTCTTCAATGACAGGTAGTTAGCTTTAATTTACACTTCATATGTGCTCCCTGCTCAAATATTGCTCACCTCTGTAACTGGATGTGGAGAAGTTGCACTTGAACAATTGGAAAAAAATCAGAGCAAAGCTATAAGAATAACTAATTACCCAGCAATTACAAATGAAATGCCTCCCCTACAAGTAAGAATGTTCCCTCCCTTGCATTATTTTACAGATACTTTTATGGCAAATGCTCAGATGAGTTGCATCCAATGTGCCACCTCTCCATACCTTCCCCTGTGCTACACAGGCATCTGGTAGTGCTCAGTATTGGACTGTTAGACTGTCATATTGCAGAACTTTTGCCTATTAGAATTCATTTATTCCCCAAACTGCTTCTCCTTGGAACTTGCTTCCCCATATTATTACCCCCCAAACTTCATCCTACAGCAGCTCAAATCCAATTGTTAGATTTTTTATAAATGCCAGACACCTGTAATCTGGCATATGGACTTTTTTTTATTTAATTTGTTTTTCTTTCCACTGTTCATCATCTGAAAAAATTAACTTACAATGCCTGGTAGTAGTTTACAAAATAGAAATTCCTCCAGTCATCCTCAGCAAGTAAGCCACAGGACATTCCGACTTAAGAGCTCTACCACAGACCACTAGGTTAAGGGGTAGTAGCAGTAGTCATGGTGGTAGCAGTAGCAGTAGTAGTAGTAGCAGTAATGTAGTAGAAGTAGTAGTAGTAGCAGTAATGTAGTAGTAGTAGTAACAGCAGTGGTGGTGCAAGGATATTTGACAGTAAGATGAGACAGGGGAAAGTCTTGATGGCAACAAGATCCCTGTCAGCTGAATTATCAGATGGAGTACTTGATCTGACACGAAACAATGCAACAAATGGAGGAAAAACACCCAAAACAAGCAAGTGCCCAGAAACAGCTTGATGGGAATGACACTCCCTCCAATTCTATCATATATGACAGGATAACTGGAGATATGATGTGGAGAAAGGCAATGCACACACAAGGAGGGGCAGGATCATCAGGCATGGATGCAAAATCTTGGATAGTAATCCTCAGCAACAAGTTTGGGGAACACCATTGCCTCACTGGTGAGGAAGCTGGCTTCAAGTCAGTGCAACAACACTGAAGCATTCACAGCTTACAGACTAATCCCTCTTGACAAGAATCCTGGATATAGGCCCATTAGGGTAGGTGAAGTCTTAAGGCAGATTATGGGAAAATGCATTATGGAGGTTGTAAAAGATGATGTTAACCCGCCTCATCCTGACCACTTTTCCACCACTGACTCCCCCCAATCCAGACCATTTTTGAAAAAAATTTTGTTTGGCTCAAACCCCTGCTTTTGGTGAGAAACATCGAAAATTCATTGAGAAATCGCTCACTTGTGGTTTAAAATACTCGATACAGGTAGCAATACCTCCTCATCTTACTGTGTTTTCTATCAGGCTGGCTCCAAAGAAAACGAGTTCTATGTGAGGGTAACCATTCCACACCACTCATACACGGTATTTATTTATTTATTTGGTACGAATGTACATGTAGTACGAGAGTATATTGGTTTTCACACAGTAATATAGGCACTCACCAAACTCATCAACATATCTGACCTTTTTTTGGCGACATTACCTGATCATCATTTCTGACTGTTTCTTCCTCTAATGCTATGTAACTTTTTTGGTGACATTACCTGATCATCATTTCTGACTGTTTCTTCCTCAAATGCTATATAAAGTTTGTCCTCCACATTCTCATCGATTGGGGAATCACTCTGGCCCTGAATTTCGTACCGTGGCACGACATGTCGTTACTGGCCAGGTCACTGACAACAGGTGAATTGCCGAGACAATGGCGTGTGGGGGGGGGAGGTCATGCTGGGTAAGGCATTGTCCCTGCCTGGCATCTTGTAGAGGAAGGTGTCCTGTGTATACATACCAAAAATCACTCGCAAAAATTGAAAATTTTGCAAATTAGGGACCTTGCAATTGATTCGCGTTTATATGCGTCAACGGGATTGGCAGTGACAAAACATGTGGACGTTTATTCATGTCAACGGGACGGGGTGGGTTAAGCATGCAGTTGGCAACCTCCAAGTGTGTGCAGGCCAGCAGGTAGGAGGTGAGGCTGCAGTTCACTCTATGAAAATATTTGAGGAAGAGAACTGCCACGCAGTATTACTAGTTGATGCCTCAACACATTTAATTCAATCAATCGAGAGGCAGTGGTGCAGAACATAAACGTTAAATGTACAGCACATGAAAAACACATACACTGAACCGGCAAACCTTTATAATGAGTGAGGCAGCTGATTATGATATTGGTGTTATCCAGTCCACAGACAGAACTACCCAGGGGGACCCTGTTGCCATGGCTGTGTGTATGCCCTGGCTATGACAGTGCTGAAACAACAGATCAAATATGAAGCCACCAGTGTAAAGCAAGTAACCTATGAAGATGATTTCACAGGTGCTGGCAAGGTGGAAAACGTGAGGAAATGTTGAGATGTTGTAACATCTCATGGCCATGAAACAGGTTTTTACCTTAATGAAATTAAGTCCATCTTGAGCATGAAACCAGCTAACTATCAAGATGCAAAGGAAGCCTTCAGAGACACAAAGGTGATACAGTAAGACCTCACTATAATGGACTAATTGGGGCCCAAGCCATGCTGAAAAATGCAAAATTCCGATAAAAGCAACATCCAGACTTCCCCTTGCTAACCCGGACTTTTTCCAATATATAAGACATTAGTCCGGATCACATGAACAGTTTTTAAACTGTTTTTGACTACGACTGCTGTACTGTCCTGTTATAACTTCACTACATTAATCAAATGGTATAATATATACAGTATAATGATACTGTACTGTACACTCATAAACATGTCTTTTATTTACCTTATTGTGGTGAACATAGCTGAAGTGGTCAGGCAGTCCAAACTGCTTCTGGCTTTATCAGACTTTTTACAGTATATAGGAATTTAGTCCGGTAGCTCCTCGAGTCCGATAAATGCAAATTCCGGTCTACTGAAGTTCGTTATATCGAGGTTTTACTGTGGTGACAAAAGAAGCTCACTTGGTGTGGTGCTGCCTGCTTCTTCCTTGGCCTTTGTCATTCTTTTTCTGTGCCTGCCCTCCTCTCTTTCTGTTTCTCCCATCTTTCCTGTCACTTTTTAATGCTTTTCTTTCCTTTACAGGTGGATTTACATTGCGTGACAAGCCAAATGGTTTCCTGTAAGCCAAGAAATCATTTACAACGTTGGGTGGTAACCATATAACCAAACCATACGTGCTCCCTACGTGTCAACAATTGGGTTGGTGGAGGGTTAGTGCCCCTCCCCGTAAAACAAATAACTCAAAGTCAAATGGCCACCCCTTACAGGATACGGCGTCTGGCAATAGATAGATAGATAGACAAAATAAGGCCAGAGGCATCTAGGTGCAATGACTGGAACTAAGGAATTCAAAGGCAAATATGTGAGTGATAAGGTAAAAACATGGATAGAAGAAATACATTTACTATTCAGTCATGCCAAAACAGAACCCCATGCAGCATACACCAAATTTACATATGGTATAAAGCATAAATGGATCTTCATTACAACCACTGGAGACACCATTCATTCCTCCCATCACTGACAATGGCCACGTACCCACAACAGAAAAGAGGAATCTTCTAGCACTACCACTCACAATGGGACGCCCTGGCATTATAAATCCAGCAGCCATGGCAGGCTATGAACACAGAAATTGACTTAGTCTGCCTGAATTCTTGCCAAAGAAGATTTGTCGTCAGGTTGAGACGAGTGAAACTGACCAACAGCAGCAGAAAGATATAAGGACACAAATAAGCCACGAGCAAGAAGCAAGACAAAAGGACCAGCTGCAGCACATTACTGAACACCTTACATCAGACCAGCGCTGAAGAGTTAAAATGACACAGGAGGTTGGGGAATCAAATTGGCTGACAACCCTGCCTCTCAAGGCAAAAGTCTTCCACTTCAACAAACAAGAATTTATTGATGCCATAGCTCTGAGATATGGGTGGCCAAAAGAAAACCTACCACAACAGTGTGCCTGTGGCACTGTCTTTGATCAAACAACACACTCATTCACAGTTCAAGTCTCTAGAATCCTGATGCCACCTCACAGATATTAACTAAGAGAAGTATATTTATAATTTTTTTTATTTCATTTACTTATTTAACATATAAAACACTGTTTAAACAAAGCATTTACTTGCTTTTTTTCAGACACATTTAAAATTATATTTTAAACTGAAAAGAATCACAAAACATCCAAAAATAATAAATAAAAACCACAGGCAGATACGCCAAAAGCAGTAATGACATCAAGCCTTCCCTTCTGACGTAATCCATTAACTTAATTCTTTTATGTGAGCTTCATCTAAAACAAACTATATTCATCCATACAATCCATTACTGCCCGATCACAAGTGTAAGGGCCATTCAGAATACAACTACAGTACTATCCCAGCTATCCGGTATCCAGACAAACGGAATACTCAGAAAAACGGGAAAATTCAAGGGCCAGTAAAAATGTCAGTAAGTTATAACTGTGCGCCAATTTGAATGGACCGCCAAACCGCCGTTTGATCATGTCACGCGAGGCTGGGTGAAGTCAGACAAAGTGAGGTGAAGGCATTTCCGGCTAATGTAAATCCCTAGCAAATCCTCTTAACCACCCCTCCTCTCCCCCTCTTTCCCCTACTTGAATTCAGTCATCCTCCACACCCTCCAAAAATCACCAGTCTGCTTTTTGCCACCAGACAGTAAACAAGCTCTCTTGCTATTGTGTTCCTCTGATAGACAGTAATTTGTACACTCCAAAATACCTAAAGTGCAAACTAAACGTAAGCGTATCGTGCTTACCTTGAAACAGAAGCTGGACATATGCAACAGACTTGAAAAAGGCGAACATTATAAAACACTAATGGCTGAATATAAATGTTAATAGGAATGAAAGTTTACTTTGTTGGAAGAAAAATAAATAAATAATATGCCTGTATTTCATACGTACATCATTTATTTTATTTTCTGCAAAACAGCTGAGTGGTGGGTGAGGGGTGGAGTGATGGAGGTCAGGTGGGGAAGAAGAAGAACAGTCGGGGTCAGACAAAACGTAAACAAACTCACGTGGGGGCACAGGTGTCGTGATAATTCTACAGTGCAGTCTTAACACATCATCAGTTCACTAATAAATGTTCAAGCTTTTATTTCTTTATTTTATTTTTCAATTTTTATGAGTACAATACATATATTGAATACAGTAATTCGGTAAACAATGGACTGGTGCAATTTGCAGTACTGCAAATTGCTAGACGTTGTACGCACATGCGTTATGACCATGGTGTGTGTTTACAAGGCAGTTTTTCAGGCGGAATCTCTTAGTGTAACCCCTAATGTGACTGGTAAGTACCTGAACTGTATTTACTGCTGTGATAGCCTTTGTATAGATTTGACTTGAAAATCAGAAATACGGGAAAAATCTGTTCCGGGAAGGTAAATTCCCCAAGCCACCCGGTTAACTGGGATTGTACTGTACATACTTTATTCAAGATCCCATTTCTGAAAAATGGATTGATCGGCACTCTCTCTCTCTCTGACACACACACACACACACACACACACACACACACACACACACACACACACACACACACACACACACACAGTTCAGATAGTTGAGTGGACTGCATGTATTTCGATCTGGAGAAAGCCTTCGATATGGTAACCCCATAAGCGACTAATGTGGAAATTGGAACGCAGGAGGACTGAAGGGAAACCTCTTGGAGTGGATGAGAGACTTCTTGAGAGACAGGCAAATGAGGACAGTAATACAGGACACAATATCTGGATGGAGGGAAGTAACAAGTGGAGTTCCACAGGGCTCGGTGTTAGCGCCTGTAATGTTCCTGATTTACGTAAACGATATGGTAGATGGAATGAACAGTTATACAAGTTTGTTTGCTGATGATGTAAAGATCATGAGAAAAGTAGAAGTTGAAGAACACTGTTAAATGCTGCAGGAGGACATGGATAGGATTCATGAGTGGAGCTGGATGTGGGAACTGAAATTCAATGCAAAAAAATGTAAAATATTGGAAATGGGTAAAAGTACCAAGAGACCATCACTGAATTACTTGATGGGTAAAGAAACAATGACAAAAGCAAGAGAAGAGAAGGCCTCGGGAGTGCTGGTCCAGGATAATTTGTCACCCGAAAAACACAGTGGCTATGATCCACCAAAGGTTGGAATATGTGGCTGTAGTGTGGTCCCCACATAAAACGAAAGATATCAACAAGCTCGAGAGAATACAAAGAACAGCAACCAAGATGGTCCCTAGTCTGGTAGATCTGTCATACAAGGAAAGGCTAGAAAAGCTATATCTGCCTACCTTAGAAGAAAGAAGAGAGTGGGATGACATGACTGCTGTGTTCAGGGCCATGATGGGAGTAGAAAAAATTGACAGAGAAGATCTGTTTGTATGGGATAGGAGTGTAATAAGAGAACATGGAATGAAACTGAAAAACCCAAGTTGCATGAAGGATATCAAGAAATACTGTTTTCCATATAGATGCATCGACCTGTGGAATAGCCTGGACAAAGAGATCGTCCACTCTAAAAATTAAACGAATTCAAAGCAAAATATGACTTAAGAAATGGAGATAGGACCCCATGAGCGTAGCTCATATCCTGTATATCACAACTAGGTAAATATACACACACACAAACAAACACACAAAGTATGAAACAATGCTGAAAACATACTACTATAGTTCTTTCATCTTAACATGGCAGGGATTTTCATCCTTCAGCAGCTTGTATCCCACAGCCTGATGACTGGACAAAACAATACTCCCTCTTTCCACAACACTTCTTCATAACGAGTTCTGTGTTTGGTGTGTGTGTCTATTGCTACAGCTCACCATTCAGAACAGGGAGATGTCAATTATACATTATGTTAAAGAGAAAAGAGTGTAACACACACACACACACACACACACACACAAAACTAAGGCACTCGGTTCCTCCTTTAACCCCCGCCACGCTCACTGCCTCATATGAGGCGACATGCAGGCCACCCCTGGCCAGGCTGATCGCCTCATATGAAGCGATGGGCTTTGGCACCATAATTTCAAGCACGAGGCTGCGTCAGTGGTTTCCATGGGAACGTCGAGTCTCTCTCAGGATCATCAGAGCTGCTGCCAAACCCTGCCATACTGCAGTTGCCAAATACTGCATATTTTGTAATTCAGATATGCAGGCAACCTCTGGCTACACTGTTCATCTCATATGAGGAGATAGGTCTCCATGCCATAATATCACGCATGAGGAGGCGTCAGTGGATTCCATGGGAACATTGAGTCTCCCTCTACGCTGTCAGGAGCTGTTGCCAAGCCCTGCCACACCACAGTTGCCAAATACCATATATCTAGTAATTCAGTTTTCGTTTGTAGCCCAGCAGTGGCAGATTCATGCCCGTCTACCATCCACGGTGCTGACGAATAATCACCACCCTTACACCCACCCAAGAGGTGAAAATTACAAAAAGACGAGAGTGATGAAGAGTTTAAGCTCAGAAACACTTGATCTGATGACAAAAAATCAACTTAATATTAAAACAAAGTCTGAAAAAATGACTAAGAGAGGGTAATCCAGTTGATAAAAAATGGCGCAGCAGGGAGATTAATACAACTATGCTTAACCTCCCTGAATCCAAGGAATGCAAGTTTTAGTTTATTCTTACTACTACCAGGTCATTTTACTGAACTTAGAGAGGCTTAAACTGATGATATTTGTTATGGCTATAGTGCTGGAGAGAGATGCCTTCATGTGATGGCACCAATATAACCAGATAGACCTGCTGCCTGGTTATACAAACACCTCTGAACTCCCTCCCTTTTCCCACCTAAAAAGGATGGTGGACAGCAGGATGGCAACTTCAGCCTACAAACCACCAAATGAAACTGGAGCCACAACAACAATCCCCTCACCACTAGGAGGTAAGCTGAATAACATCAATTGGAGCCGCATGAATAAATCAACCAGAAGATTTTTTTTTTTCTATATTAAAGCAACAAGATCTTCTTTTTTGATCAGGCTACCCCTACATGGTTTTATTCAACTCACAAAAGCTGCATAATGGAGACATTTTAAAAAATGCCTAGAGATACAATGAATAAAATAAAGGAAATCCCTGTGGGTAAAAGACATTAAGGGTTTTATTCTACATGGCACTGATGACTTTGTAGTACCTCTTCCTCAGTTATTTATTTAGCATGTTATATCTTACTGCTACAGGCATATCCAGTTTGACGATGTAAAGGTAAAATCCCATTGTTAGGCAGGGTATAGTATATCAGAGTACTTTTAACATGTATTTCAGTGTGGACCATTTACCATCCTTGGGTTTCCCTCCAAACCAAGTCCAAAACCCACCCAAATGAGCCCAAACACAAGTTTAAAGCCAATCTAAATGGACTAACAGCTGTAAGCCAAAACACCTGTAAATAACTCACTAAAACCAACAAATAAAATCTGAAAATCATCAAATATAAGTCTGGAAAATGTCAAGCTTAGTAAACTGTACCCCAAAATGACAATGTTCACCCCACCTATGGCTAAAACACATTAATCTAAGTTTAAAAACAGTTTACAAATCAACCTAAACATACAATTTTAGTCTAAAATATCATCAAAACCGGTATTTAAAAAAAAAAAAAAAAAAAAAAAAAAAAAAAAAAAAAAAAAGTTAAACCAGGGTTTGGCCATCGTTAGGCGGGGTATGGTGGTAATTCTACCCCATCATTATGCCGGGGTATCGCATATCAAGGTATTACTGTATTCTGTAAGCTAATTACCGGTATATCATTTTAATAATGATACATGAGAATACTGAGGTGTAACGTCCAAAAATGATTGCTAAGAGGTGCTACAAAGCCTCCACAGCCACTTAGCATAAGTACAGTCAGACAGAATCAGAGAAGTAATTGGTAAGTTAAAACAAGGATGGAGAGCTGAAGGTCTCTGCACCATGGCTGTTTTCTTTTAGGCTCTCCTCTTGGAAGTATGCATCACCATCAAGAAGGGACCCCGTCGGCTCCAACCTGAAAAATCGAACAGGGATTTCATCATAATCATGACTAACCCAATGTACTCCTTCAACACATCAGAGTAAGTCTTTTACACATACTGTTCTGCTATTAAAAAATATATATATATATATATATATATATATATTCATCATCATCATCCGGACCTCCTTTCCCACCCAAGGGCAGGGTGAGGAGTAGCAATGTCCAGACAGCCCAAAATTTCCCAATCCAATGGGCCACGCTTCCATTCACTCATCTTGCCCCCGGAATCCTGCCTCTATCGGATATGCCAAAAACATTCACCACGTTCTGTAGCTTCACATATCGTATCCGACAGAGTCAATCCAGACGCTACCATGGTAAAAAGGGGTGCCAAAAATCCCTGGTCATGCATATATCCTCACAAAATTTATCCAGCCAGCTCGATCTCCTGTCAGTTCCCTAGCCTCACCGACTTCCAAACCTCTCTTCCTCACACATTCATCCACCATATCTCTCCACCTTCTCCTTGGCCTACCTCGCCTCCTCCCTCCTTCAAATTCGCTCATATATATATATATATATATATATATATATATATATACTGTGTGTATATATATATATATATATATATATATATATATATATATATATATCTATATATACACAGTATATATATATATATTTATATATGAGGCGTCTAGAGCCAAAGGGGCATCCCCACCAATATACTGGTTTTGAGTTAGGTAGGGGAGACAACAGGCTTAACCCTCTTCTCAGTGACAGCACTGGTTGCCATATAAGATTTGGCCTTTTGGACAGTGGTAGAGAGGCTCAAAGTCACGTGGGTTTGTCCATGCTGCCGGGCGAACAAATCAGAGTAGGCAGGCATCTAAGCCACACAGCCCAAACCAATCAGCATTCTCACTCTCTGCCACTTCCCCAGAGCAGCCAATCAGGAAGAGTTTGGCCTGCCCGGTGTGCCAGTGAGGCTTCCCTTCCGTGTTCACTGAGGTGTCTATTTATTACGTAATGGATTTTTGCCCCATTTATTGTGGATTATTGGTGACAAGATGAGCTGTTGTTATTGGGGTTGAAGGGGGGGTGACAAGATGAGTTCATCACATAGTTACAGTGAGGAGGTGGTGCCTATAACCTCTCGTAAGTGTCAGAAGTGTGTGGAGAAGTGGAAAAAGGTAGAAAAGAAGAGGAAAAGAGAGTGGTGAGGGGAGACAGCGGGAGGGGGCGTGGCACCGAGGAGGCAGAGTTGGATGTCGATCTCCTAGATGACGACCCCACCATTTAACCCCCCACTACCCCTTCTCAATTTACTTAAGCACTACACTACACTTTTTTTTTTTTTAGTGTTATTATTTCAATCTATTATGGTAGAGGAAAAATAATAACTGCATTGACTTCAGTTTTAGTTGTCAAAAACATAAAATTACAGTAATAATTATTCGTTTATTAATATTAAGTGAACTGGAATCTTCAGTTAATAAAGTTGTGTACATTAATACATTCGTTGATGTTTTTTCTGCTATGTTTTTAAATCCCTACAATATGTTATTATGCCCACTTTTAAATTGGGGGTTTCGTTTACTACCTATTTTGTGGTTACGGTTATTATTGTTTTGTTTTTTTGGCTTTACACGTAGAGCATAGGCGCTGATGATCATTTTGATGTATAAAATGTTTGTTTATTGCCTTCTGGTTATGACGTTGCCATAAACACAACTTTAAAGCGTCATAACTCAAAAGTACATTTTGGTGCCGATGCCCCTTTGGTTCTAGACGCCACATATAGATATATAGATATATATATATATATATATATACCGATATACACGTGTAGATATATATAATATATATATATTATATATATATATATATATATATATATATATATATATATATATAAATTAATTAAAATGGTTTTATGCCAGGTATCCCCAAAGGGCTAAGGAGTTGCCCCTGGGTAGAGGACTTTGGACTGAAGCGTGTAGCATTTTACGACCGGATGCCCTTCCTGATGTCCACCAATGACCCTTAGGTGGATTCGATCCTCCGACCCTTCGGTCAGAGTGGAGCGCTCTAACCCACTGAGCCACGGCTGCTACATATATATATATACAGTATACACATACATACATACATACATACAGCTGATCTCCCACTTTATAGTACAGGTATTAGCAATAGGCAGGATGAGGATGGGGAAGGAAGCAGGTGTGTCTGGGTTGACTGCTGAAATGTTGAAGGCCTCAGGCGATACAGGGGTGAGTTTAGTTACTGACCTGATAAATAGGATTATTTATGAGTGTGTTGTCCCAGATGATTGGCTGAAGAGTGTAATTGTAAATGTGTATAAAGGGAAGAGTGATGCCCTGGAAAGAGGAAATTATAGAGGTATAAAGCTTTTAGATCAGAAAATGAAGGTAATGGAGAGAGTTTTAGAAGGTATGATTAGAGAAAGAGTGAATATTGATGAGATGCAGTTTGGGTTTATGCCAGGTAGGGGGACCACTGATGCTATATTCATTGTTCGACAGCTTCAGGAAAAATATATTGGTAGGAGAAGGGATCTTTATTTTGCTTTTGTTGATTTGGAAAACGCCTTTGACAGAGTCCCTAGATAGGTGGTGAAGTGGGCAATGAGAAAGCTTGGCTTGGAGGAGGGGCTGGTTAGGGTGGTTATGGCCATGTATGTGGGTGCTCACACCCAGGTAAGAGTGAATGGAGATTTGAGTGATGAGTCTTCCGTGAATGCTGGTGTGCATCAGGGGTCAGTCTTGAGTCCCATGTTGTTTATCATAGTACTTGAAGCCCTTTCACGTGACTTTAGAAACGGACTCCCGTGGGAGTTGTTGTATGCTGATGATTTGGTGTTGATTGCAGAGAACGAAAGGGAGGCGGAGGAAAGGTTTAGGAAGTGGAGAGATGGTATGGGGCACAAGGGTTTAAGGGTAAATGCAGATAAAACAAAAGTGATGATATCTAGGGTTGGTGGTGGTACTGTCTAAGACGAGGGAGAGTGGCCATGTGCAGTTTGCCACAAAGACATGGGAAGTAATCCCATCTTGTGCGGTGTGTGTGATAAATGGGTGCATAAGAGATGTAGTGGTATCAGAGGTAGACTGCGAGATAATGCTGATTTTATGTGTACGGCGTGTCGGGGTGAGCAGGTGGAGATTATCAGACGTGAAAGGATTGAACTTGCTGGTGAATCTCTTGAGTGTGTGGAAGAGTTTTGTTATATGGGAGACATGTTGTGTGCTGGAGGTGGGGCTGGAGCTAGCTCTGTGGCTAAGGTGAGAAGTGGTTGGAAGAAGTTCAGGGAGCTCTTGCCTCTCCTGACATTGAGAGGATTCTCCCTACGTGCTAAGGGGTCTTTGTATGCACCATGTGTTAGGAGTGTAATGCTGTATGGCAGTGAGACCTGGGCAGTGAAGGAGGAAGATATTCGCCGGCTCAGACGTACAGAGATGACAATGATTGGTGGATGTGCAGTGCGTCCCTGTGTCCAAGGCCTGGAGGGGCTGGGTTTACGATGGAAGAGTTGAGAGGTAGGATGGGACTGGAGTGTATTGGTGTCGTGATAAGGAGAGGTAGATTGAGATGGTTTGGACATGTGGAGAGGATGGGGGATGATAATTGGGTGAGGAAGGTGAGAAGTGTTAATATTGGGGGTGGGGTTATGAGGGGTAGACCGACAAAGACATGGGATGAGGTCATTAAGTGTGAACCTTAGGGTTAAGGGACTGAACAGGGAGGCTGCAATGGATCGTGCAGCGTGGAGAGCTGCCTTTAGGTGACCAAGGCACACACATGCAAGCATGTTGGAGCCTTTAAAAACGAAAACGATACATACATACATACATGCAGCTGATCTCCTACTTTATAGTATTAGCTGCATGGAACAAGCTGTTATGTTTTGGAACACATCTCTGACATAACAACGACAGTCTATATTAGATACTATGACAACACGTTTGGTTTATCCTGACAAAGACGACAAACCCCTGTTACTTCAGTTGACAGCCATGTTTAGTCATACTGGAGGGTTGACATGACTCAGGTTCATGCACATTAACTTGGCCCAGATTTTCATCCTTTTCCAGCTTATTACAAGCAGGTCAGTAACAGAATGAGGCAATTCTATAGCTGTATGCTGTACTTTCTACTGTACTTTTTTGTGACCACAGAATTATCTTGTACATTAAAAAACTATCTTGCTTCAAGGAGAAGTTAATATGTGAACCAAGGACCACGACAACTAACTGTACAGAAAAATCAATGAATCAAATCGATGCTGAAGAGGGATGCCTTCGTGCAGTGGCACTATTATAAATGGTTGGCTCCACTGCCCATTTACACATATGCCTCTCAGTTCCTCTCTCTGTCCCCCTAAATGTGGATGCAGGATGGACTGCAGCAGAAGAGCAGGCTTCAGTCTGCAATCCACCAAGTACATATCCAGAAGTACCTGGGGCCAAAACAACTGCAGCACCAACAATGAGAGCTGATTACTCCAAAATACCATTTATTCTTACCTTTGTCTCTTGACATTCTCTTGTAATGGCAGAGTCGACATCTCAAATGTTGAGTTGAGAACTGTTTCACCTTTGCTTGTCTGAAAAACATCATCATCATAATCATCAATCTGACCTAAAGATGTGGTGAGAGGATCCAGAAACAACTACAGTCAAAAGAAGAAAAGAACAAACAAACAAAAATGATAGAACTATCAACATGGTCAACAAACTGATGCATAAAATCATTCACACATAACCCTCAGGGCTCTGCCTCTCAGGCCTAACCATCCACATGCATGTATGTGCACAAGCACATGCTCACTGTTTTATATTCCTAACCTGCAAGCATCATTCCAGTGTTGATGAGGGACACCAAGTGGTGGCACCAATATAACAAGACTGATCCACTGACTGGTATTACTGGTGATACAAACATTTCTCAACTCCTTTTCTATCTCCCAAAAGTAGGAAAGATGGTGGTCTGCAGAGGGGTGACTAGCCCACAGTCTGCCTGCTCCAAATTGATATGGGCTTCGGGCTAAAACATAATCATCATTATCATCATCAACAGCATTCAATTCTAGCATTAAAAGTGTGGATTTAGACTATACCAAGACCGAATAAAGTAATTTGGTAGCAACAAGAATGAAATTAAAACATGTCATTAGACTGAAGGGGTTAAAAGAGCCAAACACATTTAACTCAGCTTTGAAGAGCTACATATAATACTTTCATCTTAACCTGGCAGTTTTTTGTCCTTTTGTGGATTATATTATGTAGCTCTGATGTATATAAAAAAAAAAATATATATCTATCTATATATACAGTATATATATATATATATATATATATATATATATACAGTAATCACTCCAATATCCGACGTAATAGAGCCATAGGTAGGTCCGGATATTGGTTCTGTCCGGATATTGGGCCCCAGCTTATGGACTTGTACTTATGGACCCTAACTCAGAGAAACACCTATACAACTCCCTCTGGACATGCATAGCACCTATTTAAGACCCAAATCACACCAATAAGGCACATAAATGACTGAAATAAATGCAAAAGAAACATAAAATGAGGGTTTAGAAGTAGGTTCATACAATAAAAAATATTCTGGTGACTGGCTCCTGGACTGGTACTTATGGACCCTAACCTAGCCTAACTCAGAAAAACACCTTCCTACTGCACATGCCTAGCTCCTAACACCCTATTCACACCAATAATGGACATTAAAGAGTGAAATGAGGTAAGTATAGTATGGAAAAAAGTACAGCATGAAACATTCTTATGTCCGGATAGTGGGGATGTTCGGATATTGGGCGTCCGGATATTAGAGTGATTACTATATATATATATATATATATATATATATATATATATCATCATCTGGACCTCCATTCCCACCCTAGGGCAGGGTGAGGAGTAGCAATGTCCAGACAGCCCAAATTTGCCAAAACCAATGGGATACACTACCATTCACTCACCATTCAAGCCCCCAGAATCCTGGCTCTATCTGATACGCTAAAAACTTTCATAACGTTCTGTAGCTTCACATAAACATATCCAACAGTGTCAATCCAGATGCTCTCATGTTGAAAAGGGGTGCCAAATCCCTGGTCATGTGCTTCTCCTCAAAATATTCATCAAGCCAGCTCCATCTCTTGTCAGTCCCCTAGCCTCACCAATTTCCAAACCTCTCTTCCTCACACACGCATCCACCATATCCCTCCACATTCTCTGTGGCCTACCTTGTCTCCTCTCTCCTTCACTTTCACTCAGATATACCTTTTTCACCTCTCTATCATTATCCATTCTCTACACATGACCATACCATCTCAGCACACTCTCTTCGATACTGGTATCCAC
This sequence comes from Coenobita brevimanus, assembly GCF_032717465.1. Classification (NCBI taxonomy): domain Eukaryota; kingdom Metazoa; phylum Arthropoda; class Malacostraca; order Decapoda; family Coenobitidae; genus Coenobita; species Coenobita brevimanus. The sequence continues at coordinate 65,751,802 of NC_137054.1, forward strand.
AGACTTCCTTACTCCACAACCATCACGAATCACATTACAGTATTTCTTATCCTATCCACTCTCTGTACTCCACATACAATCCTCGGCAGTCCCATCTCCACTGCTCTCACTCATGACTTTTCATATTCATGCCACACCATAGTCTCACAACCATATGCTAAAGTTGGCACTGACACTCCTTCATGTAAGTCTCGTGCAGTTGCAACACTCAAACCTCTTTCTTATCAAGGCCTTCATTGCACCAGCTACTTTCCTTCCTTGTGTCACTCTGCTTTCCACTGCTTTTTGAACATTTTCCTCTCTTTTCAATCACTGTACCCAGGTAATTCAACTCTCTCATCAATTCCAGTCTCTCTCCATTCACTGTAACATCACACTAGGAGTCACTTTCCCTCTCAGTAACCATCACTTTACTCTTTTCTAAATTGACTCTCAAGGCACAAAGCTAACAGACATCAGTAAAACATTGGACTAGTCTACCAAGTTCTTGTCCGGTATTTGCAAGTAGTACTGGATCATCAGCATACAACAAATTTGAGATATTCCATCCATCACCATTCATTACCAACACCACCCCTTTCTCCAATACTCATGTCTTTACTTCTATCATCACCCATCCATATATATATATATATATTTATATCAATCTATCTATCTGTAGCCCAACGACCTAATCCCGCAAAGGGTGGCCGCAGACAAAACGCCTCCAAGTCGTTCTGACACCCACCATTTGACTACCCTCCCCCCAACTCACTCCCCCCTCCCTCATATACCTCTCAACTCTATCCCTACACCTCATCCTCAATCTACCTCTCCCTCTCCCTCCCTCCATCTCACCTACATACACCCTCTTAGCCAGTCTTCCATTCTCCATTCTCTCCACATGTCCAAACCACCTCAGTGTTTTTCTCTTTATCTTCTCAACCACATCCACATCCACCCCACAACGTTCCTTCACTTTTTCATTCGTCAACCTGTCCCTCCATGTCACTCCACATGCTCCTCTCAAGTAACTCATTTCCACTGCTCTCACTCTTGACTTGTTCCCCTCTTGCAAGGTCCACGCCTCGTTTCCATACGTCAGGGTAGGAATCACAATACTATCGCGCTGTGACTTCTTAACTTCCATACTCACCTCCCTATTTCTCATCATTGCTTTCAGTGAACCAACAACATTCCTTCCCTGCTGTACCCTGTCACGCACTTCATCCCCCAACGTTCCATCCTTATTCGTCACACTAACCAAGTACTTGAATGCACTCACATTCTCCATATCCTCACCATCAAACCTCACTGTACATTCTATATAGAAAGAGATAGATAGAGAGAGAGAGAGAGAGAGAGAGAGAGAGAGTATACATACATACATATATATATATACATTGTTACGCTGTCCGCCTTTCCATTCCCACGGGTGCAGCCGTTACAGCTGGGCTAGGGGATTATGCAGTATGTATCCGTGTCATTCGCGGAGTTTAAATTAGCGAGTGTTACAAGTTCTTTTGTTTCTTTCGTTCCCGCCACTGAGGACAATTTTATTTCATACCATGCTGAGTATGCATTTGATTATTTTGATTGTCTTATGTGAGCTACCAGTATTTAATGATGTTTTGCTTGCATTAGAAGTACCAATTCATTGTAGAGAGAGAGAGAGAGAGAGAGAGAGGGGCACGAATTTAAGTTCCTTGTTAATTAATCTGATTCATGCGTTCGCTCTTGACTGCACACGAGCCTTGATCAGTGCAGTGTCTTCCCAACCAGCTTCAGTATCGGGTGTTGTACACTCTCTCTCTCTCCCCAGTCATTTTTTTTATGCCGAGTTGGCGTTTTCATTTAAGTTTATTTTATTCTTTTGTTGCTGACTGAGGGAAGTAGTTATTTTATTTGTTTTGTGACCTTGTTGTCTTTGGAGGGCCAGTCTGGCTCACCGTAGTCCTCTCGCTGCCTTAATTAACGTTCCCCAACACACGTACATACACACACACCCCTAACCCCTACACAGTTCAATCCCATCTACTTGCACAAGGCTAGTGAGAACTATCGTGAGCCGTCAACTGCGTTCCCCCTTGGACACGGGTTAAGTAGAAAGTCGTCACCACCGGAAGTAAGTGGGAGGTGTTCCTGTAGACTGTCTCGGGCGGTATTACTTCCGGTAGTGACGATAGTAGGCTGTTCCGTTTTACTGTCAAAGTACAGAGTGTTGCGTATTTATTATTCTTCCGTTGCGCAGTTTTTCTCTAGTTTGCGGAGTGTGAGTGCCGGGGTCTGCGTTATTGTTGCAACGCAGTGGAGGCCGATCATCTAAGGCTGCCTTGTCGTCCTTTTTATAATAGCCCCGGGCTGGCGCTACCGTAACAGTGGCGACCTCGCTTCAGGATATCCTAACAGTGCCTTCTTCTTGCTAGGATATCATTACCTTGGCGTTCTCTGTGCTTTGAGGTGAAGTTGATGTATGTGTAGTTTCTCAGTCAGCATTAGTATTTCATTATTCAGTACTGCCATTGATTTCTCGCCATGGAGTCACGCGTGTCTACACCAGATCGCGTACGTGCTGAGTCACCTGTGGATATGGAACAACGAGAGGCACATAGCAAAGGTACTCCCCGTGTGAGCCCTGAGTTTGACTATGGTGCTGAGCTATCTCGTTTCGCTACCCCACTATTACCATCTATGATGCCGCCGAGCCAGTTTAGAGCAGTTCCCCCAGGTATGTCTAGTGCTTTCCCTGGAGCTGTTCATTCCACTCCTATATACCCTGGAGTCACCGGAGGCCCAGTTACAGTTGGAGTTGAAAAGGTTGGAGATGGAAATGCAGCGTGCAAAAGAAGAGAGGGAAATGCAGCGTGCCAGAGAGAAAGAAGAGAGGGAGATGGAGATGCAGCTGGAGATGCAGCGTGAAAAAATGCGATTTGAGCTGGAGAAGACTCGCTTGGAGGTGACTGCTAATAGACCAACTTCAGATACCCAAACCTCAGGCCGTGCAGAGGATAGGGAGAGTTGGTTCTCAAGGAGTCTAAAATTAGTGCCGGCATTTGATGAGTTGAAGGTGACAGAATGGTTTGTCAGGTTTGAAAAGAAGGCTAGGGAGTTTGAGTGGCCCAGGCAGCGCTGGGTGGGTTTGGTATCTAATGTGCTGAAGGGAAAAGCTTTGGAAGTGTATAATAGGTTGAGCCCTGAGGATGTAGATGATTATGATGAATTTAAAACAGCCATCCTGAAGGCATATGAACTTAGACCAGAGGCTTATCGGTTGTTGTTCCGTGGTGCTCGGAAAAGACCTGCTGACACCTATATGGCCTACGCCAGGTATCTGGAGGAGAGGTTAGACGAGTGGTTGCTGAGTGAGAGCGCCACTTCGTATAACGAGGTGCGTGAACTGCTTTTGATGGAACATTTTACCAACATGGCTGACAAAGAAATTGGTGTTAAAATTAGGGAGAAGAGATTTAAGACCGTGAAGGAAGCAGCGACGTGGGCTGATGACCGGGTGTTTGCCTTGCGGAGTATGGGGGTCAAGTATGCTAATTTTCAGCATTCCAGGGAGAGGACTGTGAGTGGTCCTGCCTGGGATAAATCTCCCATGAATCAGTCCAGGGGAAGTACAGAGGAGAAAAGGAATTCTGGGAGAAAGAGCCCTGTATCCAGTTCGAAGCTACTTTGTTACTTTTGCAAACAGAGTGGGCACATCAAGCCTAACTGCCCTAAGTGGAAGGCCTCCCAAAATGCCAAACCAGTGGCACTAATTGTAGGTTCGAGTCAGGTGAACGAGAGGAGTTGGGAGAGTGGTAACGGTGAGGGAGAAGTCTGTGGAAAGCTGGAGTGCATCCGGCTGTGCTCGCTGCCAGCTCAGGCTGAAAAAGTTACCCAACATGCTACTCCACCTCCGGATGAACTGCCTCAGAAGTCGTCCCTAGACTGGTGTAAACCTTTTATGTGTCACGGCACAGTGAAAATTCATGGGATCAGTTATCCAGTTACTGTGGTTCGTGATACCGGTGCACAACAGTCTGTGTGCAGAAACGTGACTGGAGGGCCTGTAAACTCAGGGAAGTATGTGCTGTGTAGAGGCATGAACTCAGATGAATACTATGATTATGTTCATGTGGAACTCAACTGCCCCATTGTTCAGGCTGCAGCTCAAGTAGCTGTTGCTGATGTAATGCCAGTAGAGGGGGTTGATTTTCTGCTGGGGAACGACCTGGCTGGGGAGAAAGTATTTCCATCTCTTCCCCCACCAGTTGTTGTGGCAGAGAAGTGTTTTGACGCCCCAGAAATTGGTACTGAAGTTGATGCAGAAGTGGAAGCCATGTTCCCGGTCTGTGCAATTACAAGATCTATAGCACAGGTTGCAGCCTGGGAGGAAGAACTGGCGAAGTCACAGGTTCTTGGGGTCGACTGTGATGAGGCAGGGCCACCAATGGAGGAACATAGTGAGCAGAGTGTTGCTGTGGTGGGTGAGGAGAGTGGGAATGCGTGCATGGGTGCCGCCCCACTTCCCACTCAGGACACTAGAGGTGGTGCTGAGTGTGTCTGTGTGGAGACTGAACCCAGCCCACCGACTGAATCAGAAGAATTTCAGGACGCTGGGGTCGACTGCGGGGATGCAGGACCACCGTCAAACGCGCCTGAGAAACAGAGTGTCACTGTTGAGGGTAGAGGTGATGATGATGTCAGTGTGGAGTCTGACATTCCTCCCCCTGTCGAGTGTACTAGAGGTGGCACTGAGATTGATCGCCCTTCGCAATCCAGTGTCCCGACCAGTCCCCTATCTCAGTCCTCAGTAGAGCTGGCGGGTGTTAGGCCAGCAGAATTGAGGGTGAGGCAACAGGAGGATGTAACATTAAAGCCCTTGTTTGCTCAAGCAGGGGAAGAAAGAAGTATGGAGTGTGGTAAGGAGGAGTTCCTGATTAAAGACAATGTTTTACATCGCCGATGGACACCCACTGGCGCCACGGTGGATGGAGGAGTGGGTGAGTTAGTGCAGGTGGTGGTGCCTGTGCAGTATAGGGTGCCGTTAATACAGTTAGCACATGAGGGACCTTTAGCAGGTCACTTGGGAAACAGAAAGACAGTGCAGCGCTTAAGATATAACTTTTGGTGGCCAAGTATGCCGGGACAAGTTGCTGCGTACATCAAGAGCTGTCACATGTGTCAGATAGTGGGCAAGCCTAATCAAGTTCCTCCTGTGGCCCCTTTGACTCCCATTCCTGCAGTTGAACCTCCGTTTACCCGGGTAATCATTGATATCGTGGGCCCTTTACCTCCTACTTCTGCTGGAAACAAGTATTTGTTAACCATAATGGATGTTACAACGCGATACCCAGAGGCTATACCAATCAGAAGCATGCAGGCGAAGTCAGCAGTCAAGCAACTTATCCTGTTCTTTACTCATTTTAGCCTGCCCAAGGAGTTGCAGTCAGACCGTGGAGTAAATTTTACATCTAATTTGTTTAAGCAGACAATGACAGAGTTGGGCATCACACACATTTTGTCCAGTGCCTACCATCCGCAGTCACAAGGTGCCCTGGAGAGGCATCATCAGACCTTAAAGACAATGCTGCGCACCTTCTGCTATGATAGTGGAAAGGATTGGGACCTAGCGGTACCCTTTGTTATGTTTGCAGTGAGAGAGGTACCAACTGAGTCATTAGGGTTTTCACCCAATGAGTTAGTGTTTGGGCACAGAGTTCGTGGTCCCTTGGATGTGGTGCGAGAGGCCTGGAGTAACAACAAATCTGGCAACCAGGAATCCATGCTTGACTATGTCTGCCACACCCGGGAGAGATTGCATTGCACTTTAGAGCTTGCCCGTGACCATCTAATCGGGGCTCAAGCAAAAATGAAGGCTCATTACGATAAGAAGGTCAGAAGTCGTGAGTTTAAGCAAGGAGATGAAGTTCTGGCACTGCTGCCCATGCAAGGAAAACCTCTGGCGGCTAGATTCAGTGGTCCTTATATTGTGAAGAAGAGAGTTGGGGAACTTGACTATCTAATTGTTACCCCAGATCGGCGAAGAGTACTCAGTTGTGCCACATTAATATGTTGAAGCCATACTACTGCCCAGTTGATTCTCAGTGTGGGATGACTGCTGATGTCTCTCACCTGGGATGTGAAGGACGGGGAAGGGAGGACGTGGCATCAAAGGAACGTGCTGTGGAGGGAGCTGTTGGTGCCGGTGATGTGAGTGGTGGACCAGGGTTACAGCCACAGTCCCTGGAAAGTGACTTTGGAGTGGACGTCGAGGGAACCAGGGATAAGAGCACTCCTGTAGTTTTGGCGGTTGGTAGTGAGTTGGAGGAGCAGGAGGAAGTGCTTAGTCGTGGTGAGATGTTACCAGCTGACCTATGGGAGGGCAATGGTTATGCAGCTCTGGTGGAGAAATTGCGACACCTTGATCCAGTAAAGCGAGAAGAGCTGTGCAACAGATTATGGAAACATCCGAAAGTTTTTGGAGATTCACTGGGATTGACAACTTGGGCTACCCATGACATTGACGTTGGGGATAGTAAGCCTGTAAAATTAGCTCCCTACCGCATCAACCCTATCAGACAGAAAGCTCTCGATAATGAGATCAAGTATATGTTGGACCATGGATTGATCAAGAGGAGTTTCAGTGAGTGGAGTTCACCAGTTACCTTACAGCCGAAGCCAGATGGGAAGGTTAGGTTGTGTGTGGACTTCCGGAAGGTTAACTCGCTGTCTAAGACCGATGCATATCCCTTGCCTCGGGTCGATGACTCCGTGGACAAGGTGGGAAATGCCACTTATATCACCAAACTTGACTTAGTAAAAGGATACTGGCAGGTCCCGCTGACGGAACAGGCTAAACAAGTGGCTAGCTTTGTTGTCAGTGGTGCAGTATATCAGTGCCAGGTGATGCCTTATGGATTGAAGAATGCTCCAGTCACTTTCCAGAGGCTTATGGATAAAGTGGTGGATGGCATACCTAATTGTGTCCTTTACATCGATGATGTCACTGTATATGACACCAAGTGGGAGGAGCACCTTGATCATGTGGAAATGCTCATTAAGCGGTTGGAGGAAGCTGGCTTAGTAGTCAACTTGGACAAGTGCGAGTTCGTACATGCTAAGGTCCAGTACCTTGGATTTGTTGTAGGACATGGGCAAGTGGCTCCACCTCGGGCTAAGGTGGATGCCATTTCCAACTTTGCAGCACCCCAGTGTCGCCGTGCCCTCCAGCAATTTTTGGGCATGATCGGCTATTACAGAAGATTTATTGGGAATTACTCCACAGTGCTTGCCCCTCTTACTGACTTATTGCGCAAGGATAAGAAGTGGCAGTGGACAGCCGAGTGTGAGCAAGCCTTTACTACTGTTAAGTCTCTGCTGTGCCACCACCCTATATTGCGTGCACCAGATTTTGACAAATCTTTTGTGCTGGCAGTTGATGCTAGCCGAGTAGGGGTAGGAGCAGTGTTGATGCAGCCGGATGAGGGCCAGGTTGAACATCCCATATCATACTTCTCAAAGAAGTTTAATAGAGCCCAGAACTACTACTCCGTCATAGAGCAGGAGTTATTAGCGATTATCCTGGCCCTGCAACACTTTGCTGTCTACCTGCCCCCTTTTGGCCCTGTGATCAAGATTTATTCAGACCATCATCCCCTGCAGTTTTTGAACAAGTTTAAATTTAAGAACCAGCGTTTGACCCGCTGGAGTTTGCTTTTGCAAGAGTACAATTTAGAAGTTAGGCATATTAAAGGGACTGATAACGTAATTGCTGATTGTTTATCCAGGGAGGGGTCAGGGTCTTGATTCGAAAATTTTGATCCAGGGCTCAAAATTTTCCCTTGGGGAAGGGCGTGTTACGCTGTCCGCCTTTCCGTTCCCACGGGTGCAGCCGTTACAGCTGGGCTAGGGGATTATGCAGTATGTATCCGTGTCATTCGCGGAGTTTAAATTAGCGAGTGTTACAAGTTCTTTTGTTTCTTTCGTTCCCGCCACTGAGGGCAATTTTATTTCATACCATGCTGAGTATGCATTTGATTATTTTGATTGTCTTATGTGAGCTACCAGTATTTAATGATGTTTTGCTTGCATTAGAAGTACCAATTCATTGTATAGAGAGAGAGAGAGAGAGAGAGAGAGAGAGAGAGAGAGAGAGAGAGGGGCACGAATTTAAGTTCCTTGTTAAATAATCTGATTCATGCGTTCGCGCTTGACTGCACACAAGCCTTGATCAGTGCAGTGTCTTCCCAACCAGCTTCAGTATCGGGTGTTGTACACTCTCTCTCTCTCCCCAGTCATTTTTTTTATGCCGAGTTGGCGTTTTCATTTAAGTTTATTTTATTCTTTTGTTGCTGACTGAGGGAAGTAGTTATTTTATTTGTTTTGTGACCTTGTTGTCTTTGGAGGGCCAGTCTGGCTCACCGTAGTCCTCTCGCTGCCTTAATTAACGTTCCCCAACACACGTACATACACACACACCCCTAACCCCTACACAGTTCAATCCCATCTACTTGCACAAGGCTAGTGAGAACTATCGTGAGCCATCAACTGCGTTCCCCCTTGGACACGGGTTAAGTAGAAAGTCGTCACCACCGGAAGTAAGTGGGAGGTGTTCCTGTAGACTGTCTCGGGCGGTATTACTTCCGGTAGTGACGATAGTAGGCTGTTCCGTTTTACTGTCAAAGTACAGAGTGTTGCGTATTTATTATTCTTCCGTTGCGCAGTTTTTCTCTAGTTTGCGGAGTGTGAGTGCCGGGGTCTGCGTTATTGTTGCAACGCAGTGGAGGCCGATCATCTAAGGCTGCCTTGTCGTCCTTTTTGTAATAGCCCCGGGCTGGCGCTACCGTAACAATATATATATATATATATATATATATATATATATATATATATATGAATCTATGTATATATATATATATATATATATATATATATATATATATATATGAATCTATGTATGTATATATATATATATATATATTTATATATCTCATCATCATCATCATCATCAGCCATCACAAGTTCACTGCTGAACAAAAGCCTCCCCCAACCTTATCCACGAATTCCTTGACTGAGCCAATCTTTGCCACGTTTTCCCTGCAAATTTCTCTATCTCATCTCTCCACCTCCTGTCTGGCCTTTTTCTGCTACGCTTACAATCTCTTGATATCCAGTCAGTCAACCTCTTGCTCCATCGATTATCCCTTAGGCCGGATTCACACGACCCGTTTTGGTTCCAACAGGCAGTCCAGCAGCTAGAGGCCGTTAGAATGTCGTGTATTCACATGACTCGTTCCCGGTCTGTCCAGCATCGTGTGTGTCCTCACTATTGCGTGAGGATCATGGCTGGTCAGTCTCTAAGGAATATGACAGCAATATTGCTCTACTATTAGAAGAAGAGGAGAGAGAAAAAATTCGTGGAAAGAGGAAAAGGTTATGGGTATACCAGTCACTGAAAAAAAGAAAGTTTGAGGGAGAATTCTGGACCCTGTATAAAGAAGTGGCAGATGATGAGGTAAAATTTTCCAGAAGTCCTGCTGGAGCACTACCTTGGGAGTGATATAGCATATCCTGTATTAAGGCCAGAAAAAAACTAAATTTTACCTGCAAAGATTAATTATTAGTTATAATTTCCTGTATATTAAACTAATGACACACTCACCTGGTTTGTTTACTTCCTCACCAGTCACTTTCCATATCTAATCTTTATGCAGATAATCACTGTACTTCTTGTTAAGTCATATCAAATAATTCTTCATAAGAACGTACAAGTTCAATCAGCCTTTTGCCGATGCCAAACAATAAACTGTATGTGTTATCTATATGGACATGACAGTAACAAGTTGTGGAATGGACGGGTACGCTATGTATCCTCGTTCACATGAGCCATCACCAACCAGTCAGGAAGGCGTCAAGTCGCCAGCTAGCCGGCAAGGATTTCTCGACCGACGTGTTGGTCGGCTGACAGACAGCTGCTGCCGTCAGCTTGACAGGTCATGTGAACAGTTACGTTAGAATGCACGTAAGAAATCTTGATGGCGTCTAGCTGCCGGACTGCCTGTCGGAACAAAAACGGGTCATGTGAATCGCCCCTTATTCTTGCTACATGGCCTGCCCACTTCCATTTCTGTTTTTATAACTTCTATAATATCTTTGACTTTAGTCTGCTCTCTCATCGAAGTTGATATTTTCCTGTCTCTTAAAGATATTCCCAACACTGACCTTTCCATTGCTCTCTGAGAACGAATTAATTTATTTCCCATTGATTTTGTCAGTTTCCAAGTCTCACAACCATACGTCATAGCTGGAATTATACATGGGGACATCACACAACTTTATTGCACGCCCACACTGATCGTGAACCACTCACTTCGATGCCCATATCCCTCACTACCATCATGAAAACTCAATGGCACCCAGCAGCTTACCATCCACACCGTACATGTGCAAAACCTGTCATACTCCTTCTCTGTCTACTTTGTCGTATGCTTTTTCCAGATCCACGAATATCTGCAGTAAGACAGATAGTGTAGAAGGCTTGTGAGAAGGACTATAAGGCACTGAGAGAGAGAGAGAGAGAGAGAGAGAGAGAGAGAGAGATCCAAACCATTTAAGATTTGCATATGACATTGTCCTGATCTCAGAAACAGCAGAGACAATGCAAGAAATGTTAAAAGACCTGAACTGAGAAAGTCTCAAAGTAGGGCTAAAGATGAACCGGAGTAAAACTAATGTTTAATCCACAAACACCAGTGTCATCGGAATAGGCGAAGAAATTTTTGATGAAGTTGAGGAATACAATTACTTCAAGCAAATACTAAAATCAATGGAAGATCATGATAGGGAAATAAAAAGACACATTACAATTGGATGGAAAGCTTTCGGTAAACATAGAGACACTGTGAAAAGTAGCTTACCAGTGTGTATGAAATGAAAAGTACAGTATATAACAAATGTATAATTCCAGCTATGAAATATGGTTGTGAGATCTGGAAACTGACAAAATCGATGGAATCCATTCTCAAAGAGCAATGGAAAAGTCAATGATAGGGATATCTTTAAGAAACAGGAAAAGATCAACTTGGGTGAGAGAGCAGACTAAAATCAAAGATATATAGAAGTTATAAAAGAACAGAAATGGAGGTGGCCAGGCCATGTAAGGGATAACCGACAGAGCAAGAGGCTGACTGACTGGACAACAAGAGATTGTAAGCACAGCAGAAAAAGGCCAGACAGAAGATGAAGAGATGAGACAGGGAAATTTGCAGGGAAATGTGGCAAAGATTAGCTCAGTCAAGGAATTGGTAGAGAGGGTTCGGGGAGGCCATTGTTCAGCAGTGGACTTGTAATGGCTGATGATGATGATGATGAAACACACACACACACACACACACACACACACACACACACACACAGACACAGACACAGAACAGACACACACACACACACACACACAGACACACACACACACAGACACACACACACACAGACACACACACACATTTTTGTTTCATTTTCCTTCTCATTTTTGAAGGCTCCAACATGCTTGCATGCATCAGCCTTGGTTACCTAATGGCTGCTCTTCATGCTGCACGATCTATAGCACCCTCCCTGTTCAGTCCCTTAACCCTGAGGTCACACTTAATAACCTCGTCCCATGTCTTTCTCGGTCTACCCTTCGCAACCCCAACCCCAATATTAACACTTCTCAACTGCTGCACCCAGTTATCATCCCCCATCCTCTCCACATGCCCAAATCATCTCAATCTACTTCTCCTAATCACAACACCAATACACTCCAGTCCCATCCTATCTCTCAACTCTTCCATCATAAACCCAGCCCCTCCAGGCCTTGCACGCAGGGATGCACTGCACATCCACCTAATTGTTGCTATTTCTGTACGTTTGAGCCTGCGAATATCCTCTTCCTTCACTGCCCTGGTCTCACTACCATACATCATCACACTCCTAACACATGCTGCATACAAAGACCCCTTAGCAAGTGGGAAGAGTCCTCTCAATGTCAGGAGAGGCAAGAGCTCTCTGAACTTCTTCCAACCACTTCTCACCCTAGCCACAGAGCTAGCTCCAGCCCCACCTCCAGCACATAATATGTCTCCCAAATAACAAAGCTCTTCCACACACTCAAGAGACTCACCAGCAAGTTCAATCCTTTCCATCCATCCATCCATCTATCATCCAATCCTGTGTTGCCCCATGAGGAGCGTTTCACGCCTGACAATCCTCATCTGCTCTCCCCGACATGCCCCGCACATAAAATCAGGATTATCTTGCGGTCTGCCTCTAATACCACTACATCTCTTGTCCATCCATCATCCAATTCTACGTTGCCCCATGAGAAGCGTAGAAGCCTGGGGCTAGGAAATTTGGTCCTGACATTTAAGATGAGAGTGACCAACCTCACTCATCCCTGTGTGGCATTACGTGAGCAATAACCCCAATCACCCCTTGGATATAAACCTTCACCAGCTCAATTCGATACGAGCGCTGTAATTATCCACTAAACCAGGGGTTCTCAAACTTTTTTGGCTGCGACCCCTACAAATTACTTCGACAGATTCGCGACCCACTCCCCCAGCAACAAAGTATTTATGACAATCACTATAACACATTTACCTGTCTCCGTGTATCTGCTTGCCTGTCTATGTAGGTATGATGTATGTATGTACGTAAATACGTATATATGTAAGTATGTATGTATGCATGTACGCATGTAAGCTTGTATGGATCTCTCTCTCTCTCTCTCATACACACACACACACACACATACACACACACACACAGTCTTTAAAGGCTGAACAACTTACCATTATTAATGGGAAGAATGGGCTTGCTTCTTGGAGCACATCGTTTCCAGCCTTGGGGCGATGCTGGAAACTGCAACACGGAGATCACCCTCGACACGAAGTCGTGATCGGTACTTGTTTTTTATGTATGTTAGTGCGGAAAATGTAACTTCACAAAGGTAGGCCGATCCGAAAGGCGTCAGTACATTCATTGGGGTCTTGGATAATCCTGGATATTCTTCTGCCACTGATATCCAAAACTTATCCAGTGTTGTCGACTCAAACTTCATCCGTAAAGTTCGATCACTAGAGAGTTCAAGCACTGCATCCTCCACATCAGATGGTAAGTGACTCCCGGTAGCAGTGAACAGTTGTCGTATCCAGTCGTGTTGTTGTAGAGTTGTCTCTTCCGTGAAGTACTTTTTGAAGTGGTCAAAGAGGCTTCGAAGGTGAGTGGCTATGGCTCCTTTCATGTTATCCAAACATGCATGCAGTTCATTCTCTTCAACGAATTCTTCCAGCAAGGGAAACATTTCAACATTTCCCTCTTCAGATCTCACAGCCCATCGTTCCAGCTTCCTATTGAATGCATTTACTTTGTTGGACATTGTCAAAATGTTTGTGTTTGGGCCTTGTATTGACAAGTTCAGCTCATTCAGTTTTTGATAAATGCTTGCAAGATATGCAAGTTTTGCTAGCCATGTGGAGTCACACAAATGAACACTGAGTGTGGACCCACATTCAAGAAGAAAGAGGCGAACTTCATCCCTCACCTGATACAGGCGTGTGAGAACCTTGCCTCGGGATAGCCATCTGGCCTCTGTGTGGAGCAATAAAGCATCATGGTCCGAACCCATGTCCTTACAAAGTGTGGCAAACAATCTGGCGTTCAGTGACCGTGACTTTACGAAATTCACTATTTTAATTGCAGTTTCAAGAACACTGTTTAGCTCTGGAACAAGAGCCTTACTAACAAGAGCTTCCCGATGAATAATACAATGAGTGAAATTAACATTAGGAGCCACTAGCAAGATTTTTCCTCTTAATCCTTTCCTTTTATTCAGAATTGCCCCAGCCCCGTCTGTGCATACACCGACACACTGGTCCCAAGGCAATCCCATCTCACGTAGCTTGCTGTCTAACTCTGTGAAAATAGCATCCCCTGTGCATGTTCCTTCCAAAGTAGAGTAAAACAACATGTCCTCATTAAGTCTTCCATCAAAACTGTATCTTATGAATACGAGTAACTGAGCAGAATTTGAAATGTCAGTCGACTCATCAACCTGCAAAGCATACCTCACATTCTTCACTCTTTCAATCAGCTGACACCGAACGTCATCTGCAATGTCATGAATATGCTGCCTTACGGTGTCGTTTGACAGAGGGATAGTGTCAAGGTCACAGGCCACTTTTTCTCTGTGCATAGCTCGACCCATTGCCACTGCAGCAGGTTTTATGAGGTCTTCACCAATTGTGTGTGCCTTTTTCTTCTGTGCAATTAGGTATGCAACCACATATGATGCCATTTGAGCTTCGGGAGGAGTTGTAGTTTTCTGTGTTATCATCTGTTTTTGTCCCTGTAGCTCTTTTTCCTTTCGTTGGAAAAAGTCTATTGTCTTTTTAGCATGATCTGGATGTTTGGTTTGCAAGTGTCTTTTCATTTTCGCTGGTTTCAGGCTTTCGTGTGCAAGAACTTCAAAACACAGAACACACTGAGGATGATATAAAATATAAATAAGTTGCGTTTTACGCCAGGTACCCCTTTTTTGGATAAGGGCTAAGGCGTTGCCCCTGGGTAGAGGACTTTGGTTTGGAGCGTGTAGCAATTTATGACCGGATGCCCTTCCTGATGTCTACCAATGACCCTTGGGTGGATTCGATCCTCCGACCCTTCGGTCAGAGCGGAGCGCTCTAACCCACTGAGCCACAGCTCTGAGGATGATGAATATCATTAACTGTACAGCAAGTAAATCCATATTGTATGAATTCTTCCTGATATTTTCGGCGCTTGGATGGTCGATCACACTGGTATGTTTTTGCGTTATGTCCGTCATGGCCCTTATTCCCACTTGACGTGCTTAATTGCTCGGAATTAACATCATCGGATGCTTCAGTGATGTCTGTTGATGTGTCCTTGCTTGTAGCCTTGCGAATTAGCCACCGTTCCATGGCGCAGGTTAAATAGCAACGATGTCACGAGAGTTGCACGAGCCTCACGAACCGATACTGACGGCCTTCTCACAAAATACACGCCTTTACTGAGTGCATATGCCACGTGTAACAACATGAATAACTCTAAAATAAATCGTTCTGAAGTCAGGACACACATTACAAAGTAGTAACTATTATCAATATTACAAGATTATTAGTGTGGAGTACTTTATACAGCAAAGAAAGCATCCACACATAAGAAAGCATGCATACATAACGTTGCTTTATGATGCATTATCGAGCATCGGGCAGGTTGACCACCGCTGACAAGTACTAGACACGTTAGGATGGGTAGTGGGAGGAACAGGAGGAGGAGGAGGATGAAGAAGAAGGAGGAGTTGCAGGATCTCGCGACCCCTCAAAATTATTTCGCGACCCCTCTGGGGGTCGGGACCCCCACTTTGAGAACCTCCGCACTAAACCACCAGGCACCATAATTTGGTTGTCTGGTTACCACCCAGCATAGTAAATGGTTTCCTGGTGTACAGGAAACCATTTGGCTTGTCAGTGTAGAGTCACCCACAGGCAGAAGGAAGAGGAAAGAAGGAAGGAAAGAAAGACAAAAGAGGAGTGTAGTCATCCATAAGCAGAAGGAAGAGGAAAGAAGGAAGGAAAGAAAGACAAAAGAGGGAGTGTAAAGTCACCCGTACGCAGAAGGACGAGGAAAGAATGAAGTAAAGAAAGACAGAAGAGGAAGGAAGGAATGGAGAGGAGAGGAAAGGGCAGACACCTGAGAGCAGCACAAGATCGAGTGAGTGGATGGTATGCGCCCCCATCTACGCACCCATTTATCACAAACACTGCACAAGATGGAATTACTTCCCATGCCCTTATGGCAAACTGCACATGGCCACTCTCCCTTGTCTCTGACAGTACCACCACCAACCCTAGATATCATCATTTTTGTTTTATCTGCATTTACCCTTAAGCCCTTGTGCCCCATACCATCTCTCCACTTCCTAAATCTTTCCTTCGCCTACCTTTCATTGTCTGCAACCAACACCAAATCATCAGCATACAACATCTCCAAGGAAGTCCGTTCTGAAGTCATGTGAGAAGGCTTCATGTACCATGATAAAGAACGTGCAACTCAAAATTGACCCCTGATGCACACCAACATTCATGGAAAACTTATCACTCAAATCTCCATTCACTCTTACCTGGATGCAAGCACCCACATACATGGCCACAACCACCCTAACCAGCCATTCCTCCAACCCAAGCTCTCTCATTGCCCACTTCACCACCTTTCTATGGACACATTATATATATATATATATATATATATTATTAAGTATGACCTCAGGGTTAAGGGCCTGAACAGGGTGGCTGCCATGGATCGTTCAGTGAGTCGCCATTAGGTGACCAAGGCTGATGCATGCAAGCATGTTGGAGCCTTCAAAAACATACAGTATATGAACAAGACAATACTGTGGCTCTGCATCTTTCTCATAGCATTTCCACACGAGCAGCATGAAATCATAGTTTTAATCTGTTGTTACAACTCAGCCTTTAGGACGAAGTGATAACAATTTTAAACAAAGTTAAAGTGGAAAGAGTATACAGGTAGTAGTAGTGGAGGGGGTGGTGGAAGTCTGTAACTAACTTATTTATCTCAGTTAACCCGTGGATTGCGAGCCACAGCTCAGGCTGGGAAATGTCGCACTGCGAGTGACAGCTCAGGCTGTGCTGGCCATGCATCACCGCTAACTACTCCACCCCTATGCAAACTTACGCATGGCGCTACGCAAAGATGGAGAGAGAGAGAGTGTTTTATTTTCACCAGATGATGCCCTGGATATGATAAACAAAATAAAAAATGTTTGTTTTTTATTCATTTTTTCACTACTGTACTCCCCTATGTAAACTTATGCATGGTCCTATGCAAAGATGGAGAGAGAGAGAGAGAGAGAGAGATTGTTTCTTTTCACCAGATGATGCCCTGGATCCTTATCTTCAAGTTTATAATAAACAAAAACTAAAAAAGAGAAAGAACTATTTTTTTCTTCATTTTTTTTGCACACCACAGGATGGGATTAAAAAAGGTAATTGCGGAATCCACAGGTTAAAATTTCACCTAATCTGAATAAAATCTCCTTAACAGTATTATAAAAATCACTCACATCTGTGAGACTACTGTCAGGCGTTGTCCTGTTGGTACACTTCATTACGTTGCACTTGCATCTGATGCTGCAAGGACTGATGTTCTTGCGACAATTGCACAGTCGTCTGGAGCAGTCACCCTTACAGCCACATTTAACTTCCCCATTTGAGTCACGCTTGTTGTTTGAGTCTTGCTTGAACAGCTTTTTGTCTCTCTTTTGGTCTGTATCTTCATCTTCATTGTCAGACCTATAGCCTTGCTGGAAAAAAAAAAAAAAAAGTAAATATATATATATATATACTGTAATACAGCATATATCATATAATTAATACCATCATCATCATAGTCAACCAAACTTAATTTTTGCCACCCAAAGAACAAGTGAGCTACAGTCCACAAAACAAGAAAGAGAAAGCAAGACAGGGGAAAGAAATGATGGCAGCATGCCCAAGGAAATGGGTCACACACTCATTCACTTACCATTCAAATTCATGGAATCCTGGCTGTAACTTACAGGCCAATCCTTTTACAAATATTTTTTTTAAATTTTTCTCTTCATATCTATCTATCAATTGCCAGACGCCTTAATCCCATAAGGGGTGGCCACAAACAAATCACCACCATGTCGCCCTGTCTCCCGCCATTTCACTGCCCTGCTCTCAGCTCACACCACCTTCTCTCATATACCTCCTTCTCTCTCTCTCTCTCGCTGCTCTCCGCCTTCACTTCATTTGTTTTCTTTCATTTTATTTTCTCTTTTTTTCCATTCACCCATTTATGAACCTCTAATGATTTTCAATAAGACTATAAAGCTGCAAGAATAATGTCAAGGTAACATTCTTTCATACAGAATCAGGCAAGGCAATGAATGAAATCATCAGTATAAAAGTCATTTTACATTCCTTCCTTCCATATCTGATATCCCGATATCAACAGTAAATATCGGTATCGGTTCGGTACCAGAAAGTGAAAGCATTGACAACATATCAGTTTGGCGAATCGTATCGGTTAACACTTACATATCCTACCTGACAGAGTCCATCGAATGACCATCAATCAAAGAAAGGGGGGCTAAATCCTTGTCATGTACTCTTCAATTCATCATTTATTCAAACCACTCAATCTTCCAGCCTCATCAACTTCCATTCAACCAACTCGATCCCTTGTCAGTTCCCTAGCCTCATCAAATCCTATCCAATAACTTAATCTCTTGTCAGTACCGGAACTCTAGTCTCATCAACTTCCATTCAACCAGCTCAATTCCCATCAGCTGAACAGCCTCATCAACTTCCACACTTTGTCAAAGGCATTCTCCGAATCAACAAAAACAAAGCAGAGCTCCCTCTTCTTCCCTCTGTAGTTTTCCTGAAGCTGTTAGACAATGAATACTGTATCACTGGTCCTTTTGCATGGCATAAACCTAGTGCTGTAACCGATATGATTTGCTGAACTGATATGTTGTCAATAATTGCACTTTTCTGATACCAAACCAATACCGATATTTACTGTTGATATCGAGATATCGGATATGGAAGGAGGAAACATAAAATGACTTTTACTGAAGATTTCATTCATTGCTTTGCCTGATTCTGTATGAAAGAATGTTGTTACCTTGACACAGTTCTTGCAGCTTTATAGTCTTACTGAAAATCATTAGAAGTTCATAAATGGGTGAGTGGAAAAAGAGAAAATAAAATGAAAGAAAACAAATGCAGTGAAGGCGGAAAGCAGCAAGATGAGAATGAGGGATACTGTGTACCGGTGGTATATAAGTGGGGTGACTGTGTGAGTTTATGTTCGTATATAGCGTACACATGCTGT
Source organism: Coenobita brevimanus (assembly GCF_032717465.1). Lineage (NCBI taxonomy): Eukaryota > Metazoa > Arthropoda > Malacostraca > Decapoda > Coenobitidae > Coenobita > Coenobita brevimanus. Next base: position 65,770,714 of record NC_137054.1, read on the forward strand.
TGAAATATGCACGAATTTCCCGCACTTATTCTTTATTTAGTCGTAGTAGTAGGTGGGGGCGCTTGCCATCCACTCACCGGATGTAGTGCTGCTCTCGGGTGTCTGCCCTTTCCTTTCCTCCCTCCTTTCCTTCCTTCCTCTTCTATCTTTCTTTACTTCATTCTTTCCTCGTCCTTCTGCCTACGGGTGACTTTGCACTCCCTCTTCTCTCTTTCTTTCCTTCATTCTTTCCTCTTCCTTCTGCCTATGGGTGACTCCACACTGAGTGGCAAGCCGAATGGTTTCCTGTATACCAGGAAACCATTTACTATGCTGGGTGGTAACCATATAAGGAAATTACGGCACCTGGTGGTTTAGTGGGTAATGGCGGCACTTCAATCAGATTGAGTCGGTGAAGGTTTATATCCAAGAGATGGTTGGGGTTTATTGCTCATGTAATGCCACTCAGGGATGTATGAGGCTGATCACTCTCATATTAAAGGTCAGGACCAACTTGCCTAGCCCCGGGCTCCTACACTCCTCATGGGGCAACGTAGGATTGGATGATGGATGGATGGATTTACAGTCACTCTTCTCACTGTAGTCAAAACAAAGTAATGAATTCCTGCATACAGTATAATAAGAAAGAAGGAAGTACACGGCAATAAAAAGACAATAACTCTGAGACTTGAGGATGAACGACATTTGGCAACTTGTTTATGCTCAGCTTATACAGCGGAGGGTTAGTGCCCCTCCCCGGAAAACAACTAACTAAAAAAACAAACAAGAAGCCTCGGACAAGCACTGACCAAACAATGACGACCCAGGACCGGACAAAGGACTTGGTAATGGGTACATGGAATGTAAGAGGAGCGAATGATGAGGTGAAAGAGAGAGAGAGTGTCCAGGTGCTTCAGGGTGCGAAAGTGGATGTATGTGGAATAACTGAAACAAAATGGAGAGGAGAAAGTGTGAGAGAATGGGAGTATGGATGGGGTATATGTGCAGGAGTAGGTGAGAATGAGAGGGCAAAGGAAGGAGTATGTATAGTTGTGAGTAAAAGACGGAAGAAGAGCATAAGACAGTAGGGATCAGTTGGGTCAAGGATTGTGTGGGTAAAGTTGAAAGTGGGAATACAAATGTGGGCGATTGTGTGTGTGTATGCGCCAACGCAAGATCGTGCTAGAAGAGTGAGAGAAGAGTTCTGGACAAATGTAGAAGTGTGCATGGAAAAGTTTGGAAGGAATGAGAGAGTGTTTTTGATCGGTGATATTGTAGGACTACATAATAGATAGATAGATAAATAGATAGATAGAAGCAGGGAGTCAGATGATGAGAAGGTGTTGTGTCTGCGAGAATCGAGCAGTGCTAAACATGCTTACACACTCTTAACACTGAGGAAAGCTGACGACAGCGGCCAGTAAGGAGATGATGCAGTTAGCTGTCAGCAGTCCTCTCGTGAACAAAGATCTGGTAACCATGCACACACATATACACACATACTCACACACAGGCTCCTTAAGCTTTCCATCCATGAGGAACACACGTGACACACCCCTGCTACACCAGATTTTAGGAAAGAGAGTTTAGAAGGAGACAAGCGACCCTAGAGAGAGGTCGAGACGGAGATTAGCCTTAGAACAGAGAGGTCGAGAGGGAGACAGGCCTCAGAGGAGACAGGTGACGGGAGAAGGGCTTGGCAATTTGAGAGAGAGACAGATAGCGAGACAGGGAGGTAGCACCCCAGGACTTATATTCGTTCCGTGTGAGAGACTTGTTAATATTTCCAAGACAAATAAAAATAGTCCCATACTATTCTTTACCTCTCCTGTCACTACATGACATTTGGTGGGGAAGCTACTACAAGATATAAAAGCCGCTCGACCACAAGTCTAAAATATACTTCTCTACAAGTAACTACAAAGTCTTTATGACAATATGAATGGTAAAGTTGGGAATGTGAAGGTGGATGGAATAGTTGGTGAGTGGGGTGTGCCTGCTGAGACAGATGAGAATGGGAGTGCATTAGTGGACATTTGTGCTGGGTGGGGGTTGGTGATAGCCAATACCCTCTTCATGCATAAAATGATCCACAGGTATACATGGCGAGTGATGAGAAGGGTGGGTGGTGAACTGAATGAAAGCAAGGCAATGATTGATCATGTGTGTGTGGATGAAAGGATGCGAAGATGTGTAATGGATGCAAGAGCTTATAGAGGTTGGGGGAGTGGACTTTCTGACCACTACTTGGTGGTGGCCAGAATTAGGATTCAAGTAAGATGGAGGAATAGAAGAAGAGAAAGACGAGAGGAAGGAGTAGTTGCAAGGAGAGTGGAAAGGTTACAAGAGGATGAGAAAAAGGCAGAATATAAGAGAGAAGTGGAGGAACGATTGGGCAAATATGAATTGGAGCAGATGGGATACGTGGAAGGTGTGTGTAGGATATTTACAGACGAAATCTGTGCAGCATGTGATGTGGTGTGTGGAAGGAAGAGAAGATGGAGGGGGGTGCAAGGAATAGCGTGGTGGACTGAAGAGGTGAGACAGGCTGTGGCACAAAAGAAGAAAGCATACAATGAATGGATGAGAAATAGGGGCATGGAAGAAGTTGAGAGGCGGAAGAGAGAGTTATATGTAGAAAGAAAGAGAGAGGTGAAAAGATTAGTATGAGAGAGTAAGAAGAAAGTGGATGAGGAATTTGGATGGAATTTGAGTGTAAAGTGGAGGGACTGTAAGAAAATGTTCTAGAAAGAGGTGAAAAGAGTAAGGGTGGAAGTGAAGTTAGCAGGGGAGTGAAAGATAAAAATGGTAGATTACCAGTGGAGAATGGAGAAAAAGTGAGCAGATGGAGAGAACACTTTAAGGAATTGTTGAACATAGAGAATGGAAGTAATGTGAGTATAAGTGGCTGGGGAATGGCTGGGAGAAGGAGGGAGGTGAGAAGACAGGAAGAAATCAGTAGGATAGAAGTTGTGGAAGCAATGAAGAAAGTTAAATCGGGGAAAGCCCCAGGAATTGATGGAGTGTGTGGTGAAATGCTGAAGCATGGGGGAGAGATAGTAGTAGAATGGATGTGGAAGATGTGCAGATTGGCCTGGGAGGAAGGTAGAGTCCCGGAGGATTAAATTATTCCCTTGTACAAAGGAAAAGGGGAAAAGGAAGTGTGTGGTAATCATAGGGGCATTTGTCTTCCTAGTGTAATAGGAAAAGTGTATGGTAGGATACTTATTGACAGAGTTAGAGAAAGAACAGAGAAATTAGTTGGAGAAGAACAGGGAGGCTTTAGGAAGGGAAGAGGTTGTGTAGATCAGATATTCATTCTTAGATCTTTAGTGGAAAAGTTTCTAGAGCAGGGAAAGAAGTTGTATGCGGCTTTCATGGATTTGGAGAAAGCATATGACAGGGTGGATAGACAAGGATTGTGGAAAGTGTTAAGAATAGATGGAGTAGATGGGAAGTTGCTGAATGCTGTGAAGAGTATGTACGATGGTGTGAAGGCTGCAGTGCATGTGGATGGTGAACTAAGTGAATTTTTCTCTTTGAAAGTTGGGTTGAAACAGGGATGTGTCATGTCTTCATGGTTGTTCAATCTGTACATGGATGGGGTAATAAAAGAGGTACAAGGTAGGGTAGTGGATGTTGGAGTGGCCCTGGTGAGAGAGGATAGTGTTTGGAAACTCCCTGTACTGTTGTTTGCAGATGATACTGGGTTGTTGAGTGAAGACGAAGGGGAGCTGCAAGGCTTGGTGGATGAGTTTGGGAGAGTGTGTAAGAAACGGAATCTAAAGGTGAATGTAGGGAAGAGTAAAGTGATGATCTTTGAGAGAGGTGAGGTCAGTGAATGTACAGCGATGTTGGATGGTGAGGAATTGGAAAATGTGAGTACGTTTAAGTACTTGGGTAGTGTGATGAGTAAGGATGGAGGTTTGGAGGGTGAAGTGCTTGAAACGGTACAGCAGGGAAGAAAGGTTGCTGGTTCTTTGAAAGCAGTGATAAGAAACAGGGAAGTGAGCATGGAAGTGAAAAAGTTACTACATGATAGTATTGTGATACCAACTCTAACATATGGAAGTGAAGCTTGGACGTTGTTGGAAGGACACAAATCAAGAGTGAGAGCAGTGGAAATGAGTTATTTAAGAGAAGCCTGTGGAGTCACATGGAGAGACAGGCTGACGAATGAGGATATAAAGGAGCATTGTGGTGTGGATGTGGATGTGATAGGAAGTGTTATGAGGAACACACTGAGGTGGTTTGACCATGTGGAGAGGATGGAGGGTGAAAGACTGACGAAGAGAGTGTATGTGAGTGAGGTGGAGGGGGGAAAAGGGAGGGGGAGGCCGAGGATGAGATGGAGGGATGGGGTGGAGAGGTATATGAGAGAGGGGGGTGTGAGTTGGGAGCAGGGCAGTGAAATGGTGGGGGACAGGGCGACTTGGAGGCGATTTGTTTATGGCCACCCCAGACGGGATTGAGGCGTCTGGCAATAGATAGATAGATTATACAGCAAAACAATCTTTTAGTTGATGGAAAAACTTTACATGTAGATCTTGCCTATACTTCTCCATTTTTATGCTATACATACAAGGTTTGCAATTTGGTACTCGTGTGTGTGTGTGTGTGTGTGTACACATATACATACATACCTACATCATCTAATCCTGTGTTGTCCCATGAGGAGCGTACGAGCCCAGGGCTAGGCAAGTATGGTCCTGACATTTAAGATGAGTGACCAGCCTCACACATCCCTGGGTGGCATTATATGAGCAATAAACTCAAACCACCCCTCAATATAAGCCTACACAGGCTCAATCCGGTTGGAGTGCCTTAATTACCCACTAAATCACAAGGCATCATAGTTTCGTTATATGGTTACCACCCTGCTGAGTAAATGGTTTCCTGGTGTACAGGAAACCATTTGGCTTGTCATTCAGTGGAGTGTAGAGTAACCCAAAGACAGAAAGAAGAGGAAAGAAAGAGGAAAAGAAAAGAGGAAGGTAGGAAAGAAGGAAGGAGGAGAGAAAGGGCAGTCACCCGAGAGCAGCACTACATCAGGCGAGTGAATGGTGAGCACCCAAACCTACCACATACAATACATATACCATACCGTAGGTATACACAAAGACAGTAAACTGAGGTGTGAACTTCTGATGACGTGTATGTATGGACGATTGTGTGTAAGCTACTAGTGTTTGTGCGCGTAAATGATTCAAGTGTCACTTCAGAATGAAGATTTAGCATGGCAGAAGATGCTGTGACCTAAAAGTGTTGCTCACTTCAACCACAGGACCTTCAATACGAAGCTTTTCAAAGTAAATAAGAGATGCTGTACTTTACTGACGACTGTCTAAAATTTAGAAGGCATGACATTTTTAGTTTGCTTGTAATGTGAGCCACTACAGTACACTGTACTACCCATGTACTGTATGTGGTTGGCATTCACCTAACTTAGCCATTCATGCCTTACTTAATAAACTGTTGTTTTATTTATAGGAGGAACAGTCCTTGACTACTAGTGTGTGAATTCCAATCTCAGTGATTACCTCCCAACCACCGGAAAGCGAATATACCAGCAGCAAAATGGGTGTACAGGGGCTGCTGGGTGGTGGGAGGAGCCACGTCTTCCCACCATCATTTGAACCGTGCACCATTTCATCTCCACACCAAAGGGAAGGGAGGGAGTCCCTCCACAGCACACAAGCGAAAGTCAGTCTGACCCGTGCCTCTGCCAGGTGTACAACTACGTCTTCAGGTTCCTATCCATCCGATTCCATCCCTACCGCCCGTGGGCAATTGCATCATCCACCCTTGCCAAGCCTCTTTCCATAGATACCAGGAAAGGGCTCAGTGACAGCACCACAGGGCATGCCTTGGATGTAACTGTGTATAATTTATCTACCAGTGAAGAAGTCATCACGCTGACAGCAACGCCAAAGTTGGGGCCGCATACACGCGCACGAATCCATCCAAGCCCGAGAGCCAAAAGTCACTCCTCTTCCCAGTGTCATTACTCATCGACACAAACACCTGCAGACCTGAGGATACTTTTATTTGCAAGACGAGTTGGTGAGTAACGTGGTCTTTAATTTGTTTCCCTAACTGCTACACTTTTCGAGATATGAATCTGTGAAAATAGGCTATTTGGGGGAAATATGGGCATAATCTGTGGGCGGTCGTATACACAACAATGCTGGCGTGTGAGGGTTAAAGCACGTGTATCTTTTCCGCCATGCATTAACTCTAGGTTGGTCTGGCCTGATTTGGATCATGACCAAAATGTTACCTACTTTTTGGTTTCACTTCATGACTAATGGCCAGGCAGCCAAGGTTTTACGTACAGGACTTTACAGTATAAAATAATTTGCTGTGTTTTATTATCTGAGTAATGACCAAAAGCTTACATGCATTATGCGAGTCATATATTGTTCACTATCAAGAACTGGTTTAGATTTAGATGGTAAATATTAGGTGTTTGCTGTCTGACTAATGATTGAGTGTTGCGTACTACTAGGGAAGCATTGAGCCAATGCAAATTTATATCCAAGAAGTGGTTGGGGTTTATTGCTCACATAATGCCATTCAGGGGTGAGTGAGGCCAGTCACTCTAATCTTACATGGAAGGACCTTAATGGTCCAGAGCAGCTTGTACAGCACCCCACCCGTATCCCTGACCGTCCTGGAGAGAGCTCCAACATACCTGACCTCTTCCTTACAACTAATATTTCTGCTTACACTGTTAATCTTTTCTCTCCGCTGGGCTCCTCCGATCACAACCTTATCACCTTAACCTGTCCTATTACTCCGGTACGGCCTGTGGACCCTTCAAAGAAACATCGTCTGTGGCACTTTGGAGCTGTGGATTGGGAGGCCCTCAGGCAGTACTTCTTTGATTTTCCCTGGAATGATTATTGCTTCCATGGCCGGGAGCCATCTGGGTGTGCCTTGCGCATTACGGAGGTTATTCTCTTGGGCATGGAAGCATACATTCCTTTCTCAAATCCTTTGACTAATGCAAGAAGGCCTTGGTTTCACACTTGTTCTAATGCTGTCCGCAACAAGGAGAGGGCCTATAATAGGTACCGGAGCCAACCCACCCCTGAATCACATCTTTTATACGTTTCTGCCTGGAATCGTGCAAAGTCTGTTCTTCATTCTGCTAAAAATAATTTCATCCGTACTAAATGCTCTCAACTCTCTAACTTGAATTCTTCCTGCTCCTTCTGGCACCTTGCCAAAAACCTTTCTAACAACTTTACCTCATCATCCTTCCCTCCTCTTTTCTACTCTGATGGCTCTGTAGCTATTTCTTCTACTGATAAAGCAGATCTCTTCACTCAAACTTTCTCCTCAAATTCCACCTTAGACGATTCTGGTGCTGTTCCTCCATCACTTCCCCCCTCTGACTTCCTAATGGCTAACATTAATATTTCTTCAGCTGATGTAGTTTCTGCTATCACAGGCCTCAATACTAATAAGGCATATGGGCCTGATGAAGTCCCTCCTGTTGTTCTCAAGAACTATGCTTCTGTGCGTACACCCTGCCTAGGCAAACTCTTTCGCCTTTGTCTATTAACTTGTACCTTTCCTTCTTCCTGGAAGTTTGCTCTCATTCAGCTAGTCACAAAGAAGGGTGACCATTCCCAACCCTCTAACTATCATCTAATTGCTTTAACATCCTGTATCTCAAAAGTTTACAAGTCAATTCTTAATAGAAAAATTTTAAAGCATCTTTCCTATCACAACTTTCTTTCTGATTGTCAGTATGGGTTCCGTCAGGGATGCTCTACTGGCAATAATCTCTCCTAGCTTTCAGACTCCTGGTCATCCTCCTTTCGGGACTTTGGCTAAAGCTTTGCCATTGCACTTGACATCTCAAAGGCTTTCGATTGAGTCTGGCATAAATCTTTAATTTCCAAACTGCCCTCTTACGGTTCCTATCCTTCTATCTGTGCCTTCATCTCTAGCTTCCTTTCTGGTCGTTCTATAGCCGCTGTTGTAGACGGCCATCGTTCTTCTCCTAGATCTATTAACAGTGGTGTTCCTCAGGGCTCTGTCCTATCACCAACTCTCTTCCTTGTATTCATCAATGACCTTCTAAGCTGTACATCTAACCCTATCCACTCATACGCTGATGACTCCACCCTTCACCTTTCCATTCGATTCCCACAATATCCACCTCAGCAGTTACTTCAACAAGCAAGGGCTGAGGCTATGGCACACCTAATGTCTGGCTTGGCTTGTATCTCTGACTGGGGTAAAAATAATCTGGTTGTTCTTAATGCATGAATGACTCAGTTCTTACACCTATCAACCCGACAAAATCTTCCACAGGTATACCCACTAATGTTTAATAATATTCAGCTTAATCCTGCATCATCCTTGAACATGCTTGGGGTTTCATTTACTTGGAATTTATCTTGGAAAGATCATATTACATCTATTGTAATATCTGCTTCCAAGAGATTAGGTGTGCTATGCCGACTCCGTTCTTTCTTTACCCCTCCACAATTGTTGACTCTAAACAGGGGTTTTATCCACCCCTGTGTGGAGTACAACTCTCATGTGTGGGGAGGCTCCCCACATGCAGCTCTTCTCAATAGGGTGGAGTCAAAGGCTTTTCGTCTCATTAACTCTCCTCCTCTTACTGACTCCCTTCAACCTCAGTCATTCGCCGCACTGTTGCATCTTTATCTCTTTTCTATCGCTTCTTCAATGGTCACTGCTCCTCTAAACTGTCTGCATGCATTCCTCCACCTCTAAGACGGGTGCTATGCACCCGTCTAGCAGCAAACACTCATCCTTTTTCTGTCCAACTCTCTAATGCAAGAGCTAACCGTTACTCCCAGTCTTTCATTTATGCAACAGGTCAACTCTGGAACTATCTCCCTCTGTCTGTATTTCCTGCTTCCTATGATCTCCAGTCTTTCAAACGTTGTGTGTCCAGGCATCTCGAAATGATCAGATCTTGAATTTGGCTCTCTCTTGTATTTTGTTTTTCCCTTGGAGGGAACAATTTTCCGGGATCACGGCCCTTGGTTCCTTCTTCCTCACATAAAAAAAAGAAAAAAGAAAAAAAAAGAAAAAAAGAAAGAAAGAAAAAAAAAAAAAACTTGCCTAGGCTCGGGCTTCAATGCTCTTCCTGGGGCAACACTGGACTAGATAATGAATGAATGAATGAATAAAAGTTACAATATGTGCTTTATGTTTCCTATTATTTGTCCAATGGCAAAGATGTTACTTATGATATTAATGTGTCTTATGAGTATTAATGGCACTGGTAATGAATGGTGATGGACAGAATATCTAAAATTTGTTGTATGCTGATCATACAGTAATACTTGCAAATACCTGTCAAGAGCTTGGTAGACTAGTGCAGAGTTATGTAGATGTCTGTGGGCATCGTGCCTGAAGTGTAAATGTAGAAAAGAGTAAAGTGATGGTATAGAGAGAACGTGATTCCCAATGTGACATTACAATGAGTGGGGAGAAACTGGAATTGGTGAGAGTTCAAATACCTGGGTACAGTGAAAGAGAGGAAAATGTCCAAAACAAGTGGAAAGCAGAATGACACAAGGAGGGAAAGTAGCTGGTGCAATGAAGACCTTGATAAAAAACAGGCTTAAGTGTTGCAGCTGCACAGGGCTTACAACGGAGTGTTAGTGCCAACTTTAACATAAGGATGCGAGACTATGGTGTGGCATGATTATGAAAAGTCAAGAGTAACAGCAGTGGAGATGGGACTGATAAGGAATGTATGTGGAGTACAGAGGGTGGATAGGATATGAAATAATGTGATTTGTGATAGATGTGGAGTGAGGAAGTCTGTGGAAGCCAGAATCGATGAGTGTGTGCTGAGATGGTATGGTCATGTGGAAAGAATGGATAACAATAGAGTTGTGAAAAAGGTATATCTAAGCGAATCTGAAGGAGGGAGGTGGCGAGGTAGGCTAAGGAGAAGGTGGAGAGATATGGTGGATGAGTGTGTGAGGAAGAGAGGTTTGGAAGTCGGCGAGGCTAGGGAACTGACAAGAGATCGAGCTGGCTGGGTGAATGTTAAGAAGTGCATGATCAGGGATCTGGCACTCCTTTTTAACATGGCGGCGTCCGGATTGACTCTATCGGATACGTTTATGTGAAGCTAAAGAACGTGGTGAATGTTTTTGGTGTATCCAATAGAGCCAGGATTCCGAAGGCTTGAATGACGAGTGAATGGAAGCTTGGCCCATTGGACTTGGCAAATTTGGGCTGTCTGGACATAGCTACTCCTCACCCAGCCCTAGGGTGGGAATGGAGGTCCGGATGATGATGATGATGATGATGATGATGACTGATACTGATACCGATATTAACTGGCTTTTGCTTGCCAATTTACAGCACTACATAAACCCATCCTCATACATATTACTCTCCACCCCATCCCTAACCCAACTTCATCCCCTTGAATCTGGGTGACATACTGTCCAGTTTTTTCCTGCTGCTATGACACTATGTCATGCTACACTGGAAAGGCCTCTAATGATGAAGAAATTTATTTAGGCTACATATGGTTCCTCCAATTCAAAAAGTCTACCCTAGGATGAATAAAATTGTTAGGAGAAGGTAAGAATAAAATTTCATAACATATGTCAGGGACTGAGTAGGTTAAACTTGCTACTTACTGTAATCTGTTTAGTCTTCCTGAACAACTAACAGTAGTGCTGGAAAAAGGTGCCTTCATGTAGAGGCGCTGATACAACTGGGCAGCTACACTGCCTAGCTTAACAATTTCCCTTAACTCCCTCCCTGTCCCCCAAACAAAAGATGGAGGAATGCAGATGAGCAACTTCAACCTGCAGTGCACCTGTATCACATCCCAATTAGCCTTGAGCCACAAAAACAGCGATAACAAGCAACTTACCGTAATCTTCTTAATCTTCCTGAACAGTGGAGTCTTACGCCAATCAGGGTCCTCCTTCTTTGATTCATCCTCATCTGACTCCAAATTGGATTCATCACTGGGGTCATCTATGTACTGTACCCTGGATTCTCTTCGGTTCGTGGACTTGAGATAGGTCCGACGCCGGCTAAGGCTAGGCATTGAAAGAACCTGGCAAAGATTTAAAAAATTCAAAAGGTGGTAGGGAGAGGTGCCCATCATCCACTCACTTGATGTACCACAGCAGCTCCCCTTCTTTATGAACTTTACTTGAAGGAGACATTTTGGTGTAGATGAAATTATCTATTCTTTTTGGTTTGATAAATCATACCTCAGCTGAAATAAAATGTCTGGTGGTAGCAAGAATATAAAGAAAGAATATGTAATCAGACTGAGAGAAGCCATATTCTAGGTGGCACACAAGGCTTTGTACTGCCTCTTCCTTAGTGATTTATTCTGTACATTACTCATTAGTATCCTCTTTTATGCTGCTGATGCAAACTATGTCGATACTAGAACAATATAAATAGCATACAAGAGAATGCTATACTACAGTAGAACAATATATTTAGCATACAAGATAATGCTATACTATGGTGCAATATTCAAAATATATCACAGAGGATGATGTGCTATGAAGCCTCCTATGTGTGTTCTAGTAACAAGGCTTGGTGAAAAGGCTGCATTTGAAATGTAAAATCAAAATCAAATCAAATGATGCTGTTTCAGCATAATCATCAACCTAACCTCTTTTTCCCAGCTCAGGATATGGTTAGGTAGAGTCCAGAAAGCAAGGAGAGACAAAGAACAAAAGGAGGAGAATCATCTGAGATAAGCCTACAGCTTAAAGAATTTAGCAACTTCACTCTGATGGCACATTTTTTATTTCATTCTTGCTATCTCCTGATGATTATGTTGTACTTTAAAGAGTTTCTAGAAAAGGGATTTAAAAGCAATACCCATTAACCCCATATTCTAGGGAGCCTGGGAGGGCTTGTAGTACCTCATCCTTAATTATTTATTCTGCATATTACTCGTTGATATCCTTTTTTATGCTGTTGATGCAAATTGTGTTGATATTAAAATTAAATACATAGCATACAACTGAATGATATGTGGCAGTTGGGGGCACTCACCATCCACTCACTCGATCTAGTGCTGCACTCAGGTGTCTGCCCTTTCCTCTCTTCCTTCCTTCTTTCCTTCCTTCCTCCTCTGACTTTCTTTCCTTCATTCTTTCCTCTTCTTGTTGTCTACAGGTGACTCAATACTGAGTGACAAGCCAAATGCTTTCCTCTAGTCTACACCAGGAAACCATTTACTGTACTACACTGGGTGGTAACCATATACAATAACTAGTGGTTTAGTGGGTAATTATCTCTAGAGTACTAAACTTGGGTATAATATACCCGATGCATATGATGTCGTTTTCGTTACACAGTGATCCCACCAAGGCAGTGTGCTGGGACCCCCAGTACCCTCAGGGTTCCCCCGAGTGCTCAAGGAGGCAGGTCACATCTTGCTGCTGCTTGGCTGGGAATTGTCCATAGTGATGGGTTCGGGTATAGTGTACCGGAAATTAGTGATAACCGACCAGTGACATACTTGAATATATTATACATGGGTTTGGTGCTAATAACCCCCTTGAAGCAGAGCCAGGAGTGCTTGGGGGGGGGGGTTTGGGGAAATTTGGGGTGATTAGGAGAAATACACTGAGGTGGTTTGGACATGTGGAGAGAATGGAGAATGAAAGACTGACTAAGAGGGTGTATGTAGGTGAAGTGGAGGGAGGGAGAGGGAGGGGTAGACCAAGGATGAGGTGGAGGGATGGAGTTGAGAGGTATATGAGGGAGGGGGGGGTGAGTTGGGGGGAGGGGAGTCAAATGGTGGGTGACAGAGTGACTTGGAGGCGTTTTGTCTGCGGCCACCCTTTGCGGGATTAGGGCGTCGGGCTATAGACAGATAGATAGATAGATAGATTATTTTTGTGTGTGTGTATGTGAATTTTTTCCAAAAATTTGGTGACAATTTTACAGAGTTGGATGTTTTTTCTAAATTTCCCTAAAATACCTCATTTATAGAAATTAAGTGTTACTAACAGTTTAGGTAATATTAAGATACCTTAAATTTAGTGTGTAAGTGATAGCTTTAATAAATTTGCATAATTACTATTTTTTCTTATTTTCCAAACTTGGGTGGTTTGGCCATGTGGAGAGGATGGAGGGTGAGAGACTGACGAAGAGAGTGTATGTGAGTGACGTGGAGGAGGGAAGAGGGAGGGGGAGGCCGAGGATGAGATGGAGGGATAGGTTGGAGAGGTATATGAGAGAGAGGGGTGTGAGTTGGGAGCAGGACAGTGAAATGGCGGGGTACAGGGCGACGTGGAAGCGATTTGTTTGTGGCCACCCCAAACGGGATTAAGGCGTCTGGCAATAGATAGATAGATAGACAGATAGGGTATAATATACCCATGTTTAGTTGCACTGTAACAGGCACTGAAATTTAGTGGTCTAGGGTTAAGGTGCTCCAGTCGGACTGAGCCAGTGCAGGTTTAAATCCATAGGGCGGTTGGAGTTCATTGCTCACATAATGCCACTCAGGGATAAGTGAAGTTGGTCACTTTCATCTTAAATGTCAGGACCACCTTGCCTAGCCCTGGACTCCCTCATTTCTCATGGGAAACATTGGATTAGATGATGAATGAATGAATGAAACATCTGAATGCTATGGTGAGATGTCCAAAATATATTGCTAAGGAAGAGGTACTACGAATCCTGTACTAAAATAATTATGGTGCACTGATGTATTTGAACACTGAGAAACTCTCAGTTGTCATAATTGTTCGGTGGTCAATGCTTTGAGCAGGGTTCATCAAAGTAGGGTTGGGAGACTAAAATGCACACAAAGAACTTTAAGCAAACTGATCCACTAAAGTCGTTCTATTTTATGAAGGCAGTTTGGGTGGGACGCTCTGGGACCTCACACTGTTAGCTCTGGTGTCACATCGCCGCCGACACAAGTGTAATTATTTGTGTTCACCCCTCTCTCTCTCTCTCACTCTCCTGTTTTAAGCAAGTAACTACTTATAAGTGAATTTTAAACACACTGTATAGATGTAATTCAATAAAAAAGCTGTAGTATAGTATAAATCTCATAAGACTTGTCAGTGTTGCCTTTGAGACGTTGTCAGGTGGTGACACGAGGGACAGCCCTGCGTGAGTGGGTCATACTCGGTCAGTCTCCCACCATGGAAGCTAAAAAAAAAAAAAAAAAAAAAAAAAAACGCACCTATAGACTTTTACCTCAGGGGTGGTGTGGAAAAAAAGTTGAAAACAAGAGAGAAAATGAAGAAAATACAATTAGTAGTAGTTAATATATATGAGAGAGAGAGAGAGAGAGAGAGCACGTGTGTGGCGACGATGTGGCAACAGAGCTAACAGAGTGAGGTCCCAGAGAGCCCGACCCAAACTGCCTTGATAAAATAGAACGACTGTAGTGATGCAGCTTCTTCAAGAATGCACATAGGCATTGTGTTCATTACTACACAGTTATTCCCCATCTTGTTAAAAGCATGAGTGTTTTCATTGACCAAGGTGTTAAGTGACTTTGGAGATTCTGTAACAGAAATCTCCAGCTCACTTCCGTCAGATAAGAACAAATCAACAAGAAAACTTTTGTCTCAATCATACACACATGAAACCCACCTTTGATCCTCCTGTGACTAGGGCAACAGTCAGCTGCTTCCTTAGATTCTCACACTCCTGAGTCTTTGTTTGCAGTTGCTCATGTAAGGCTGACAGTCGGGCAATCTCCTTTTCTTGGAACTGAAGTCTTTCTCGCAATGCTGTGTCCTGTTCACCACCACTTAGGTTGACAACATTCTGAGAAAAAATATCATCATCATCATCATCATCCAGACATCATTATCCATTCCAAGAAGATGCTTATATGTCAGCACCAACTTGCCTAGCCCCAAGCTCCTACGCTTCTCCTGGGGCAACGCAGGATTGGATGGATAGATAGATATATATATAGATAGATAGATAGAGAGGAGGAGGAAGAAAGCAAACTGCAACAGACCTTATGGTCCTTTCGAGGCTGCTTGTTAGAGAAAACTATGACTACAAGATCTAACTCTACATGCTGAAGGATAAGGATAGTAAAGCAAGAAGGCTCCCCCCACCACCAAACCCTCCAGGAAAAAGTGAGAAAAACCACCCTGCAGCATGGAAAAACTGACAAGGAAATTTCATAGGAAATACTGGAAAGGAAAAGTCACATTCTATAATACTTTGTCTATAAGCTACCTGATTAAGTAACCTGAAAGACAAAGTAATCAAATAAACTAATAGTTACGGCATGACATTATAAACCGGTACATTGAGTTAATGGGAAGTCTGTGGACATAACGTGGAAACAACACACTGCACAGTGTGGATGTTTAGGGGTGGTGTGGCAGCCTTGCCTGGCGCTTTTAAGGTAGGCAGCAGTCAATCAGGCCCTAGCTCCGTTCACTCCACTGAGACAAGGAACTCTCCCATGTGGGACAAGTACACAAGTTTCATCCTGAAGCAGTGACCCCTGGTACATTTAAAAAATTCCGATGGTGGTCACCTGACTAACAGTGACCCTCAGTGATCCACAGCCCATCACAGGTCGAAAGTAAGAGTAGTGACCGTTTACTCAGGGCTATCTGTGCAGATCCTAATCTGTGCTTATATTACTTTCTTTGCGTTGGGGAGATTGAAAAATATATAAGACGGGTGTCTTAGACAAAAAGGGACTGCACAGTGTGGATGTACAATGCACAGAGTGGATGTTTAGGGGTGGTGTGGCAGCCTTGCCTGGCGCTTTTTAAGGAGGCAGCAGTCAATCAGGCTCTAGCTCCATTCACTCCACTGAGACAAGGAACTCTCCCATGTGGGACAAGTACACAAATTTCATCCTGAAGCAGTGACCCCTGGTACATTAACCCCTTAACCGCGGGGCGTCACTTTCGTGACACTTGGGAGCAAGGGATCATACCGCGGGGCGTCGCTTTTGTGATTCTGTGTTATTTTGAATTCACCCGGGCTTCCAAGTGGGGGCTTGTATCATCTATCAGTACTGCCAATGTCCAACACTAGTCAGCACTCCTAATCTCATCTGTACTCCCATCCATTGTTGACAATTTAGCCATTTCTCCTTGTTCTTGACTCCCCTCCCTACCCCCCCTCCATTACCCTATCCTCTCGCCTGCCCGGCCGTGCTTCGCTAAGTAAATCTTCCCTGGAATTTTTCACTGATTTCATCCATTGAAATAAGCCCTATGTCCTATTCTTATACCAAATAATATATACAAGAAAGAAATAAGGTAAGTGAGAGTGCCATACACCTGGAATTGGCTAATTATCACCTGACAACACCTCACGTGCACTCGTTCGCTAATTTTCGCTGTTTTTTTCCCCTTGAAATATGCCGTATAATCTATTTTCGTAATAAATATACATGTAAGGAGGGAAGGGAGAAGCCTAAGTGATATTTACATTCACCTGGAACTACCTAATTTATAATGTATTGTCTAGATTTCCTGCCAATCATTTCAGTGCTAGACAAAGCTGTTTCAGGATCTAACATTGGTAGCTCTGAATATATATCTCCTAAGTAGGCCTCTAATCTATTTTCGTAATAAATATACATGTGAGGAGGGAAGGGAGAAGCCTAAGTGATATTTACATTCACCTGGAACTACCAAATTTATAATGTGTTGTCTAGATTTCCTGCCAATCATATCAGTGCTAGACTTAGCTGTTTCAAGAAGTAATATTGGTAACTCTGAATAACCCCTAAGCAGGCCTCCACGCTGGCCCTCCGTTATCAGTTTACTCTCATCTTCCGAAGCGAGGGTACGTATGTTTCTTCTTGCTGACTTCAAGGCCTTTTTTCACCCCCATGCAAATGGTCCTGTGACCTCTACCCCCTACTAAACCTCGTGTGGAAAGAGGTAAAGGGCTGACAATTGATAAAAGAGTGACTACGATCTTTCTATTGAGTAAAACAGTGCAAGTGGAATTGTAAATAATGTGTAAATAATGTGTAAACAGCAAGTGAAAGTAATGAATGTAAATATACGTGAACAATGGAAAATAGTTTTATAAGTTATTTCAAGTGACAGTGCACAACACAGTGTAAATAAAATAGAAATGTAAATAACGTAAATAAAATAGAGAACGTAAATAGAAATGTAAATGAGTAGTATGATAAGAATACGAGTATATACCCTAGGAGTAATGAAAGTGAAAGTTTCACTCTAGCATGTCTGAATGCTATGAGTTATGAGAGTGAAGATGAATGTGACATTCACTCTCAATGCCAGTATACAGGACGAGAAAGTGAATGCTACGTATTTTACTGAAAGAAATTGAATCCCTACAGTGACAATAAACTAATACTACTGAAGGAAACTTATGGATAAAGACTGTAGATATATATAAGTGTTATATAGTAATAGAAATATAAAGTGTGAGGGGTTTTATGAATAATAAATGACAGAGTACCAAGAGCGAACTAGTGCCAGTGCGACAATCAGACGCGCTCATAATTTCCATTGCTTTCACAGTGTTTTTTTTTTTGGAGTATGGATCCCAAACTACTTGAAAATTGTAGAATAGTGTTTATAGTGTTTGTATCTGGCTGTGGTAATCATATTACGGGTTGTCGGGAAGTGTAAAGTGGAGACTTCGTTACCCTACTTCAGAGGTCTCCACAAGTCCTACGGTAACCGATGAAGGCTCAACAATCATTCCAGGAGAAAGCTGAAGGTATGTGCCATAAGCATATGTAATTTTATTATTCTAGGACTAATAACTGATTTTTGGCAAATATTTTTTGAGAGTCTGCCGGAGCCCAAATAACCCCGCGGGACACGCAAGTCATTGGTAAACAAGCCCGCAGTGCAGGGGTTAAAAAAATCCCGATGGTGGTCACTTGACTAACAGTGACCCTCAGTGATCCACAGCTCATCACTGGTCGAAAGTAAGAGTAGTGACCGTTAAATCAGGGCTATCTGTGCAGATCCTAATCTCTGCTTACTGTACAATACCTCATTTGCATTGAGTAAATCAAAATAGGTAAAATGACGTGACGCGACGCCATGTTAAGTTTACGGGGTGTCCTGTAGACACGAGGGGATTGCACAGTGAGGATGTTTAGGGGTGGTGCGGCAGCCTTGCCTGGTGCTTTTAGGGTAGGCAGCAGTCAATCAGGCCCTAGCTCCGTTCACTCCACTGAGACAAGGAACTCTCCCATCTGGGACAAGTACACAAGTTTCATCCTGAAGCAGTGACCCCTGGTACATTAAAAAAACCCCGATGGTGGTCACTTGGCTAACAGGGACCCTCAGTGATCCACAGCCCATCACAGGTTGGAAGTAAGAGTAGTGACTGTTAACTCAGGGCTATCTGTGCGGATCCTGATCTGTGCTTATATTACTTTATTTGCATTGAATAAATTGAAAAATGTATAATGACGTGATGCGACGCTATGTACGGGTACGTTGTTTACGGGCTGTCTTGTAGACAAAAGGGGAATGAACTTACACGTAGCTATAAAAACAAGTTATTCGGACAGAAACAGAGTCAGTTCAACAGGGCGGCACGGCTTATCTTTGGTCTCCCCCCGAGAACCTCAACTACCCCGTTTCTGATTGAGTTGCATTGGTTACCAGTAAAGGCTAGAATTGAATTTAAACTGTGTCTTATTACATTCAAGGTTCTCAAGTTTGGTGAACCGAAGTATCTTGCTGAATTGTTAAAACTCCCATCGGCATGCCCGGGTGTGATGTTACGCAGTGAAGATGATTCCTTGCGTCTTGATGAGCCAGGAGCCATTCACCAGTCATCTTTCTCTGATTGTTCTTTTGCATATAGAGCCCCTAGATTATATAACAGATTGCCATTGTCCATAAGACAACTCTCTACTGTTGAATCCTTTAAGAGACAGCTGAAAGCCTTTTTTTTTTCAAAATGCTAATACCTGGAGAGAGGTACTATGACGGATGATTATAGGGTTTAATTATTGCCACTTTCATGTATATATGAGGCGCTTGGAGGGAAAACCAGGTAAGCGCCACCCCGGCCAGAAACGGAGTTACATATACCACTTTATTCCCAAAATCCTCTTCTACCATTACAACAAGGGTTTAAGTGAAAAAGATGTCCCTAAGATGGTTGAAAAGGACGATTTTTAAAGGGCTGTGAATGACCGTACCGCTATTGATAGCCAACCACTCCATGACATTACCAATAGGTCCATTTTGGCTCAGTATTTTCTTCTCCCAAGTACTGCATCCTTGGAAACCAACATCATGTCTGGTTTTCCTACTTAAGTTAGGGCGATTTTACCATAGTATTCATGTCAAAACACGCACTTATTGTAAGCCGCATGTATGTGAGACTAAGAGTGAGGGGGAAAACCAGGCGAGCGCCACACAGCAGGAGGTGGCTGCAAGACGCGCCAATCGCGTGGCTCGACGCATACCACCAAGCTTAATTTTATGACACCACCATAAAGGTACATGTCCTTACTTACCTACTGACATATTTTCAGTCTCAATATCTTATAGCTGACCTACAATAACACATACTATGGGTAAAAGTACTGCTACTTTGTCATCGATTGTTGTCTAACAAAGGGAGAAAGATGTTATTGAATTTTTTCATTTAAAATACCACTAATTATCAGCATCTGAGTATCATTACGGAAAAGTAGATGAATTAGGCTACATGGAAAAAAAAAAAAAAAAAAAAGAGCAGAATATCTTCACTGGTTGGAAAGTTATGTCATATTTAAAGTACACAAACTTTAACAGCGTTTTTCTCTGTTTCCTTTTTTTGGCGCTTACCTGGTTTTCCCTCTAATGGCCTCATATGATGTAGCTTGTATTATATACAAGAAATGTCACAATTCTTGTAATTGTAAAAATAATGTATGTGTGTCGAGAGCTAGTGAATTCCCAAAAGGAAGAACTGGCGCTTTTGAGAAACAAAAGGCCAGATAATTATTATTATTATTTTGTTTTTGAATGTCTCAATTGAGATACTGTTCATGGTATCTGAGGGTAGTCTGTTCCAGATATTTACAACTCTGTTAAAGAAGAAGTATTTTGCTTCGTGGGTTTGGAAACGCTTTCCCATAATTTTGAAGCCATTACTTCTGGTTTGATTCGACCAGTCTACATCAAAATATTTATTCACGTCTAAGTTGTCATATCCATTCATGATTTTGAAAACTTCAATAAGGTCCCCTCTTAACCTGCGCTTCGTTAGGCTAAATAATTTAAGTTCTTCAAGGCGTTCCTCGTACGTTTTTTTTTTTAAGTTGTGGTATCATTTTTGTGATTCTTCGCTGAATTTTCTCTAATTTTTCAATGTCCTTTCTGTAGTACGAAGACCAGAATTGCACACAATACTCAAGATGGGGGCGCACTAGCGAGTTGTACAAGCCAAGTATGACTTTTTCCGATTTACACTCGAAAGTTCTTCCAATAAAACCCACCAGCTTGTTTGCAATTTTAACTGCCTCGGTGCTGTCCAAATGAATGAGCCACGCTCCCATTCACTCATCAATCCAGTGACTCCAGTTAAAAAGGGGTGCCAAACTCTTCACACAAAATTTATCTGACCAACCAAACTGCTTGTCAGTTTGCTAGCACACCCAATGAAATGGTCCACACACTCATTCACTCACAACTTATACATACATACATTATCTAATCCTGCGTTGCCCCATATGAAGCACAGAAGCCCTGGGCTAGACAAGTTGGTCCTGACATTTAAGATGAGTGTGACCAGCCTTGCACATCCCTAAGTGGCATTACATGAACAAAACAAAAGTTCTTCTAAAAAAAGTTCATACCTACTAAATTTCATAGCTCTAAAGTTTTCAAGTAGAGAAGCAACTGTTTAGAGTTCACTCTCACCCCTGTCTTGGGCATTTGCCCGAGAAGGAAGAGTACTTTTTCCTCGTGATCTCTCTCCATCCGTGTAAGCTCGGCTTGGTGACCCTCCTTTAGATTCTTCAAGTCGATTTCGGTTTCTTCCAAAGATCGAGTCACTTCATCATACTGTGCCTGAAAATATGCAAAATCATCACCATTTCAATTCTTATTCCAACCTAAAAAACAGGATGAGGAAAGACCAAGAAACAGCATGATAAAGAAATCCATTCATCTACCATCCAATTCAGCACTGCCCCATCAAAAGAACAGGGGCCCAGGGCTAGGCTACTCAGTCCAGACAATGAAGGTGAGAGTTAATCAGTTGCACACCCATGACTGACATTACTTTGGCAACAAACCCCAACCTCCCCTCAGAATTAGATCCTCATGGGCCACATCTGACGAGTGCCGTCCACTTGATGTCTACAAAACTGCATGAGGGCAATGAGACTAATGCACATCAGTACACAGCATGAAGGTCCACCTGTAACCTCCCTGCGAGAATCAGCTAAAGAAATGGGTAAAAGCAATCATGTCATAACTGAGTAATAAGAAAGATGGCAGTCTAGACTCTAGTGCCTTAAGGTGGTCCAACCAACACATGCCTCATAAAGGTTTATGTCACAGGAATAGTTGGGGTTTATTACTCACATAATATCACTCAAGCACAAGCACCTGGTCACTCATGTCTTAAATGTCTGGACTAGCCCTGGGCCCCTATACTCATGACAGGGTAATAAAATGGATGGTAGATAGATAAACAGATAGATGGGAAGACAGACAGACAGATACAACGAGACAGATATTGAAACACAGAGAGTGGCCACCTCCTCTATGATTAAGGCATCTGACTACAGACTGACAGGAAGAAAATGGATACAGACAGATAGATAGATAGACAGCAGACAGACATAAAATACTGCTTCTCTTACCTGAAGGTCTTTTAGGTCAGCCTCCTTGGATACAACAGCCACATGATTATCTGTAGCAACTTGGAACAAATAATTCAAGGCACATTTCGCTTCAACCATACTCTGCATGGACTCAAACCTCTTTTTGTTGGCAGCATCTAAAAATAAAATTAAGACATCAATCAATCAATCATCTCAACCTCTTTTGCTCTCCTAAGGACAGGGTGAGGTGTCCAGAGAGCAAGAAGAAAATGGACAGTGGACTGAAGCGGGGCAACTTGAGTCTACAGTCCACCAGGTTCAAGCTTCTATGAACATGGGGTCACAACACACAACTGGTACCACAGACTGGAGGAAATGGCAAATCTGATTTATATGTAGCAGTTATACTTTAGTGGGCAATTTTTCCTTTATTTTACTGAAGACATTAACAAAAAGGACTATCCAAAAAGAAGATGCATAACAGGGCTTGCTGCAGATGAGGTGTTGAATGGGGATGCCTTCATGAGGTGGCACTGATATAACCTGGGTGTTGTACTGTCCAGCTTCTTCCCTATCCCCTGAAAGGATGCTGGCAGACTGCAGGAGAAAGGCAACTTCAGCCAGCAAGCCATTAGATTAACCCCTTAACCGCGGGGCGTCACTTTCGTGACGCTTGGGAGCAAGGGATCATACCGCGGGGCGTCGCTTTTGTGATTCTGTGTTATTTTGAATTCACCCGGGCTTCCAAGTGGGGGCTTGTATCATCTATCGGTACTGCCAATGTCCAACACTAGTCAGCACTCCTAATCTCATCTGTACTCCCATCCATTGTTGACAATTTAGCCATTTCTCCCCGTTCTTGACTCCCCTCCCTACCCCCCCCTCCATTACCCTATCCTCTCGCCTGCCCGGCCGTGCTACGCTAAGTAAATCTTCCCTGGAATTTTTCACTGATTTCATCCATTGAAACAAGCCCTATGTCCTATTCTTATACCAAATAATATATACAAGAAAGAAATAAGGTAAGTGAGAGTGCCATACACCTGGAATTGGCTAATTATCACCTGACAACACCTCACGTGCACTCGTTCGCTAATTTTCGCTGTTTTTTTCCCCTTGAAATATGCCCTATAATCTATTTTCGTAATAAATATACATGTAAGGAGGAAGGGAGAACCCTAAGTGATATTTACATTCACCTGGAACTACCTAATTTATAATGTATTGTCTAGATTTCCTGCCAATCATATCAGTGCTAGACAAAGCTGTTTCAAGATATAACATTGGTAGCTCTGAATATATATATCTCCTAAGTAGGCCTCTAATCTATTTTCGTAATAAATATACATGTAAGGAGGGAAGGGAGCAACCTAAGTGATATTTACATTCACCTGGAACTACCAAATTTATAATGTATTGTCTAGATTTCCTGCCAATCATATCAGTGCTAGACTTAGCTGTTTCAAGAAGTAATATTGGTAACTCTGAATAACCCCTAGCAGGCCTCTACGCTGGTGGTCCTCCGTTATCACTCAGTTCTCTCTCAACTTCCGAAGAGATTACGTATGTATCTCATTGCTGACTTCAAGGACATTTTGCACCCCCCTGCACATGGCACTCTGACCTTTACACCAGACAACACCTCGTGTGGAAAGAGGTAAAGGGCTGACAATTGATAAAAGAGTGACTACGATCTTTCTATTGAGTAAAACAGTGCAAGTGGAATTGTAAATAATGTGTAAATAATGTGTAAACAGCAAGTGAAAGTAATGAATGTAAATATACGTGAACAATGGAAAATAGTTTTATAAGTTATTTCAAGTGACAGTGCACAACACAGTGTAAATAAAATAGAAATGTAAATAACGTAAATAAAATAGAGAACGTAAATAGAAATGTAAATGAGTAGTATTATAAGAATACGAGTATATACCCTAGGAGTAATGAAAGTGAAAGTTTCACTCTAGCATGTCTGAATGCTATGAGTTATGAGAGTGAAGATGAAAGTGACATTCACTCTCAATGCCAGTATACAGGACGAGAAAGTGAATGCTACGTATTTTACTGAAAGAAATTGAATCCCTACAGTGACAATAAACTAATACTACTGAAGGAAACTTATGGATAAAGACTATAGATATATATAAGTGTTATATAGTAATAGAAATATAAAGTGTGAGGGGTTTTATGAATAATAAATGACAGACTACCAAGAGCGAACTAGTGCCAGTGCGACGATCAGACGCGCTCGTAATTTCCATTGCTTTCACAGTGTTTTTTTTTTTTTTTAGTATGGATCCCAAACTACTTGAAAATTGTAGAATAGTGTTTATAGTGTTTGTATCTGGCTGTGGTAATCATATTACGGGTTGTCGGGAAGTGTAAAGTGGAGACTTCGTTACCCTACTTCAGAGGTCTCCACAAGTCCTACGGTAACCGACGAAGGCTCAACAATCATTCCAGGAGAAAGCTGAAGGTATGTGCCATAAGCATATATAATTTTATTATTCTAGGACTAATAACTGATTTTTGGCAAATATTTTTTGAGAGTCTGTCGGAGCCCAAATAACCCCGCGGCACACGCAAGTTATTGGTAAACAAGCCCGCGGTGTAGGGGTTAATATCCACATGATCCTAGGGCCACAATATCAATAATAAAAACTGTAAAACAACCAACACCAAACCTTCATCATCATCGATAACTTTGGACTGCAGGTCGTTGATCTGTGCAGTTCGCATCTGGAGTTCATTCTCCAAGTTGTCTTTCTTCTCCTCCAGTTCAGCCATCATTTCTGGACTCTGCTTTTTTTGTAGTAGACGCTGTTGGGGAATCATCACCACCATCATTATTAATATACAGTATTACTAAATCACCATCATCATCATCATTGTTATAACTAAATCATCATCCAACACACATTCCAGTATGAGATGGGGTGAGACAGCATCCAGAGACAGAGAAAGAAAATGCACAGTCGTCATTGTTGTCATCATCATCAACCATCATCCTAATCATCACCACCACCCAAATCATCAACATTATCATCAACATCTTGACTTCTTTTTCCAACCCAAGGATAGTTATGAAGTAGGGCCCATGGAGGAAAAAAAAAAAATGCTCAATGCAGTGAACCACCTCAGTGTCACTCAAGTCCCCAGAATCTTGATGCAACCTCACAGGCAAGACTTTGGGGGGAAAGGGGGGATCTTTATAAATGCACATCATATTACATCTAAGTCAGAGACAGTGATATATATACAGGACTTACCCTGACTTTGTTGATCTGTTCAGAGATGGTCTTGCGATCGTCCATGAGTGTGTCCAAACTTTGCTTGGCTTGTTTCTTGACTGATACCACATCCAGCTCCCCTTCCAGCCATGACCTGACAGTATCACAACCATCATCATCATTAGAAAAATATTACCATAATCGTCATCACCATAATCATCATTATCGTGACCTCTTTCTCCACCTAAAGATGGAGTGAGATACAGTCCTGAGAAAACACACACACACACACACACACAAAACATTCAGTGGCCCTCTCCCCCCTACTTAAGCATAACCTGCCTGGATATTATCTTAAGAGTCCTGGGTTCAGCTCCTGGTACAATACTGGCAATGTGTTAGTTGAGTTTTCCTGTTAGTACAGGTTTCTTTCATCATAACCAACATGTGCTGACTACTCAAACACAACAATCTCAACCGTGATCCAACTTGAGTGGGCTGATCTTGACTGAAAACTCAGGATATCTTCAATAGATAATCAAGTTTACCTCTTCCTTCACTTTTGTGACAAATTATTATCTAGGGCAGGTAGATGGGGAAATAAATTGGAAAGAAGACAGCCAGAAGACTAAGAATAAAGTGGCATGGTGGTGACTCATTTGTGGTCATCTCTTAGGGGATCAGGGCATCTGGTGACAGATAGATTAAACATCATCACACAAACAAAAGTTGGAAAGAAGATTATTGATAAGAGAAGAATGAACTGAGGAAGAGGGAAGAATAAAGGGAGAGAAA
The DNA here is from genome assembly GCF_032717465.1 of Coenobita brevimanus. NCBI lineage: Eukaryota > Metazoa > Arthropoda > Malacostraca > Decapoda > Coenobitidae > Coenobita > Coenobita brevimanus. The sequence goes on from NC_137054.1 coordinate 65,796,499, forward strand.
AGTGACAGATCAACAAAGTGACTGCCACCAGGTAAAGGATGCAAATTTCCTGTTATTTCCCACTTTTACTCCTTTCTATTTTCTAGATGAGACCGGAGAAAATACTGAGAGAAGAATAAAAAACAATAATAAGAGTAGACTATGAGACGGAAAGAAGCAACAGGCAGAAGAAAGAAACTGGAAAGAAGAAATAGGGGGAGATGGCAAAGAACCAACAAACATGAGGCAATTAAAGTTAACGCTTTTGCCACAGGTATCATACAGTTCACTTGTGGAAGGAAGGGTGAGAATGTATGCCTTTCTGGTTACGACAGCAGCTGTCACCTGAGTCAGTATTTATTGTTTTAAGCCTCTTTAATGTCACTGTCTCATGTCTATTTTACCCAAGAAGACTGATGATGACGACGAGATATACATCACCTACTCCTTTTAGTCTGATCAGGAGCATAAAGGCCTGAGGGTACGCTACTCAGTCTCGACATTTACAGCAAAGGTGACCAGCCTTGCTCATCCAAGTGGCATTATGTCAACAATGAACCCCTACCATCCCTTGCATGGAAGTCTTTATGAGCCCCTTCAAGCTAGAAAGCCTTGACCTACTAGACTGCCAGGTGTCCATGTGGTTATACAATATGGTTACCACCCAAAGTTGCAAATAATTTCCTGGATTACAGAAAATCACTTGACTTGTCACTTAACCCGTTAACTGCTCTATACAGCCTGGGCTGTTCCGAGTGCGACTGCTCAATACAGCCCTGGCTGTGCAGGTGAATTTTGAATACAGTGCCATGGTGACTGAGGCCGACCCATGCAAGCATGTTTGAGCCTTCAAAACCGAAACCGAAACCGAAAAGGAAAATGAAAACCATACATCCCAATAGGGAATCAGACACTTCAATGTTCATCCATGGCTTTACCAAGGTAAATATTGAGCTAATATTTCGTTACTATATACTTTGACATGTGTTCTCTCAATTCCTAAGACAAAATTTGGCCTTTGGGAAATTTCATTTTTACCCCTATGTCTGCGCACCATGGACACCTCCAAAAAACCGCCATGCACATTTAACAGGTTAATGAAGAGTCATCTGAAAGCTGCATTAAAATGTTTAGGGAAAAAGTAGGGGTCAGGCTTGACTATTTTTTTCCTTAAGGCATGGAAGAAGGAACCAAAGGCTGGAAGCCTGCAAAATTGTTTTCTCCAAAAAAAAAATAAATAAAATACTGAACTACATACATAAATACAGTACAGTATATATCGTAAGATGGAGCTATTCGACTCATGTTTGGATATTTTTTGTTGCACTAAGGTTTGTAGTACAACATTTAGGGCACTTAAAAAGCTTTACTGTATGGGTAATGAAACACAAATGATCAAATTTCATAGTGAAAATGGATTTTAACCCTATCAGGTTTCTGGGACGTGGCTGATCATATCTGCGCTAGAGTCAGTCGCTCTCATGCTGACCCACATCTTTGCGCTGCAATATTATTCTTTGATCACTCAGTGTAAATACGCTTCTCACAAAAGAGTGTTGGTTTTGCTGTCACTTCAAAGCTGAATAATTGTACTTTATTGTGGTATGCTTAAAAAAGGAAAACAAAATAAATAAAAGGTCATTATGATGAGATGAACTTAGGCAAAAACCAAAAATTTTATACTTTGTCGTAGAAAAATATTCAGAAAAAAATAAACAATTAATAAATAAATAATAATAATAATAATAAAGGTATGTAAATCTGGCTTAAATCATGCAAAACTACAGTACTGCCCACCACACACAGAGCAAGCATTCCAGGACATCATGCCCGAGTCTCTTTGTGACGATGCATAACCGTGATTTAAGGTGAATATATTACATCATCATCATCATCATCTGGGCCTCGTTTCCCACCCTAAGGCAGGATGAGGAGTAGCAACATCCAGACAGCCTAAGTTTGCCGAATTCAATGGGCCATGCTTCCATTCACTCATCATTCAAGCTCACAGAATCCTGGCTCCATCAGACAGGCCAAAAAAATTTCACCACATTCTGTTGCTTCACACATACCTATCTGACAGAGTCAATCCAAACACTGTCACATTAAAAAGGGGTGTCAAATCCCTGGTTATGCACTTCTCTGCACAAAATTCATCCAGCCAGCTTGATCTCTTGTCAGTCCCTTAGCCTCACCAACTTCCATACCTCTCCTCCTCACACACTCTTCCACCATATCCCTCCACCTTCTACTTGGCCTACCTCACTTTCTCCCTCCTTCAAATTCGCTCAGATATACCTTTTTCACCACTATATTGTCATCCATTCTTTCCACATGACCATACCATCTCAGTACACTCTCTTCAATTCTGGTGTCCACAGACTTCCTCACTCCATATCTTTCAGGAATCACATTACTGCATATCCTATCCACTCTCTGTACTCCACATACATGTACATTCCTCAGCAGTCCCATCTCCACTGCTCTCATTCTTGACTTTTCATTTTCATGACACACCATAGCCTTACATTCATATGTACAGTACCTCTCCTAATTTTGGCAATGTTTTTAGGTCAATCTGGGGGTAGGGCGGTTTTTCAAGAATACTCCCCCAGTATCCCTGCTTGTCGTACAAGGCTACTAAAAGGGTTGGCGGAGGGTTAGTGCCCCCTCCCCGGAAAACAACTAAAAAGACGAACAAGAAGCCTTGGACAAGGACTGACCAAAAGATGACGACCAAGGACCGGACAAAGGACATGGTAATCGGAACATAGAATGTAAGAGGTGCAAATGATGAGGTGAAAGAGAAAGAGATTGTCCAGGTGCTTCAGGGTGCGAAAGTCGATGTATGCGGAGTAACTGAAACTAAATGGATATGTGAGAGGGTGAGACAAGGGGAGTATGGATGGGGTATATGTGCAGGAGTGGGTGAGAATGAGAGGGCAAAGGAAGGAGTATGTATAGCTGTGAGTAAAAGATGGAAGAAGAGCATAAGACAGTATGGATCAGTTGGGTCAAGGATTGTGTGGGTAAAGTTGAAAGTGGGAAGACAAATGTGGGCGATTGTGTGTGTGTATGCGCCAACGCAAGATCGTGCCAGCAGGGTTAGAGAAGAGTTCTGGACAAATGTGGAAGTGTGCATGGAAAAGTTTGGAAGGAATGAGAGAGTGTTTTTGATCAGTGATATGAATGGTAAAGTAGGGAATGTGAAGGTGGATGAAATAGTTGGTGAGTGGGGTGTGCCTGCTGAGATAGATGAGAATGGCAGTGTGATAGTGGACATCTGTGCTGGGAGGGGGTTGGTGATAGCCACTACCCTCTTCAGGCATAAAATGATCCACAGGTATACATGGCGAGTGATGAGAAGGGTGGGTGGTGAACTGAATGAAAGCAAGGCAATGATTGATTATGTGTGTGTGGAAGAAAGGATGCGAAGATGTGTAATGGATGCAAGAGCTTATAGAGGTTGGGGGAGTGGACTTTCTGACCACTACTTGGTGGTGGCCACAATCAAGATCCAAAAAAGATGGAGAAATAGAAGAAGGGAAGGACAGGAAGAAGGAGTATTTGCAAGGAGAGTGGAAAGGTTACAAGAGGATGAGAAAAAGGCAGAATATAAGAGAGAAGTGGAGGAACGATTGGGCAAATATGTATTGGAGCAGATGAGGGATGTGCAAGATGTGTGCAGGATATTCACAGAAGAAATATGTGCAGCATGTGATGTGGCGTGTGGGATGAAGAGAAGACGGAGGGGGGTGCAAGTGACAGCGCAGTGGAATGAAGAGGTGAGACAGGCTATGGCACAAAAGAAGAAAGCATACAATATATGGATGAGAAATAGAGGCATGGAAGAAGTTGAGAGACGGAAGACAGAGTTATATGTAGAAAGAAAGAGGTGAAAAGATTAGTATGAGAGAGTAAGAAGAGAGTGGATGAGGAATTTGGAAGGACTTTTAGTGTAAAGTGGAGGGACTGTATGAAAATGTTCTGGAAAGAGGTGAAGAGAGTAAGACAGGGTAGAAGTGAAATTAGCAGGGGAGTGAAAGATAAAAATGGTAGATTACTTGTGGAGAAGGGAGAAAAAGTGAGCAGATGGAGAGAACACTTTAAGGAATTGTTGAACATAGAGAATGGAAGTGATGCGAGTATAAGTGGCTGGGGAATGGCTGGGAGAAGGAGGGTGGTGAGAAGACAGGAAGAAATCAGTAGGATAGAAGTTGTGGAAGCAATGAAGAAAGTTAAATTGGGGAAAGCCCCAGGAATTGATGGAGTGTGAGGTGAAACGTTGAAGTATGGGGGAGAGATAGTAGTAGAATGGATGTGGAAGATGTGCAGATTGGCCTAGGAGGAAAGTAGAGTTCCGGGGGATTGAAAGTCAGGTATAATTATTCCCTTGTACAAAGGAAAAGGGGAAAAAGAAGTGTGTGGTAATCATAGGGGCATTTGTCTTCTTGGTATAATAGGAAAAGTGTATGGTAGGATACTTATTGACAGAGTTCGGGAAATAACAGAGGAATTAGTTGGAGAAGAACAGGGAGGCTTTAGGAAGGGAAGAGGTTGTGTAGATCAGATATTCATTCTTAGATCTTTAGTGGAAAAGTTACTAGAGAAGGGAAAGAAGTTGTATGCAACTTTCATGGATCTGGAGAAAGCATTTGACAGGGTGGATAAACAAGGATTGTGGAAAGTATTAAGAATATATGGAGTAGATGGGAAGTTGTTCAATGTTGTGAAGAGTATGTATGATGGTGCTAAGGCTGCAGTGCGTGTGGATGGTGAACTGAGTGAATTTTTCTCTTTGAAGGTTGGGTTGAAACAGGGATGTGTCATGTCTTCATGGTTGTTCAATCTGTACATGGATGGGGTAATAAAAGAGGTACAAGGTAGGGTAGTGGATGTTGGAGTGGCCCTGGTGAGAGAGGATAGTGTTTGGAAACTCCCTGTACTGTTGTTTGCAGATGATACTGTGTTGTTGAGTGAAGATGAAGGGGAGCTGCAAGGCTTGGTGGATGAGTTTGGGAGAGTATGTAAGAAATGGAATCTAAAGGTGAATGTAGGGAAGAGTAAAGTGATGGTCTCTGAGAGAGGTGAAGTCAGTGAATGTACAGTGAGGCTGGATGGTGAGGAATTGGAAAATATGAGTACATTTAAGTACTTGGGTAGTCTGATGAGTAAGGCTGGAGGTTTGGAGGGTGAAGTGCTTGAAAGGCTACAGCAGGGAAGAAAGGTTGCTGGTTCCTTGAAAGCAGTGATAAGAAACAGGGAAGTGAGCATGGAAGTGAAAAAGTTACTACATGACAGTATTGTGATACCAACTCTAACATATGGAAGTGAAGCTTGGACGTTGTTGGAAGCGCACAAGTCAAGAGTGAGAGCAGTGGAAATGAGTTATTTAAGAGGAGCCAGTGGAGTCACATGGAGAGACAGGCTGACAAATAAGGATATAAAGGAGTGTTGTGGTGTGGATGTGGATGTGATAGGAAGCGCTAAGACGAATACAGTAGGTGGTTTGGCCATGTGGAGAGGGTGGAGGGTGAAAGACTGACGAAGAGAGTGTATGTGAGTGAGGTGGAGGGGGGGAGAGGGAGGGGAAGGCCAAGGATGAGATGGAGCGATGGGATGGAGAGGTATATGAGAGAGGGGGGTGTGAGTTGGGAGCAGGGCAGGGAAATGGTGGGGGATAGGATGACGTGGAGGCGATTTTTTTGTGGCCACCCCGAACGGGATTGAGGCATCTGGCAATAGATAGACAGATAGACTATCTATCTATCTATTGCCAGATGCCATAATCCCATAAGGGGTGGCCATTTGACTTTGAGTTATTTGTTTTATGAGGAGGGGCACTAACCCTCCACGAACCCACTTGCTGACATGTACTGTAGGGAGCACATATGGTTTGGTTATATGGTTACCACCCAGCATTGTAAATCCTGGCTCACAGGAAACCATTTGGCTTGTCACTCAATGTAAAGCTACCTGTAAAGGAAAGAAAAGCAATAAAAAGTGATGGGAAAAATAGGAAGAGAGGAGGGCAGGCATAGAAAAAGAATGATAAAGGTTAGAGTAGGCAGCACTACATCAAGTGAATGGATTCATATTAATGCTAAATGCCAAGGAAACAATGCATAAACAAACATCCACAAAAAAAACTCAGGACAGTTGGAAAATCAGGTATCTGACGCCGGTGATAACTGCTCTCACGCCACACAAAAATTCTATGGCCAAATATGCCACCGGAAATTGGTTAAATTGGTATAAATGTATACCATCCTCTTCGTTGGTGTTTATACTATAAGATAAGCTAATAAAAACACAAAAAACTGATGAGTAAAAGTACTGAAATGCAGTGAGAATAAAATGTCAATCCCGTAAGGTGTGGCCACAAACAAATCACCTCCATGTCGGCCTGTCCCCCGCCATTTCAATGTCCTGCTCCCAGATCACACACCCCTCTCTCATAAACCTCTCCATTCCATTCCTCCATCTCATCCTTGGCCTCCCCCTCCCTCTACCCCCCTCCACCTCACTCACATACACTCTCCTCATCAGTCTCTTACTCTCCATCCTCTCTACATGACCAAACCACCTCAGTGTGTTTCTCCTAACACATCCTATCACATCCACATCCACATCACAACGATCCATCACTTCCTCATTTGTCAGTCTGTCTCTCCATGTGACTCCACGTGCTCCTCTCAATGAACTCATTTCCACTGCTTTCACTCTTGACTTGTGTTCCTCTAACAATGTCCAAGCTTCACTTCCATACATTAGAGTTGGTATCACAATACTGTCATGTAGTAACTTTTTCACTTCCATGCTCACTTCCCTGTTTCTTATCACTGCTTTCAAAGAACCAGCAACCTTTCTTCTTTGTTGCCCTTTCAGGTACTTCACCCTCTAAACTTTCATCTTTACTCATCACACTACTCAAGTACAGTACTTAAATGAACTCATATTTTCCACTTCCCCCTCATCCATCCTCACTGTACATTCAGTGACTTCACTTCTCTCAAAGACAATAACTTTACATTCACCTTTAGATTCTGTTTCTTACACAGTCTCCCAAGCTCATCTACCAAGCCTTGCAACTCCCCTTCGTCTTCACTTCATCTGCAAGGAACAATACACTCAATCCTCGTAAACCGCGTGTTTATAAACCACGGACTTGTAATCCGCGGCAAAGTGGCTGTCAGACTGCCAGCACCCTTAAACCGCTGTCAAGTCACGAAAATCGCGGATCTAGGCACCGAAGTGGGCCTTTTCTGAGGAGAATCATAAACTGCGGCATTCAATTTGATAACCGCGACCCAACAACCAATCACTACCTGTCCCTGGTGGCAAGTGTGCATACTAATGCCGTCATGTTGTTGTTGTTCTGTCCGCCAAACCGCACAGTACAGAGCATCACCATGTGGTACGAGGGCTACCTGCCTATTTTTGTGCACTTTCCCCCCACCTCCTACCTTCCATGGCCCCTCCTGAACCCCCAAAGAAGCGCTCTAAGCCCTGTGGCATCAAGAAGCAGCCGCCATTGTCGTACAGTCAAAGTTTGGAGCTCATTTGTCGTGTTGAGAAGGGAGAGAAGTTTGCAAGCCTGGCGAAAGAATATGGGAGGAACGAGTCGACCATAAGGACGGTCTACAAAACCAGGGAGAAACCAAAACAAAACCAGGCAGACTTTGAGGGCTTCCTGAGGGAGGCTGAGGAGCTGGAGAAGGGAGAACAGCATGAGGGAGCACCCCCACCTCATGCTGAGTGGTTCTAAGTTCTTCCCAACACCACCCCACTCCATTCACTTAAGCAATATCGTCATAGGATTAGGGTGAGATCCCTTAACCTTGCTTATTTCTATTAAATACATGCACTGAACATTCCTAAATTTGTATGTTTGTGTTTGATGGTGCTTAGATAGGTGTAGGTAGGGTGCTTTGGGGGGTGGTTGGCCAAAGTCCAGACTCTAATTAATTTTTCACATAAGAGTTATTATTTATACACTGCAGAATTTGTAATCCACGGCAGTGGTCCAGACCCAAATTGCCGCGGTTTACAAGGATTGAGTGTATAGGGGGTTTCCAAAAACTGCCCTCTCTCATTTGGGCTGCTCCAACATCCACTGCCCTACTTCGTATCTTTTTTATAACCCCATCCATATACAGATTAAACAACCATGGAGACATGACACATCCCTGTTTCAATCCAACCTTCAAACAGAAAAATTAACTCAGGTCACTATCCACACTGACCGCAGCCTCAGCACCCTCGTACATACTCTTCATGGCATTCAACAACTTCCTATTTATTTCATACATTCTTAATACTTTCCACAATCCTTGTCTATCCACCCTGTCATATGCTTCTCCAAATCCATGAAAGTCGCATACAACTTCTTTCCCTTATCTAGAAATTTTTCCACTAAAGACCTAAGAATGAATATCTGATCTACACAAGAGAGTAAGAAGAGAGTGAATGAGGAATTTGGAAGGAATTTGAGAGTAAAGTGGAGAGAATGTAAGAAAATATTCTGAAAAGAGGTACAGTAATGTGAGTAAGACGGGGTGTCAAAGAAGTGAGCCGGGGAGTGAAAAATAAAAATTGTAAATCAGTAAAACTTACCCTCACATACCTTCCCATCATCCTAGTGCAAAATTTTGCCGGCACCTTCCAAGAGTTAAGCAAATATCTTGACGCAGAATTTCATAACCTTTCTCGTGGTCACTTTGGAATTTTGATACGACCAAGAGTATTCAAATAAATTGCAAAAAAAAATTAAAAACTCATGAGCCACTGCTATCAGTGTGACGTAGGGGAGGGACTGAGGGAGTGAAAAGGGAGCCGGAAGGGGGGGGGGGGGAGAGAAGCGAGGCTGTTGGCAGGATTTTCATCCTTCTGTCAACAGGCGGACGGGCGCTTTCACTGAACACTTACTCGTGGCTTGTGGTATGTTAGACATGTGGTGGCCATTCAGAAACAAAACTCCTGGTGACCGGGCAACTTTGGATGTTCGGCAGAGGCAGATGGCCATTGTCACAGAACATGTACTCGTGGCTTGTGGTCTGTGTTTGATGCATGGTGGCAGTTGGGAAAGACTTAGCCCAGCGGCCATGCAAATTTGGAAATTCGGTCGGGATGCGTACGGACATTTTGACACCACTTGTGGGTTACAGGCATATTACTCGGGTGCTGGAGGTTCGTCGGGAGTGATTAGACTAACGCACGACTTTGACCATTCAGTACAGGGGCAGGCAGACAATTTAGCTCTGGTTGTGGGTTACAACCTGTTTCCCCCTCATTGCTCAAGGCCAGCGGCCATGATACTGAATGTTCGAACATGTTGCCTGGCCAGCTAAAGTTCTCTGGAACTCTTGTGACTGGAAAACAGCAAGTAAATTCAGATAATGGTTTTACAGACCAAGGTCCAGTATCCAGAAAATGAACAGGTCCCAATATTGCACGTCTGGATAAATGAGGGCTTACTGTAATGTTTATTAACACCTCTGACCTTTCCTCTCTTCTGTCGTTCTTTCCTCTTCCTTCTGTCTACGGTTGACTCTACAGAGTGACAAGCCAAATGGTTTCCTGTACACCAGGAAACCATTTACTGCGCTGGGTGGTAACCATATAGCCAAACTATGGCACCTGGTGGTTTAGTGGGTAATTCAGACGCTCCTGCCGGATTGAACCTGTGTAGGTTTATATCTAATGGGTGGTTGGGGTTTATTGCTCACGAAACGCCACTCTGGGATGAGTAAGGCTGATCACTCTCATCTTAAATGTCATGACCAATTTGCCTAGCCCTGGGCTCCTGCATTCCTCATGGAGCAACACAGGATTGGATGATGATGATGATGATGAAACACTTGATGTGGGGCAGCTGGACTCAGTAGGTTTTCCTTCAGTGAAACATTAAAAGTTTTCATTCAAATCATTCTGACCTTCGATGCCTTCTTCCCCTGTCCCTTGGTTGTGTGCCTTCAGGAGACCCACCTCTCCGCTCCCCCTGCTTCAATTAAAATCGAATCAGTCAGAAAAAGTTTGGTTACATATATTGATTGGCCCTCCTTCAATCCATGACTGCTGCAAGCATTCAGCCTTGAAAACAATTTTTTTTTTTTTTTTTTTAACGCAAGGCCGAAGGAACCAAAGGCCAGGAGCCTGTAAACCATTTCTTCTAAGAAAAAAACAAAAACAATACAAAAGAGAACCAAATTCAAGATACATTCATTTTGAGATGCCTAGACACAACTGCATTTGAAAGAGTGGAGATCATAGGAAGTAGGAAAAATACAGACAGGGCAAGACAGTTCCAGAGTTGACCTGTTGCATTGATGAAGGACTGGGAGTAATGGTTAACTTTTGCAGCAGAGAGTTGGACAGAAAAGGATTGAGACTTTGTTGCTAGACAGGTGCTATTGAGACTTTGTTGTTAGACAGGTGCTATGCACCTGTCATAAAGGTGGAGGGAAACAAGCAGACAGTTCAGAGCAGCTATGACCATTGAAGTAGCGACAGAAAAGAAATAAAGATGCAATAGTGTTGTGAAGAGACAAAGGACTAAGGTGCTTTCCAATGGCAGTGATGAAGAACGTGATGGATGCTAACTCTTAGACGTATTCATGATACGCTCCGCATGTTTTATACCAGGCTGGAATATCTGAGGCTTTCCCTCAGGATCATCCGTGATGTTGGGTTTGTCATAGTTAATGATGCCTGTGGGAGTGGTCCCCTAAGCCTATCTTCTAGTTTTTTCAAAAGTAGGCCACTACGACCTCTTCAGAGAGGGCAGCCCATTTCCTTGAAATATTTTCGCATATCCTGAAGGACAAGAAGAATTTATGTCTCTTCAGAAAGCCATGTACCCAGTCTGAACCTGGAAGATTATCCTTGAAATCTGCAATGTAGTGTCTACAACTGTTCAGATAGTACTTGTTGAAGTTGCAGCATATAAATTACCCCAATGAGCCAAGTCAAACTGCCTCAAGGGGACGAGTCAAATTGACCCATTAGTCTATCTATCTACTATCTATCTACTGCCAGAAGCCATAATCCCGTACGGGGTGGCCATTTGACTTTGAGTTAGTTGTTTCTAAAATCAAAATATTTTACAAATGAAAGCAGCTAACTTACTTTGGTAGGTGAATAAACGTTAATGACACTTAGTTTGTTATCATATATCAAAGGGTCAGTGGAGGAAAATCCAATGAGTCTTGTCTTTTTGTTGTATCCATCCATCCATTATCCAATCCTACGTTGCCCCATGAGGAGCGTAGAAGCCCGGGGCTAGGCAATTGGTCCTGACATTTAAGATGAGAATGACCAGCCTCACTCATCCCTGAGTGGCATTACATGAGCAATAAACCCCAATCACCCCTTGGATATAAACCTTCACTGGTTCAATCCAACTGGAGCACAAAAATTACCCACTAAACCACCAGGCGCCAAAATTTGGTTATATGGTTACCATCCAGCGTAGTAAATGGTTTCCTGGTGTACAGGAAACCATTTGGCTTGTCACTCAGTGTAGAGTCACTCACAGGCAGAAGGGAGAGGAAAGAATGAAGGAATGAAAGACAGAAGAGGGAGTGTAAAGTTACCCGTAGGCAGAACAAGAAAAAAAAAGAATGAAGGAAAAATAAACGGAAGAAGATGGAAGGAAACAAGGATGGAGGAGAGGACAGGGCAGACACCCAAGAGCAGCACTACATTGAGTGAGTGGATGGTGGGTGCCCCAACCTACCTACATAAATTACAGCAAAAAAATCTGATAACAGGAATGAAAAATTGATCACAGTTCCCTTACCTTCAGCAAGCTATCCTAAATTTCATTTACAATCTAAATTACTGATTTTAGAATCTAGTACCATATGAAAAAGTCAAATATACCCCTATTTACACTGCCTGGACCACCTGAGTCTCATTACCTCTGACTGAGTCTAACTGCCCCATCTTACGGTACATATAAAAACAGAGCCAAATTCAAGATCAAGTCATTCTGAGATGCCTGGACACATTGCATTCTGTCAAAAAAAATGGAGGTGAAAGGCAAAAGGATATACAGACAGAGGAAGACTGTTCCAGAGTTGACCTGTTGCATACATGAAGAACTGGGAGTACCTGTTAACTCTTGTACTGGTTTGTTGTTATTCTGCTTCAACCCAGCGTGTTGGGCTGAGTTGAACTGCCAACCACACACAGGCAACTGCTTCTGTGGGGCCATTCTAGTTACATACAGTACACCATGTGTGGATCTGATGCCCCCAAGTGGTAGACTGCACCTCACCAGATTCATATCAGAGTCTTTTCCACAGCAAGGTGCAGGGAAATATAAGGAGACTTAGCTCCAAGGTGGATGTCACAGTTGCTACATCCAAGGTGCAATGTATGACCATGTGTAGACACCTCCTCAGGGTTAAAGGGGCCAAATTATTTGGATTCATCATACACAGAAAGGCAGGTTAACACACCAGCTGTATAATGGGGAGGGGAGGGAGGGCTCCATTTATAGAAGTGATTTTATTCATTCATCACCTAATCCAATATTGCCTCATGAGGAGCACAGGAGCCTGGGGCTAGGCAAGTAGGTCATGACATTTAAGATGAGAGTGACCAGCCTCACTCATCCCTGAGGGACATTAAGTGAGCAATAAACCCCAACCACCCCTTGGATATAAATATGCACATAATTGCCCACTAAACCACCAGGCGCCATAATTTGTTATAGTTACTATCCATCATAGTAAATGGTGTAATAATAATAATAATAATAATAATCTGGCCTTTTGTTTCTCAAAAGCGCCAGTTCTTCCTTTGGGAATTCACTAGCACTTGACACCCATACATTATTTTTACTATTACAAGAATTGTGACATTTCTTGTATATAATACAAGCTACATCATATATACATGGAAGTGGAAATAATTAAACCCTATAATCATCCGTCATAGTACCTCTCTCCAGGTGTTAGCATTTTGAAAAAAGAAAGACTTTCAGCTGTCTCTTAAAGGATTCAACAGTAGAGAGTTGTCTTATGGACAATGGCAATCTGTTATATAATCTAGGGGCTCTATATGCAAAAGAACGATCAGAGAACGATGACTGGTGAATGGCTCCTGGCTTATCAAGACACAAGGAATCATCTTCACTGCGTAACATCACACACAGGCATGCCGATGGGAGTTTTAACAATTCAGCAAGATACTTTGATTCACCAAACTTAAGAACCTTGAATGTAATAAGACACAGTTTAAATTCAATTTTAGCCTTTACTGGTAACCAGTGCAACTCAATCAGAAACGGGGTAGCTGAGGTTCTCGGGGGGAAACCAAAGATAAGCCGTGCTGCCCTGTTCAACACAGACTGAACTTTTGTTAGTATATTATTTGGAAGACCAACCCACAGTGAATTACAATAATCAACACGAGACAAGACCACTGCATGGACCAATGTTATGAGGCACCGTCTATTCAGGAATTTGCTCACAGAGTACAGATTTCTGATATGCAAGTTACAACCTCTTACAACCTGATTAATATGTTCTTTGTAATTTAGCTTAGAATTAAAATAAACACCCAGATTTTGAACAGAACTGACTGGATGAAGCTGTGACATGCCAATGTTCAAAGCCAGGGCACTGTCAGTGTCATCATCCCTTCTGTTATCTCTGATGATGATGATCTCAGTTTTACCATAATTCAGATTAAGTTTCCTATTAGCCATCCAAATCTTAATATCAGACATTAGAGATTCAAACTTTGTCTTAGTATCGTTGATATTTGACATCTTAACATGGAGCTGGGTGTCATCAGCATAAAAATGACAGGACACATCATGAGCATCAAGTAGAGACGATAAACTATTTGTGTAGATAGTAAATAGAATTGGACCCAAAACTGATCCTAGAGGGACTCCAAATAGACGGGAAGCAGAATCAGAGCTGGCGTAATCAGCAACCACTCTCTGAGATCTGTCCGACACATACCACTTGAGGAGCAAAAGGGCACTATCATGAACGCCATAAAAATACAGATCATCCAACAATAGTTTATGATCTACTGTATCAAAAGCTGCAGACAGATCCAACAGAACTAGGAGAGAGGAAATCCCACTACAAGTGTTTGCCAGCAAGTCACTCTGAATCCTTGTTAGTGCAGTTTCGGTTGAATGGTATTTTCTGTATGCGGACTGAACAACAGGAACAACTCTGTTGTGCTCCAGTAGTGGTACGAGTTGATCGAATATGGCCCGCTCAATAATCTTAGATAAAAAAGACAGGTTAGAGACGGGACGATAATTTGTCGTGCTCTCGACATCAAGGCCAGGTTTCTTAATTAGGGGCCTAAGCAAAGCATGTTTCTCAGACTGCACAAAATTACTTTCTAAGAAGCATCTATTTATTATGTTCCAGATTAAGTCTGCAGCATGCTCATACACATCACGTAGTTGTGACATGTTACATGGATCGAGTGAGCAAAATGTTTTACAGTATTAAGTTCTCTGATATAACATTTGACTTTGTTCACATCCAGCGGTTGAAGGCAAATGATCCCCGGTGAACCGTGGCTGGAAGTACTGAGTACGCTTCACTAGGAAAACTGCTTACTAAATCACTTCTTTTGCGAGATCTCTTACTTGTAAAAAATGAAGCAAAATCAGAAGCCAATTGGGTATCAGATACAGAAGTTGGTTTAACAATTACATTCCTCCGACCAACCAGATTGTTCGCAACTGCAGACAGTTTTTTTTATCACCATCACATGAATCAACTTTATTTTGATAATACGTACCTAGCCCTTTGGGCTTTTAGTGTGAAAGACTGCTCTTCTAGCAAAAACATAACGCAAACGAGTTACTTTGGTCCGCTGCAAGCGCCACTCACGTTCTGCCCTTCTAGGTTGTCTACGCAAAGAATTAATGGATGGACCATACCATAGAGAATCATCACGTACAGTGATTGTTTTTACTACCTCAGGACAATAATGGTCAAAAACTGAACTAAGCTCGTTGTTGTAAATATCAACCAATTCATCAGAAGAAAGACTGGAAGAATCAATGGAGTTTAAACGTTGATCAATTTCAAGACACATCAACTGGCAGTCAACATTTCTGTAATTTCTGAACCTGATGACCTTTTTATATGAAGGGGATTTCGGGACATCAAAACTAAGAGTGCTCAGAGCATGATCAGACATGAGGGGGTCAAATGAGTCAACCTCCACATCTGATACGCGCCTGCAACCAACAGGGGACAAGATCAAGTCTGAGACATGAGTTGGATTACTCACATGATTGAAAAAATTGTTCTGGGTGATCAACTCTAGGAATTCTGAAGAAAATGGTTTTGACTCTGGACTGTCAACCCAGTAACTGAAATCACCACAAACAAGTTCTCCAGGTTTAAGAGAAAACCCTTCAAGAAACTGCCCAAACTCCTCCATAAAACCTCGATCTCTGCCCGGATGACCTGGTCAATAGACAACTGCAATTCTAATGGTATTCTGATGGAAATTCGTTAATACAGTACTTCCATAAATTCAAATGAAGAAGGGGTCAGGTCTGAGTCAATGAGAGAAACGTTTGCAAGTGCTGCCGAGTAGATGAGTGCTACACCTCCTGGATAGTCAGCAGCAGGCCTGGGAATACTAATAATAGAATGAGTCTTTGGCAAAGCATTATGAATAATATCGATATCGGACTCATACAACCAGGTTTCAGTCAAGCACAAAATGCTCGTGCTGATTTAGAGTTTCATTAATATAGTCTATCTTATTACGGAGAAAACGAATATTTAAAAGACCCATCCTTAACTGGTTCAAGAGGGACGTAGTCAGTTTTTCGAATGGTCAAAATTGGTGTTTTCAATCAATCTATTCCTATGAGAAATCATAATTGGACAGTCTCTACTTGATGCAAAATGGGCAACTGACTGTGAATTTGAATTAGCATCTTGATGTCTTAAAGAAAAGCAGTTGATGCATTTGAGGGAATTTCTGTTACTACAATCTTTAGATTTATGGGTTCCAGCACAAAAGACACATTAAGGTTCATCATTTTTCCTAGAACATCACTCAAATGTATGACCAAAGCCTTGACAGTGATGACACTGTGTAACCCAGAATCTATCGAAAGTGCAGCAGCTTGTAAGATCCACATAGATGTAATTGCCCTGTTTTACAATGGAGGATCTCACCTCTGGCAATATCTTCAAGACAGTAGTTTTGGTGTCATTCCTTGTTCTTGTGAAGAGAGGGTTGAGGGTACAACCTCGATCAACAAGCATCTTAATTTTATTGTTTTTTCTCAGAATGTTTGGGATGATGCCAGAGTCACCCAAGGAAGAGGAAAGGCCTGTCACAGCCTTTTAGGCAACATTTTCTTTGGATCTGATATGCAAAAAGTGTCCTCAGAACCAAAATGATCACTCAGCACCCCAGTTGCCTCACCTTTGGCCTCAGCTATTGGAAACTTCATTACAAACCCACCAGCCTGGGTCTTAACCTGCCCCGTCCCGTCAACGTATGGGTACGTTGCAACAATTTGCATTTGCCAGTCCCGGCGACAAACCGGTTCATCGTGCAATTGCAAGGTCCCTAATTTGCACAATTTTCAATTTTCACGCGTGACTTTTCGTATGTATACATGGGACACCTTCCTCTAGTCCTCTACAAGATGCCAAGCAGGGACAATGCCTTACACCGCATAACCTCCCCCCTCCCCCCCACGCCATTGTCTCGGCAATTCACCTGTTACCAGTGACCTGGCTAGTAAAGATATTCAGGGCCAGAGTGATTCCCCAATCGATGACAATGTGGAGGACAATGTTTACATAGCATTAGAAGAAGAAACAGCCAGAAATAATGATCAGGTAATGTGGCAAAAAAAAGGTCAAGTATGGTGATTAGTTAGTGAGTGAAACAATGCTTATAATGCCTTTATTACTGCTTGAAAACCAACATACTCTCATACTACATATACATTCGTACCAAATAAATAAATAAATACCATTTATGAGTGGATAAAATAGTTACCCTCCCACAGAACTCGTTTTCTTTGGTGCCAGCATGTTAGAAAACCCAGTCAGGTAAGGAGGAACTCCTACCTGAATTGAGTATTTTAAACCTCAGGTGAGCGATTTCTCTATGAATTTTCGATGTTTCTCACCAAAAGCGAAGGTTTTAGCCAAAAAAAAAACTTTTTCAAAAATACCTCGGGACTGGGGGATGTCGGAGGTGCGGAAAACCTTGGGACGTGACGGGTTAAGACAGCTATCAATCGGTACTGAGTTAAGTACACCTCTGATGTCTTCTGGTCCCATCTGATTTGTCAGGGCATCAGCACCACTCTTTGGTTTCACAATCACTACATGCTGACTATGAATGGCTTTTTTCTGGCAATGAGCACTGATCTCAATCACGTCCCCAGGCAGATCCTTCCCTTCCCCCACGAGAGACCAGCGAACAGCATCCGCAAATGACTTGTCCTGATCTTGCGTGACTGCCATGGGTGATGATACCTTGGTCTCTAGAGCCTCCTGTCTATTTGAAACGTCTCTAATTGCCTGAAAGATTGGCCCAATAACTTTATCTTCAAACACCTTCTTGGTACTACTTCCTCCACCAGCCAAGACCTCGTCCGCTGGTGCAACACACTGGCTACACAGTCAGCGAAAGCCCAGCTGGTGGCTCTTCTTCATAAATGGATAGTCGCCTGCATCCAAATTTTTTTTTGCAGATGATACTGTGTTGGTGAGTGAAGACGAAGGGGAGCTGCAAGGCTTGGTGGATGAGTTTGGGAGAGTGTGTAAGAAACGGAATCTAAAGGTGAATGTAGGAAAGAGTAAAATGATGGTCTTTGAGAGAGGTGAAGTCAGTGAATGTACAGCGAGGTTGGATGGTGAGGAATTGGAAAATGTGAGTACGTTTAAGTACTTGGGTAGTCTGATGAGTAAGGCTGGAGGTTTGGAGGGTGAAGTGCTTGAAAAGGTACAGCAGGGAAGAAAGGTTGCTGGTTCCTTGAAAGCAGTGATAAGAAACAGGGAAGTGAGCATGGAAGTGAAAAAGTTACTACATGACAGTATTGCGATACCAACTCTAACATATGGAAGTGAAGCTTGGACGTTGTTGGAAGGACACAAGTCAAGAGTGAGAGCAGTGGAAATGAGTTATTTAAGAGGAGCCTGTGGAGTCACATGGAGAGACAGGCTGACAAATCAGGATATAAAGGAGCGTTGTGGTGTGGATGTGGATGTGATAGGAAGCGTTATGAGGAACACACTGAGGTGGTTTGGCCATGTGGAGAGGATGGAGGGTGAAAGACTGACAAAGAGAGTGTATGTGAGTGAGGTGGAGGGGGGAAGAGGGAGGGGGAGGCCGAGAATGAGAAGGAGGGATGGGGTGGAGAGGTATACGAGAGAGGGGGGTGTGAGTTGGGAGCAGGGCAGTGAAATGGTGGGGGACAGGGCGGCTTGGAGGCGATTTGTTTGTGGCCACCCCAAACGGGATTGAGGCGTCTGGCAATAAATAGATAGATAGATATATGATCCCACTCACTGCAGTAGGTGCACTTCAGTGCTTGTGCACTTTTTGTTACAGACCTACTGCAGCGAGGGCACTAGTGTTGTTTGCTCATGGTAAAGGAGAACAAAAAACAAAACAAAATGACAACAACAACAGCAAAAAATATATACAATACTACCCGGGATAAACCCGGGTAGCGCAGCCCCTGTCTGTGTCACCCTAATTTAGGAGAAAAAAAGAAAACCAAAAAAAAAAACACAAAGAACAGAAATGGAAAAAAAACAGGGTGTCTGCGAGGTCACCACAAGCAGGTGGGGTACGACTTGACTACCCTTCTAGGAAACGTAACCCAAACCGAGGTGCCGCAAAAGTGCTGAGATGGTATTGACAACTTTTCCTAATTCGAGCTTTATAGCAGCAGCAAATACATCACTTAGGCAAGACCTCATTGATTACGATACTGCCACTGCGTAAAGCTACAGGAAACCATTTGGCTTGTCACTCAGGGAAGAGTCACCCATAGGCATAAGGAAGAGGAAAGCATGAAAGAAATAAAGACAGAAGAGGAAGGAAGGAAAGGAGGATGGGAGAGAGGAAAGGGCAGGCACCTAAGAACAGCAATACATTGAGTAAGTGGATGGTGAGCACCCCCACCTACCACAAATATAAGTGAATTAGTAATAACATTAAAAATTTACCAAAAGTGAAAAGATGTTACAAAGCCTTGCAAGCTGATTAAAATACAGTCAAACAACAACAAACAACAACAACAACCCACCTGATGCGGGAGGTGGTAGAACCCATTTCCCTGGAGGCTGCGCGCTTTTCTGCACTGGCCTTCTGTAAAGCCATTGCTTCCTGTATAAAAAGAGCAATGAAAACAACAATGTTATCATCATCATCACCATATCATCCCGACCTCTTTTTCCCCACCTATGGATAGGATGAGGCTGTGTCCAGAATGCAAGGAAAGAGAAAACACAATACATGGAGAAATGTCAACAACATTTCTAGTGAAAATGATGACATATTCATTAACTATTCAAGCCCCCACAATCTTGATTCCACCTCACAGGCATTGGATTTTTGTACTGCCATGGCTTCAGGTATAATAACAACAATGTCATTATTTCACCAGTTTAATAACTTGGTCTAAAATTCCCACATCTCCATCTCTTAATGCTCAATTATAACAAAAGATTAACAATAGAAGATGGTGTTTGTCACAAAAATGTGCTATGGAAATGATGTACTGCAATAAATTTTTTTCTACCATTAGGCTAGAAGAAGATGAAAACCTGGGTCAAGTACAAACAAAATATAGTAAATTTTAGTGCTGCAGGGAAAGATCAGTCAGTATTAAAAGTCTGGCCTATCCTTTTCTATCCATCCATCCGTCCATCATCCAATCTTACGTTGTCCCATGAGGGGCGTAGGAGCCCAGGACTAGGCAAGTTGGTCTGACATTTAAGATTAGATTAACCAGCCTCACTCATCCCTGAGTTGCATCATATGAGCAATAAACCCCAACCATCTGAAGGATATAAACTCACACAGGCTCAATCTGATTGGAGCACCTTAATTACCCACTAAACCACAAGGTCCCATAATTTGGTTATATGGTCACCACCCAGTGTAGTACATGGCTTCCTGTTCTGTTTTCCATAACCCTTTTCAGGTTTTATAGTGACTTTTTTTATGTTCAGTGATAATAATTTTTTAATACTAGCTACTGGAAGTTTGCTTGAACCTAATTTAATTGGACCACTCTCATGACCTGTAAACTCATCTTGCTCTTCTTTCTCTCTCAAACACTCCTCTTCCTCTTCCTTCTCTCTCACTAGTATACCGCTCCACTCTCTTCTCTCTCTCTCCAACACTCTTCCATATTTGTTTCACTCTCATCTTCCACACCACATATGGTCTGTATCTATCACATACCTTAAGCCTCTTGTTGATAGCCACTGCTTCTTCCATCTTACGTCTAAGAACATTCTGTTGCTTGGAATGTAGGCGCTCCATCTTCACAATTTGGTACTGCTTCTGTCGATCTTGCTGTTTCAGCTTTGCAACCTGTGGGCCATTACAGTATAATAATTTATGCATGAATGGTCAATTACAGCCATAAATTACAACCCTAGATTCAGTGTAGAATCACATACCGTACTGTTATTTTTCTACTGTTATTGTGCTTAGCGAAAACTGATATTTTTCCTCTGCCATCCACAATAAATGAAAGGTAGGTGGGGACGCTTACCATCCACTAGCTCGATCTAGTGCTGCTCTCAGGTGCCTGCCCTTTCCTCTCTGCCTTCCTTTCTCTTGTCCTTCTTTCCTTCATTCTTTCCTCTACCTCCTGTCTACAGGTGACTCTACACTGAGTGAGAAGCCAAAAGGTTTTCTGTACACCAGGAAACCATTTACCATGCTAGGTGGTAACCATATAACCAAATTATGGCGCCTGGGGGTTTTGTGGGTAACTAAGGCGCTCCAGTCGGATGGAGCCGGTGCAAGTTTATATCCAAGGGTAGTTGGGGTTTATTGCTCACGTAATGCCACTCAGGGATGAGTGAGACTGGTCGCTCTCATCTTAAATGTCATGGCCAACTTGCCTTGCCTCGTACTCCTACGTTCCTCATGGGGCAACACAGTAATAGATAAGGAATGAATGAATGAAATACACTGCTTAATAATTCACATTCAAAAACCTGCATAGCCTTGTGGTGATGATATGTCATATACACAAATTACAAACAGTGAGATGCCTTGTTCAAGAGATACACTAACCCTTGCTGCAGCACAGTACACCATTTTGCAGTACTGAACATCCCCGTTATACTCTTGATATGATGCCTGGCTATATAGTTATTCAAGCAAAATAGCATGACTTAAGTGATGCCATAAGTTTCTGCTTAGCTTTTATTTTCTTAAAGATTTGAGTACCACATACTACCTCTGGCACATTTTTTTTGAGTAATGTTTAAGTATGCAACTTCAGTGCATGATACAGATTTATGCATATCTGCAGCTGAAATATGAATTTCTTGCAATGGTATCTTGTAACTCACAATGTCACTGAATATGCTGGGTAGTTTCCATAATCCATATACAGTATCATACACAAACCAACAGATGGATACTCTGTTTAGTGTTGAAGCACTTCTACCCAGTGCCATTTCTAGTCTTTTGAGGGCACTTTGTGAAATGCTTTTTGGGGACCTCTATTTTGTGAAACTATGGTGAGGGATTTAAAAAAAATAAATAAAAAAAAAAAAAAAAAAATAAAATAATAATGGCAGGTCAGGGGCCCCCTGGTGGCCCTATGCAACCGCGTAATTTGCATATACTGTAGTAAGAAACGGCATTGCTTCTACCTGATGTGACTCATATGGATACACATCAAAGGTGTAGTAGTTGTTCCCTAGGCAGTCTGGCCAAACAGCCCCCGAGTCCCTTAGGAAGGCCATGGCCAAGACCGGGCTTTCTCACAGAGCTCTCAAAGAGTGTATGTTGTGTTGTTGGCGTAGGTGATCGTGTGCAATGCAGTCTTCCATAATGTGCTTAATGGTATGAGGTGTTGTGTTGCATACTGGACAGGCATCAGCGACGGAGTCATCCAGCCTCTTCTGGTAGCTTAAAAGGGCTGGATGGTGCCCACATCTCAACCTGGCCAGGTGGACCCTGTCCTCACGAGGAAGATAGGATTCAGAAGGGTGGATGTCAGGAGGCCGTGCATGCAGCTGTGTGTTGTCTTAAAGTGACTGAATGGAGCGGTGAGTGATCTGAGTGTGGATATGCTTCTGGAAGCTGGTCTGAGGTGGGGGAGGGGGGAGAGATGACAGTATTTGTGTATGGTATCGTATGCTGGGCGTTGTTTTGATGTTCCTTGGTGTGGGTTGATGTGCTGCCATGTACTGTAGTGGATGTTGTGGGTTTGTGGAGGCTGCAGCAAGAAACTGGATGCCTCTCATGTCTAGGTAATCCTTGACTTTGAGGACTTTGACTTCTTGATGTAGATGGTCTGTGGGTGTAGTAGATGTGCAGCCTGTGATTATTTTTAAAGCCTTGTTCTGTATGGTCTGTAGAGTGTTGTAGTGTGTTTTGGTCAGGTTAGAAGCCCAGGCAGAGCTTGCATAATTCATCACTGAACGTATGTATTGTTTGTATACTGTGGTGGTGGGTTTTTTGTTGTGTCCAAATGTTGTATGGGCAAGTGACCTCAAAGCATTGAGTCATGGTGTTATTTTATTTTTAATGTTTGTGATGTGTTGTTTAAATGACATAGATGTATTGTATGTTACACCAAGGATTTTGTGTGGGTGTGTGTGTGTGTGGTAGGGGAGTGTTGTTTATGGTGAGGTGTGGGATGTGACTGTGTTCTGCTGTCCAGTTTGTGAGAAGAGTCACTGTAGATTTGACTGGGGCTATTTTGAGCCTGTTTGTCGTGAACCATTCGTGTAGTGTGTTGAGGTAAGGTTGAATGATGTGTGCAGCTGTGTTTGCATTTTGGTGTGTACATGTAAGTGTTATATCATCTGCATAGGAAGCTATGTGTATCTGTGGTGTGTGGGGTGTGGGTACGTCGTGCATGTATAGGTTAAAGAGTGTAGGGGACAAAACAGATCCTTGGGGGAAGCCGTTTGTGAAGTTTCTGATGTTAGAAGACTGACCAGCAAATGTTACATGTGCACATCTGCCTGCTAAGTAGTTTGCCAGCCATCTTTTTGTGTTATTGTGCATGTTTGTGTTGAGTATTTTGTTTGTGAGGTTGTGGCGGGGGATGGCATCAAAAGCTTTGCTAATGTTTAGTGTGACTAGGAGTGTTCTGTGTGGTGGCCTAGCTGAATTCATGCCATCAAAAACTCTCTGTGTAAGGTCTGTCAGAAGGGTGTTTGTGGAGTGTAGTGGCCTAAAGCCATGTTGTGACTGGGCTAGGGGAATGTGAGGTGTGACTAGTTGTAGTACCAGTCGTTCAATGACTTTAGAGGGGGTGCAGAGGAGTGTGATGGGGCGATGTGAGGAGGGTAACGTGGGGTCTATGTTGGGTTTAGGGATAGTGAAGATATTGCCATGCTTCCAGATGTTGGGTATTATGTTGTATGAGCAGCTGTAGTTTGATATGCTGGTGAGTGCTTGTATGCCTTGTGGTCCTCGGTGTTTAAGATGAATGTTGCTTATGTTGTCTGGTCCACAGGCAGATGAGTGCTTGAGGTTGTTAATGATGTGCTTTGTCTGGTTGTAAGTGAAAGGTGCATAGTCTGGGTCTATGGGGAACTGTCTCTTACGTCGGATGATACGTCCGTCTTCGGGATGCGGGTTTAGATGGCTGACTTGTGAGAAGTGATTGATGAGAGTGTTTGCTTGTTGTTTGTTTGAGGGTATGGTGTCTGTTGTTGTGATGGCGCGTGTGATTGTGTGGTGTTACTGTTGGAAAGTGTGATGCTGTTTAGTGTTTCGTAGAGTTTGCTGATGTTTGTTTTGTGGTCAAGTGTTTGGAGGTTATTTTTCCAGTTTAGTGTTTGCTGTTCTGATATTTTATTGTTTATCTGAGTGTTGAGTTCTTGTATTTGTTGTAAGGTGTCTTGTGTATGAGGTGTTGGGGAGTGTCCCAGTGTGTCCCGCTGTCTGATGAGGCCCTGAATTTCTGGTGTGAAGTTGGGGTTGTGTGTCTTTCTGTTGCCTCTAGGGATGTGTCTTTTGTCTGCGTTTTGTATGATTGTATTTAAAGTGTGCACAGCGGTGTTGATGTTTGTGATGGCTGTACTGTTTAGTGTTTCGAAATGTTGTTCTGTTTCAGTTACAAAGGCCTCCCAGTTGGCTCTCTTATAATTAGTGTATGTGTGTTTGTGGCCAGCTTGGGTGATTCTGGTTTTGGTAGTGAGGATGATTGGGAGGTGATCAGAACCTGGGGTTTTGACCACTCTCCATGATGTAGTGGGGGCGAGGTTTGGGGAGCAGAAGGTGATGTCTGGAGATGATGGGAGGAAGAGGGCTTGGTGTGGGATATGGGTATGTTGGTCTAGACTGTTTAGTATGAAAAGATGATCTGTCTGGGATTGTAGTACCAGCCCTTTGTCTGTGTCAGGGTTGTTGACGTGCCAGGCCAACGACTTGGCGTTGAAATCACCACCCAGGATGATGATGGGTATGTTAGTGATGTGGTGTACCTGTGGATAATAATTGTGTGGTACTGTAGGGGATGACTGGGGGGGAATGTATGTGTTGCGATTAAAATGTGTGATTTGTTACCAGTGAGTATTTTAGTTGATTGTATTTCTGTTGTGGTGTCATGTGGGTGGAGAAGTGACTTTGTGTGTGCACTGGTATCTGCAACGTTGATGGATTTGTGTACCAGGGTGATGAGTCCACTGCCACCGTCGTCGGCCCGGTCTTGTCGAATGGTGGTGAAGTTATGGTATGTCAGTGTTTTCTGTGCTCTGTGTAGTTTTGTTTCTTGTAAGATGGCAATGTGTATGTTCTGTTGTTTGATGAATTGTGTGAGTTCATGTATTTTGGTGTTTATGCCATCTATGTTTAACTGAAGCATGTTTATGTTGTGTGTGTGATGTGTGTTGGCTGCTGCAGCACGGGGGGGAGGTGGTGTGGGTAGAGGGGAAGGGGTAGGAGGAGGTTGTGATGGAGGTAAGGGTTGAGGTGGATTAGGATGGGTTGGAATGGGAGGAGTTGGGGGACTGGATGGTGTGGGAAGGGTCGGTGGGTTTGGCTGTGGAGGTGTGAAGGAAGTAGGAGCAGGATTGGAAGGGGGGTTGATGGGTGGGGGGAAGGAGCATAAGAAGCAGGTCCAGGTGTTTGTGTAATGTTTTCTGGATGCAAGTGTTGTGCAGGTGTAATGGGTCCAGTTCTTGCAGGAATTTCACTGAACTGAACCCTTTGTCTGTCGGCTCGACGTGATAGGTTTTGAGCATGTTGGACATATGTATTTGTTGGTGGGTCCTGGACTGCTCTCAATGTCCCCGGCCAGAAGAAGTCGTCAAGAAATGACAGCCGGGGAGTCATTTCTTGGTGTAGAAAAAACGTTGTTATTGTGTGTGTTGTATAGGGAGATGTGGTACTTGCCCGCGTGACCGAAGCCACTCCCAGGTACTCGAGCCCCGTGAGGGGCCGGGGGGATTTGTGGTGGTTTGGCCCCCATGCTGTCCTCCTCTTCTCTTCGACAGCTTCCGGGGGGTAGACCCACGATGAAGACACCACCGCTCCAGGTCTTCACAAAGGGGTTATTGTTGCTGCTCGACTCTGGTCTGCCTGGCTAAGCAAACCCGTCAAACACAGGTTAGTAACTGCTTCAGCAGGTCAAACCTACAAGTGCAGTACAGTACAAACAATATGAAGATATCCAGTGCCCCCTAGCAGTAGACGGCACCTCATCAGGGTCCAAGTAGGGCCCTTCCCACAGCAAGGAGCAATGAAATATGAGGAGGTGTGACTCCAAGGAGGACAATGCAGCTGCTCCAATCAGTGTGCAGAGTGCCACCACATGTAGGCTCCTTGTCAGTTCCAATCCAAGGCGTGGTTGGGGTATAGTACTCACAGTACATTATACTGCTCAGGGTAATAACGTCATTCTTGCCTTAAATATCTGGAATGAATAGCCTAGCTCCAGGTTCCTACTTTCATATTGGGGCAGAACTGACATGGATAATTAACTTAACTGAGAAAAAAAAATAATAAAATCTAAAACTTCTTTTAAAAAATAAATTTAAAAAAATTACCTCTCTGTCCTTCTTGGCTTTCCACACTCTGAATTTCTCACTGTCTTCCTTCATCTGACGGATGAGCTTCACACGCATTGCCTTCATACTCTGTAACAGAGCAAAATATATGTCATCACCCTCAACATTATTCCCACCAAAACTGATGAGGCAAGGTAGGATCTATCTATCTATCTATTGCCAGACGCCTCAATCCCGTTTGGGGTGGCCACAAACAAATCGCCTCCAAGTCGCCCTGTCCCCCGCCATTTCACTCCCCTGCTCCCAACTCACACCCCCCTCTCTCATATACCTCTCCACCCCATCCCTCCATCTCATTCTCGGCCTCCCCCTCCCTCTTTCCCCCAAAAGTAATAAATGCTAAACTACAGTAAGCCCTCGTCTAGGTCCAGCATGCACCATTTCAGTTTGTGAGGTGATGCAAATCTATATAGAACTCAGGTAGTTCCTTAAGCAGCCACCAACACTGTCTGTATGGCATTGCAGGAGGAAATTTATGTTCAGACATACAAAACACAACTTAGACCCTACCCTCTAACCCTTCAGCTCGGGATCCCATCCCACAAACAACCAAGCAGCACTTCGCCATGTATCATTATGTGAAAAATCCCCACTAATTTGCCACTAATTCCCATTTCCTTATGTTGACCGACGATCAGTGAGTCTTTATACGTACTACAGATACTCTCTCTCAACCACTTCATCAATATATTGCTCCACTCTTCACATACACTACCTGAAAGGTGCTGGAGAGGAACCTATTCACTAAACAGCACTGATACATTCATGTGGCTCCACCGCCTGGTCATACAAATGTCCCTCAGTTCCCTCCCAATTCCCCCAAAGAATGGTGGACTGCAGAGGGGCAGCTTCAGCCTGAAGTCCACCGATTTCACATTAAGATGAGCTGGCAGCCACAACTACAACATACCTGAATCTCAGAGCTCAGTTTGTTGACCTTGAGTTCAGACTGCTCCTTCATGCGCAGCAACTTCAGTTGTTCCTTCTGCTTCTGTTTCATCTCTGCAATCTGTGTCTCCAGTTCCTGCACCCTCTTGCGACGCTGCTCAGAAACTCTGAAAGTAAAAATATCATCATCAGCTTACCCTCTCTGCCAGTGAGGCAAGACTGGGTCCAAAGAGCAAGGAAAGAGAAAACTGGATAGAGGGCAAACTAGTTAAAAACTATCAAAGTGAAATGGGCCACATATTCATTCTTTCATCATTCAAGCCCCTAGAAACCTGACTCCATGAGCAACATTATTATTCCAAGAAATGGTTTCCTGTACACCAGGAAAGCATTTACTACGCTGGGTGGCAACCATATAACAAGATTTTGGCGCCTGGTGGTTTTAGTGGGTAATTATTGCGCTCCAATCGGATTGAGCCAGTGAAGGTTTATATCCAAGGGGTGGTTGGGGTTGATTGCTCATGTAATACTACTCAGGGATGAGTGAGGCTGGTCACTCTCATCTTAAATGTTGGGACCAACTGCCTAGCCCCGGGCTCCTACGCTCCTCATGGGGCAATCTAGGATTGGATGATGGATGGATGGATGGATGGTTCCTTCAACACGTAACAGCCACAAGTAAATGGAGAGGGCGCCGCTCCTTCTGTGCTAAGGGATCTTTGTTTGTATTAGCGGCATGTGTTAGGGGTGTAATGCTGCATGGAAGTGAAACCTTGGCAGTAAAGGACAAAGATGTTCACAGTTTTAAATGTACAGAAACGACAATTATTAGGTGGATGTGTACTGCATCTTTGAATGCGAGGCCTGTGGAGACTAGGTTTACGATGGAAGAGTTATTAGGAAGAATGGTACTGGAGTGTACTGGTGTTGTATGGAGAGGTAAACTGAGATAGTCTGGGCATGTGGGGAGCATGGGGAATGACAAATGAGTGCAGAAAGTGAGAGGTGTGAACACTGGAGGTGGGGCAGCAAGAGGCAGACTAAAAAAGACCTGGGACAAGGTCACAGAGTCTGACCTCAGGGATATGGGACTGAATAAGGAGGTTGCTAGATATCAAGCAGCATGGACAGCCACCATTAAGTGACCATGGCCAATGCATGCAAATATGTTGGAGCCTTTATAACTGAAACGAAATGAAATGTCCCTCAGAACAAGCTCCAATCTATCTATCTATCTATTGCCAGATCTCAATCCCGTTCGGGATGGCCACAAAAAAATCGCCTTCAAGTCCCCCTGTCCCCTGCCATTTCACTGCCCTGCTCCCAACTCACACCCCCTCCCTCATATACCTCTCCACCCCATCCCTCCTTCTCATCCTCAGCCTCCCCCTCACTCTCCCCCCCTCCACCTCACTCACATACACTCTCTTCGTCAGTCTTTCACCCTTCATCCTCTCCACATGGCCAAACCACCTCAGTGTATTCCTCCTAACGCTTCCTATCACATCCACATCCACACCACAACGCTCCTTTATATCCTGATTTGTCAGCCTGTCTCTCCATGTGACTCCACAGGCTCCTCTTAAATAACTCATTTCCACAGCTCTCACTCTTGACTTGTGCCCTTCCAAAAACGTCCAAGCTTCACTTCCATATGTTAAAGATGATATCACAATACTGTCATGTAGTAACTTTTTCACTTCCATGCTCACTTCCCTGTTTCTTTTCACTGCTTTCAAGGAACCAGCAACCTTTCTTCCCTGCTGTACCCTTTCAGGCACTTCACCCTCCAAACCTCCATCCTTATTCATCACACTACCCAAGTACTTAAACGTACTCACATTTTCCAATTCCTCACCATCCAACCTCACTGTACATTCACTGACTTCACCTCTCTTAAAGACCATCACTTTACTCTTCCCTACATTCACCTTTAGATTTCGTTTCTTACACACTCTCTCAAACTCATCCACCAAGCCTTGCAGCTCCGCTTCGTCTTCACTCAACAACACAGCATCATTTGCAAACAACAGTACAGGGAGTTTCCAAACACTACCCTCTCTCACCAGGGCCACTCCAACATCCACTACCCTATCTTGTACCTCCTTTATTACCCCATCCATGTACAGATTGAACAACCATGGAGACATGATACATCCCTGTTTCAACCCAACTTTCAAAGAGAAAAATTCACTTAGTTCACCATCCACACACACTGCAGCCTTAGCACCATCATACATACTCTTCACAGCATTCAACAACTTCCCATCTACTCCATACTGTATATTCGTAATACTTTCCACAATCCTTGTTTATCCACCCTGTCATATGCTTTCTCCAAATCCATGAATGCCGCATACAACTTCTTTCCCTTCTCTAGAAACTTTTCCACTAAAGATCTGAGAATGAATATCTGATCTACACAACCTCTTCCCTTCCTAAAGCCTCCCTGTTCTTCTTCAACTAATTCCTCTGTTATTTCCCTAACTCTGTCAATAAGTATCCTACCATACACTTTTCCTATTATACTAAGAAGACAAATGCTACTATGATTACCACACACTTCTTTTTCCCCTTTTCCTTTGTACCAGGGAAAAATTATACCTGACTTCCAATCCTCCGGAACTCTACCCTCCTCCCAGGCCAATCTGCACATCTTCCACATCCATTCTACTACTATCTCTCCCCCATGCTGCAACATTTCACCACGCATTCCATCAATTCCTAGGGCTTTCCCCAATTTAACTTGCTCCTGCTATAGCTAAATTATTCAGACTAAGCATACATACTTTTTTCATTCCGTAAATCTTGGAGAGAAGCCAACATCCACCCAGCTCAGAGAAAGAAAGTTCCCCTGACTCCTATTATTACAGAAAAATTGAGATTGTCAATAAACAGCACACTGTTCAACATCTTGACTCCAACAACTTACTGAAAGACAGTATGGTTTTTGCCATGAAAGATCCATTGTTGATGTACTCAGTACTCATATAATTCATCAGTGTCAGAGGCAGATCGAAACAGACCTGTGAAGAGGTCACTGAGTGTGATTTCAGGGATAAGGGACTGAACAAGGAGGCTGTCAGAGATCGAGCAGCATGGAGAGCCTACATTAGGTGACGAAGGCCAACACATGCAAGTATGTTGGAGCTTTAATACATGAAATGAAAAGAAAGTACAAGTGCAAGCTCTCTGTTATCTTCTTTTTGTTTCTTCTTGGAGGGAACAATACAGGTTTTGGCCATTGGTTCCTTCTTCCTTGCAGAAAATAATAATAATAATACAGTAATAATAATCAAATATAAAATA
Organism: Coenobita brevimanus; assembly: GCF_032717465.1. Taxonomy (NCBI): domain Eukaryota; kingdom Metazoa; phylum Arthropoda; class Malacostraca; order Decapoda; family Coenobitidae; genus Coenobita; species Coenobita brevimanus. The sequence goes on from NC_137054.1 coordinate 65,826,939, forward strand.
CTATTCAAAATTTTAATAACCCTTGCTGAGCTGCAGAGCTCATAAGAGGCACAGAGAAGCTCTGCAGAGGCCAAGCTGCAAGCCACATAGGAGGTAAATACAGTTTACATCTGTATACAGTATAATTATATAAAAGAGCCACATTGTGTGTTTGTCCTTCAATTATGCTCAAATCAAGGGCCAGAGACCCCCAGACCCATATATATTTTGAAGCAAGGTGACCCAAGGATGGTTTTAGGTGCGTCAAAATTCAGATTTGGGACATCTGAGATCACCATTAGAGTGTTCGACTTTTTGGCACAAGCAACACCGGGTACCCTTGCATCCTAATTTTTGGTATGGAGACTCACATGCCCTCCAGTTCAGACACAAGCTATGTTAGGCTGACCTCCGAGGCATTTTGAAGTAATTAGTCAGAGGTCATTTGAGGCATTGGCAATACATGCACGAACGACTGGACCCATTAGCCCAATTTCTGGCATAGAGACTCACATGACCTCCAGTTCAGACATAGGCTAAGCGAGGTTAAACTCTGAGGTCATTTGAAGTCACTGGTCGGAGGTCATTTGAGGTCACTGGTAAGAGTAAACAAGTGCACACAAATACGGTGGAGTCTCTTTTATCCGAAATTCTTTTAACCATAATATGCCATTAACCATAAGTTTTACTAAAACGTTCTCATTTCGATTAACTGCAAAAATCTGAAATCTATCCAAAAATTCAAACACGGTGGGCTTGTTTCACGCCACTAGTGTTAGTTTACAGTTGCTCCGCTAGTCACTACAGCGAGCGTTGGTTGCGCCAGTGAATTACTTAATTGTTTTGGTGAAGGTTTATTTAAGTTTATTTGAGTGAAGATTTATTTAAGCTGACAGTTTCTATTACAGTTACAAAAGTGGAGTTACATACGTAGTTACTACAGTATATTAAGTGTTTTAGTGATGGTTGAGTGGCTTTTGGGGTGCTGGTGGTGGTGGTGGGCTAGACGTTGCCAGAAATGGGTGATGGGTGAGTACAATACTGTTCCCTTGTATCCTACATATTATTACAGTATCTTTTATCCAAAAAAATTGATTAAACAAAACTTTGAAAGTCCTATGATTTTCGGATAAGAGAGAATCCACTGTACTGTGAATTAGTCTGTGAAAGCTGAACTAGAAAGTTCCTGGACCTCTTATAACCACTCTTCAAAAGGATAAGAGGTACATGGTCTTTCTGGAGTAGGAAAAAAGACTGAACTACAACAAATAGGATTAGTGTTCGCCTTTTTGGCGCGGCAATGCCAGGTACCCCCACTAGCTGGTTATAAAACAATGACTTGGAGGAAGCTAAACTACCTTACAGAGAATCAATCTGTCAGGGGTTAAATATCTTACATTTCTTTTTTCACAACAGCTTCTAGCTACTCTTGTGAGCTAATTAGCTGATGTGGGCATTTTGTTTAGTTCCAAGTCCAAACAAGACATCAGCTGTACCATGGCAAATCTCAATATAACCTCAATATTTTTATGAAGGGTAAAGCCAGGTAATTTCGCTATGAACATTGGCTTCTGCTAAATATGGGCGCATAGCACCCTTTTGCAACAAACTCTCATCCCTTTTCCATCCAGCTCTCTAATGCAAGAGTTACTCCCAGTCCTTCATTTATGCAACAGGTCAACTCTAGAACTGTCTCCGTCTGTCTGTCTGTATTTCCTGCTTCCTATGATCTCCAGTCTTTCAAACGCAGTGTATCCAGGCATCTTGAAATGATCGGATCTTGAATTTGGCACTCTCTTGTGTTTTGTTTTTCTCTTGGAGGGAACAGTTATTGCAGGCTCGTGGCCTTTGGTTCCTTCTTCCTCAAAAAAAAAAAAAAAAAAAAAAAAAAAAAAAAAAAAAAAAAAGGAGTGCTTGTTTACATGTACAACCCGTGTGCGGCAGTTTTCAAGTACAGTAATCACTCCAATATCCGGATCAATAGAGCCATCGGTAGGTTCGGATATTGGTTTTGTCCGGATATTGGGCCCCAGCTTATGGACTTGTACTTACGGACCCTAACACAGAGAAACACCTATACAACTCCCTCCGGACATGCATAGCACCTATTTAACACCCAAATCACACCAATAAGGCACATAAATGACTGAAATAAATGCAATAGACACATAAAATGTGGGTTTAGAAGTATGTTCATACATTAATAAACATTCTGGTACTTATGGACTCTAACCGAACCTAACCTAACCAAACCTAACCGAACTCTGAAAAACACATTCCTACTGCACATGCATGAGGTAAGTTTAGTATGGAAAGAAGTACAGTATGACACTTTCTGGTAAGTATAGTATGGGAAAAAATACAATATGAAACATTCTGGTAAATATAGTATGGAAAATAGTACAACATGAAACATTTTGGCTACTTACAGCAAGTCCCTGGCCACCTCGATGAATAACCGCCTCCTCTCGGACTCTGACAGTAAGAACGATTTCCTGAAGCACTTGCACTACACTCTTCCTGAAGTCTTGCACTGAACTTAGTCACTAACACACAGAAGTCCGTTCTTTTCACAGTGTTCACTTTAGTCCAAATAATGTTCCATTAAATTTAAGTGTTGCACATTAACTTTTCCCAAGCCATGGCGAAGAGCGTAGGTCTTGTCGCGGTGAGAGACAGGCGGGAAGTGGGGAGGATGCAGCGGCGCTCTATCGGACGTCGGAGGAATGACGAACCAAAACAATGCTCTCACGCGGCGCGCGCGGCAAGTTCAAATTACGGACGGCAAAAAATCGATTTTTTTTTTCCAATTTTTTTGGATTTTCGGACCATTTTGGGAATATTTGATCCCAGGACGATAAGGTTCGGTTAGTGGGGATGTTCGGTTATTGGGCGTCCGGATATTAGAGGGATTACTGTATTGAGAAAAAAATATTTGAGAAAAAATAACATTGTCAAAAGATAGAGAAAAAAATCCCGAGTTCAATGGTATATAACACAATATAGCAAACAAAAAAATTACCTCTGATATAGATCCGTGAAGTAATAAAGATTCCCTGTGCGGTGGTGCCAGGCGAACGATGTGTTATGGTTGCACTGTGTTGTCAGTGTCAATCGTGTGATCAGATAAGGTGTAAATCAGCATCTGAACCATCAATGTCATCATCGAACAACGTATCACTATCATTACTACACTCACCCAGAAATTTCATCCAATATTTGCTTGGGCTACTGCTAGCGGCGGCATGGAGAAGATTTCGTACCTTTACCTTCGGCATTTTGTAGGTAACTGAGCTGAGCTCTGCACCTCGTAAAAATGCATACTCTATGTACGACAATATTCTATAGGGTCCCATGAATTGCTAGCTGATTTATTTCATGCCATTTCTGACGGCGGAATTTTTGAAAGTAGGAAATCATATATGATACAGCCGCAGTGAGAGCCACTTGGACTCAGATATCATATATGATACAGCTGCAGTCAATGGGTCAATTAGCCCTCCACATTTATCTATGTATCTAAGTCCATCTATCTATGTCTATTAATCAAGAAATATCTCTGTTTATGCTGATAACTAACATATTTCTGGCAGATCCCAAGGAGACAACCTTCACATAACTCAGTGCACGAAAGACAGTACAGCTCAACGTCCTTTCCATAGTACTTCTTTCCTGAACAGCACAGTATGCTCATATTAATCTCTTTAAAACTCTGCATTCAAGAAGAAAAGATGACAATTTCAAGCCAGGTTAAACTGAAAACGGAACATTCAACAGGAGGACTCATTCTTACATTAAAACTAAAACTCACCAAATTTCATGCAATTATGATTTACTTATCCTTGCCCACAAAACTCAGCAGGACAAGCTAATAGCCTTTCCATCACAGAATGTTTGCAAGTATCATGAGCATTGTTTCCAAGCAGTTATAGAGCCTACAATGACCAATTCTGACCAAAAGTCAAAAAAATAATTTTTGCATAAAGGGTATTTTCATGTCGCGATTTACGATAATTTCGTGTCGTTGCATCATGCACGCTCGCCACATATGGGCTTGGTATTTTTCTGACACTTCCTGGACTTACCCCGACCTAATGCAGAAAGAATTAGGTCGATATCTATTACTGTTCTCATGAAAGAAATAAACAAATGCACAGACAGACACACACACACACAGGTTAACTTTATTATACAGTATAGATGTTAGTATTCAAACTGTAGGAATGAACCAGCGCCATCAGGCAAAAACAAACCAAGTATAACTCACTTGTTTCCAGCACCTCCACTTGAAACGACCTTCAACTGCTGCATCAATTCATCCTTCTCTTTACAAAGCAGTTCAATCTGCGCTCCCATGTCACGCTTTTCCTTTTCATACCGTGACTTCATCACAAGGAACTGGGCGTCGTTCATGGTCATCTTGCTCATGAGTTCCTCCTTCATAGCTAATGCCTTGTTCAGATCCTGGTATAACATATAAAGAAGGAACAAAATTAACTGATATTATATTAACATGAGCTTACACTATACAGTACTTCATAAACCTAATATATACAGGTATATGTATACTGTATACAGGTATACCCCGGCTTAATGATGCAACTGGTTAGGTAAAAACCTATCGTTAGGTGGGATATCATATATCGGGGTAGATTTAACGTACAGTAAAGGGATGCATTTTTCAGCCTTGGGTATCCCCCCCAACCAAGTCCTAAACCCACCCAAATGAGCCCAAAAATAAGGTTAAAGCCAATCTCAATGGCCTAACAGCTGTAAAAGATGCTAACCTAAGCCTAACATTTATAAATAACTCACTAAAACCTACAAATAAAATCTGAAAATAATCAAATAAGTGTCGAAAAATATCAAGCTTAGTAAACTGTACCTCAAAATGAGAATGTTCACCCCACCTATGGCTAAAACACATTAATCTAAGTCGAAAAACAGTTAATAAATCATCCTAAACACAAAAGTTTATTCTAAAATATCATCAAAATCAGTTTTAAAAAAAAAGCCAAAACCCATCGTAAAACCGGGGTTTGGTCATCGTTAGGCGGGGTATGGTGGTATTTCTACCCCCATTGTTAAGCCAGGGTATCGCATCTAGGGGTATCGTATATCAAGGTATACTTGTGTGTGTGTGTATATAAATATATATACAGTATATATATATATATATATATATATACGGTATACAAAGGGACTAGTGAAGAGGAAAGAGGAGGAGGAAAATGATGATCAAGAAAGAAACATGAATGCAAATTACTCTAGAAAATAGGAAGTTATTCTGGTAGGTGGTGGCGACCAACATCCACTCACTTGATGCAGTGCTGCCTATTTCATCCTTAGCCTTTATCATTCTTTTTCTGTGCCTGCACTCCTCTCTTCCTATTTCTCCCAACTTTCCTGTCACTTCTTAATGCTTTTCTTTCCTTTACAGGTGGCTTTACATTGAGTGACAAGCCAAATGGTTTCCTGTAAGCCAAGAAACCATTTACAACGCTGGGCAGTAACCGTATAACCAAACCATACGTGCTCCCTAGGTGTCAACAAGTGCGTTGGTGGAGGGTTAGTGCCCCTCCCCGTAAAACAAGTAACTCGGAGTCAAATGGCCACCCCTTATGGGATTATGGCGTCTGGCTATAGATAGACAGATAGATTTAGGAAAGAGGTGCAGAAATGTAGAAGTGAGAGAAGAAAGAAATGTGAAAGTGTGAAGGATGTAAGTGGTAGATAATTAACTCATGGGGATGAAGTAAGGACCAGATGGAAAGAATATTTTGAAATGCTGATGAATGGGAATAGAGAGAGATGAGCAGCTGTAAACATGATTGGTTCTGGAGACGTGCAGAGAAGGAATGTAGTGCAAAGAAATGTGACACTTGCATAGGTAAAGAATGCTATAAAGCAGCTGAAAAATGGGAAAGTAGCTGGAGTTGATGAGATGCATCCAAAAACGATTAAGTCTAGTGGAGACAGCGGAATGAGGATGAGTGAAACTGTGCCAGCAGAGTGGAAAAAGGCAGTGAATGTACCTCTGCACAAAAATAGAAGTGAGCGAAGTGAGTGCACAAATTATCGTGGGATAAGTTTATTCAGTGTGGTAGGGAAGGTATTTGGAAGAGTTATAGAGAAAGTAAGAGATATCAGAAGTCCTGGTGAGTGATGAACAAGGTGGCTTTAGGACTGGCAGAGGATGTGTGGATCAAAGGTAAGACAGATGGTGGAAAAGGCTTGTGAGAAGGACTATAAAGTGTTTATGGAATTCATGGATCTGGAAAATAGCACATGACAAAGTAGACAGAGAAGGACTGTGGAAGCTTTTGCACATGTACGGTGTAGACGGTATGCTGCTAGGTGCAGCCAAGACTTTTTATGATGGTAGTGAAACATGTCTAAGGGTAAATGGGCATCTAAGTGAATGGTTCACGATCAGTGTGGGTGTGCAACAAAGTTGTGTGATGTCCCCATGGTTGATCAATATACATATGGACGTGCAACGAGACAAAACACTGATCCCAGGGTAAAGTATTAGCATTTCAGGATGTATTATACTAAACATTCTTATCAGTTCTTCTACACTGCACTAAAAAAAAAAAAAAAAAAATCCATCATCCAATCCTACATTGCCCCATGAGGAACATAGGAGCCTGGGGCTAGGCAAGTTGGTCCTGACATTTAAGATGAGAGTGACCAGCCTCACTCATCCCTGAGCAGCATTACATGAGCAATAAACCCCAACCACGCCTTGGATGTCAACCTTCACCGGCTTAATCCGATTGGAGTGCCACAATTACCCACTAAACCACCAGCTGCTATAATTTGGTTATATGAGTACCACCCAGCATAGTAAATGGTTTCCTGGTGTACAGGAAACCATTTGGCTTGCCACTCAATGCAGTCACCCACAAGCAGAAGGACCAGGAAACAAGGAAAGAAAGACAGAAGAGGGAGTGTAATCACCTGTAGGCAGAAGGACGAGGAAAGAATGAAGTAAAAAAAGAAATAATAATAATACCAGCAAATCTGTTCTAAAAAAGACAGCTCTGGCATATATTCAGTATGGACAGTGGGTATCTGTCTGAGGTGGTGACATCTGTAGGTGCACAGTACCATCTGCTACACAAAGATACTGAGAGAAACATTAGTGCTCATAATAAAACTAAGATCAGTGGTATGATCACCATATTTAAAGAAACATGTTAAAACAATATAAAGTAAATGGGATGATACCAAGCTTCCTGTACACCTAGAAAACATTTACTATGCTGGGTGGTAACCATATAACCAAATTATGGCACCATACAACCAAATTATGGTTTAGTGGGTAATTAAGGCGCTCCATTCGGATTGAGCCAGTACACGTATATATCCAAGGGGGCAACACTGGATTAGATGATGAATGAATGAATGAATGAATGGAAGATGAGGTGATGCAAGCTAAGAGTATCTGTGTGTTCAAAAGGAGACCAAATAAATGCAGATATAACAAAATTAGTTTAGCTCAAACCTTGTATATTAAAACTAGAAAAACACACACACACACACACACACACACACACACACACACACACGTTACAAGCAGTTTCAATATCATGATCATCATCATCATCCTTTCTCACCCTAGAGTGGGATGAAGCAGGGTACAGAGTCAAAACAAATTGTTAGCTATAAAGTTAAAAGGGGGTACATAAAAAAAAATTAGTTGCACCCTATCAGAATATGGCCCATTACCTGCAGCTCCTCATTCAGTCTGGCCTGACGCAGTGTGAATTCTGTCCCAAATTCAGGAAGCCCTGACTCCGATGCTTCTTCAGTGCTATTTTCCACGTCCTCCATCTTGACAGAGCCGCTGAAGGTCGGGGAACTGGTCGGAATGACTGAGGTGTTGGTGGAAATGTTGTGGCGAGACAGTTCATGGTCCATCATTGCTTTCTCCCCTCGATGCTGCTCATTCTGTGGTAAAAAGAGGGTGGTGTGAGTTGGAAGGAGAGGAGCCTGATGGCATCTGACTACATATATACCATATATATAGAAGGAGTATGTATAGTTGTGAGTAAAAGATGGAAGAAGAGCATAAAACAGTATGGATCACTTGGGTCAAGGATTGTGTGGGTAAAGTTGAAAGTTGGAATACAAATGTGGGCGATTGTGTGTGCATATGTGCCAACGCAAGATTGTCCTAGCAGAGTGAGAGAAGTGTTCTGGACAAATGTGGAAGTGTGCAAGGAAAAGTTTGGATGGAATGAGAGAGTGTTTTTGATCGGTGATTTGAATGGTAAAGTAAGGAATGTGAAGGTGGATGGAATAGTTGGTGGGTGGGGTGTGCCTGCTGAGATAGATGAGAATGGGAGTGCGTTAGTGGACATTTGTGCTGGGTGGGGGTTGGTGACAGCCAATACCCTCTTCAGGCATAAAATGATCCACAGGTATACATGGCGAGTGATGAGAAGGGTGGGTGGTGAACTGAATGAATGGAAGGCAATGATTGATTATGTGTGTGTGGATGAAAGGATGCGAAGATGTGTAATGGATGCAAGAGCTTATAGAGGTTGGGGAAGTGGACTTTCAGACCACTACTTGGTGGTGGCCAGAATTAGGATTCAAGTAAGATGGAGGAATAGAAGAAGGGAAAGACGAGAGGAAGGAGTAGTTGCAAGGAGAGTAGAAAGGTTACAAGAGGATGAGAAAAAGGCAGAGTATAAGAGAGAAGTGGAGGAACGATTGGGCAAATATGAATTGGAGCAGATGGGAGACGTGGAAGGTGTGTACAGGATATTTACAGAAGAAATATGTGCAGCATGTGATGTGGTGTGTGGGAGGAAAAGAAGACGGAGGAGGGTGCAAGGAACAGCATGGTGGACTGAAGAGGTGAGACAGGCTGTGGCACAAAAGAAGAAAGCATACAATGAATGGATGAGAAATAGGGGCGTGGAAGAAGTTAAGTGGCGGAAGAGAGAGTTATATGTACATAGAAAGAGAGAGGTCAAAAGATTAGTAAGAGAGAGTAAGAAGAGAGTGGATGAGGAATTTGGAAGGAATTTTAGTGTAAAGTGGAGGGACTGTAAGAAAATGTTCTGGAAAGGGGTGAAGAGAGTAAGACAGGGTGGAAGTGAGGTTAGCAAGGGAGTGAAAGATAAAAATGGTAGATTACTAGTGGAGAAGGGTGAAAAAGTGAGCAGATGGAGAGAACACTTTAAGGAATTGTTGAACATACAGGATGGAAGTAATGCGAGTATAAGTGGCTGGGGAATGGCTGGGAGAAGGAGGGAGGTGAGAAGACAGGAAGAAATCAATAGGATAGAAGATGGAAGCAATGAAGAAAGTTAAATTGGGGAAAGCCCCAGGAATTGATGGAGTGTGTGGTGAAATGCTGAAGCATGGGGGTGAGATAGTAGTAGTATGGATGTGGAAGATGTGCAGATTTGCCTGGGAGGAAGGTAGAGTCCCAGAGGATTGGAAGTCAGGTATAATTATTCCCTAGTACAAAGGCCCCAACCCGTAAAAAGAACTAACTAAAAAAGCGAATAAAGCGCCTCGGACCCGGACAGACCATACGTCGATGACTAAGGAACGGACAAAGGACATTCTTAGGGTGGGAATGTGAACTGTGAGAGGAGTGAATGATGAAGTAAAAGAGAGAGAGATTGTTCAGGTGCTTGAGGATGCAAGAGTGGATATATGTGGATTGACTAAAACTAAATGGAAAAGGTGAAAGGATGGGAGAATGGGAATATGGTTTAGGTATATGTGCGGGAGTAAATGAAAATGAGAGGGCAAGAGAGGGAGTATGTCTGATGATAAGCAAGAAATGGAAGGAGAATATAAGAGAGTATGGAACAGTGGGTGCAAGGATTGTATGGGTGAGGAAGAAAGTAGGTATACAAGCGTGGGCGATTGTATGTGTGTATGCCCCGACAGAGGATCGAGTGGCAAGAGTGAAAGATGAGTTTTGGGCGAGTGTAGAAGCGTGTATGGACAAGTTTGAGAGGAGCGAGAGAGTGCTGTTGATTGGAGACATGAATGGCAAAGTTGGGAATGTACGAGTGGATGGAGTGGTTGGTCAGTGGGGTATGCCAGCTGACCTAAATGGGAATGGAAGTGCTTTGGTGGACATCTGTGCTTGTAAGGGGTTGGCAATAGCCAACACCTACTTTCGGCATGAGATGATCCACTGGTATACATGGGGAGTAATGAGGAGGATGGATGGTGAACTTGTTGAACAAAAGGCAATGATAGACTACATGTGTGTGGATGAGCGAATGAGAAGACAAGTGTTGGATGCAAGAGTGTGGAGAGGGTGGGGGAACAGAGTCTCGGACCATCACTTAGTGATGGCCAAGGTAGAGCTGCAAAGAAAGTGGTTGAGGAGACGAAGGGGAAGACAGGAGGAAGCAACTCCTGTGAGAAGAGTGGAGAAATTGCAAGATAGTGAGAAAATGACAGAGTATAAGAGCATAGTGGAAGAAAGACTGGGAAGGTATGAGCTAGAGCAGATGGAAGGGGTGGAAGATGTATGTAAGATATTCATGGAAGAGATAGGCGCAGTGTGTAAGGCGGTTTGTGGAGTGAGGAGGAGATGCAAGGGTGTGCAAGGGACAGCATGGTGGAATGATAAGGTGAAACGAGCTGTGGAACAAAAGAAGAAGGCATATAGTGAATGGTTAGCGAGTAGAGGTAGGGGAGAAGATGAGAGAGAGAAGAGAGAGGTATATGTGAGCAGGAGAAGGGAGGTTAAGAGACTGGTGAAGGAGAGTAAAAAGAATGTGGATGAGGAGTTTGGGAGGAATCTAAGTGTGAAATGGAGGGAGAGTAAGAAATTGTTTTGGAAGGAGGTAAAGAAAATAAGGCAGTGTGAAAGGGAAAATAGTAGGGGAGTGAAAGATAGGAATAATAGATAGGAATAATAGATTGGTGGAGAAGAGAGAGAAACTGAGGAGATGGAAGGAGCACTTTGAGGATTTGTTGAATGTGGAGAGTGAGAGCAGTGCACGTATAAGTGGTTGGGGAATGGCTGGGAGAAGAAGAGATGAGAGGAGGGAGGAAGAGATCAGTAAGGCGGAAGTAGTGGAAGCGATGAAGAAGATTAAGTTGGGAAAGGCCCCAGGAATTGATGGAGTGTGTGGTGAAATGCTTAGGTATGGGGGTGAGATTGTTGTGGAGTGGATATGGAAGTTGTGTAGATTGGCTTGGGAAGAGGGAAGGGTTCCAGAGGACTGGAAATCAGGTATAATTGTTCCTTTATACAAAGGAAAAGGAGAGAGAGAAGTATGTGGTAACCATAGGGGTATTTGCCTACTTAGTGTGACTGGTAAAATATATGGTAGAATACTCATTGATAGGGTTAGGCATATGACAGAGGAGCTAGTTGGAGAAGAACAAGGGGGATTTAGGAAGGGAAAAGGGTGTGTAGATCAGATATTTGTTCTAAGATGTTTAGTGGAGAAGTATCTAGAGAAGGGAAGGAAAGTGTATGCTGCCTTCATGGACTTGGAGAAAGCTTATGACAGAATAGATAGGCAAGGTATGTGGAAGGTATTAAGAATATACAGAGTGGAGGGGAAATTGCCGAGTGCTGTGAAGAGTATGTACGAGGGAGCTAGGGTTATGGTGCGAGTGGATGGTGAGCTGAGTGAGTTCTTTGATCTCAATGTGGGACTGAAACAGGGTTGTGTGATGTCTCCAAGGCTGTTTAATATATACATGGATGGGGTTGTAAAGGAGATGCAGGGTAGGGCAGTGGATGTGGGGGTGGCTCTAATGAATGAGGGTGAGATTTGGAAGCTTCCGGTGTTGCTGTTTGCTGATGATACAGTATTGTTGAGTGAAGATGAATGGGAGTTGCAAGGTTTGGTGAATGAATTTGGGACAGTGTGTAGCAGGAGGAATCTGAAAGTTAATGTAAACAAAAGTAAAGTTATGGTGTTTGAGAGGAATGAAGTCACAGAGTGTGCAGTGAGGTTGGATGGTGAGGATATGGAGAATGTGAGTGCATTCAAGTACTTGGGTAGTGTGATGAGTAAGGATGGAACTTTGGGGGATGAAGTGCGTGAAAGGGTACAGCAGGGAAGGAAGGTCGTTGGTACACTGAAAGCAGTGATGAGAAATAGGGAGGTGAGTATGGAAGTTAAGAAGTCACTGCATGACAGTACTGTGATCCCTACCCTGACGTATGGAAGCGAGGCATGGCCCACCTTACTCAAGAAGAAAATTATGTGGCTGAGTGCAAGATAACTTGAGAAAATATTCCTGTAATTACATAATCTTAGCCTGAACTCCACTGGATTGGAATCACAGCAAGATAATGCTGGGGTGATGACAACACCAACAACAACAACAGGGTCTACTTACTTGCAGTTCCATGATCTTGGTCTGCAGTTCTTTGACCAGGTTTAGTTGGTCCTCAAACTGTGGGTTGGTTGTGACATCAAGTGTCTTATTGAGAGCTTCATATGTATTTCCTGTCTGGGCTAGTAATTCCTCCAGCTTGACCTTCATGCGGTCTCGAGACAGCTCAGCCTAAAAGAATAACAGAAGCCCCCATGATTCACTCCAAGAAAAATAAAATAATCTGGCATTAGCCAGTGCTCTATATACTGTAAGTAGCCTTCTTATGACACTTGCTTGCTACCAAGTCCTAACAAAACAAAAAAACAATATATATATATATATATATATATATATATATATATATATATATATATATATATCACCATAATCATATATATATATATATATATATATATATATATATATATATATATCACCATAATCATATATATATATATATATATATATATATATATATATATATATAAATGATTATATATATATATATATATATATATATATCACCATAATCATCTATATATATATATATATATATATATATATATATATCACCATAATCATATATATATATATATATATATATATATATATATATATATATATATATATCACCATATATCATCTATATCACCATAATATCTATATATATATATATATATATATATATCTATCTATCTATCTATTGCCAGACGCCTCAATCCCGTTTGGGGTGGCCACAAACAAATCGCCTCCAAGTCGCCCTGTCCCCCGCCATTTCACTCCCCTGCTCCCAACTCACACCCCCCTCTCTCATATACCTCTCCACCCCATCTCTCCACCTCATCCTCGGCCTCCCCCTCCCTCTTTCCCCCTCCACCTCACTCACATACACTCTCTTCGTCAGTCTTTGACCCTCCATCCTCTCCACATGGCCAAACCACCTCAGTGTGTTCCTCATAACGCTTCCTATCACATCCACATCAACACCACAACGCTCCTTTATATCCTCATTCGTCAGCCTGTCTCTCCATATGACTCCACAGGCTCCTCTTAAATAACTCATTTCCATGGCTCTCACTCTTGACTTGTGTCCTTCCAACAACGTCCAAGCTTCACTTCCGTACGTTAGAGTTGGTATCACAATACTGTCATGTAGTAACTTTTTCACTTCCATGCTCACTTCCCTGTTTCTTATCACTGCTTTCAAAGAACCAGCAACCTTTCTTCCCTGCTGTACCCTTTCAAGCACTTCACCCTCCAAACCTCCATATATATACTGTGTATATATATATATATATATATATATATATATATATATATATATATATATATATATATACTGTGTATATATATATATATATACATATATATATATATATATATATATATATATATATATATACTGTGTATATATATATATATATACATATATATATATATATATATCACCATAATCATCTGGGTCTTTTTTTCCCACCCTAGGGCAGGGTGAGGAGCAGCAACATCCAGACAGCCCAAGTTTGCCCAGTTCAACAGGTTATGCTTCCATTCACTCATCATGAAAGCCCCCGGAATCCTGGCTCTATCTCATAAGCCAAAGAACTTTCATCACATTCTGCAGCTTCACATAAACATATCTGATAGAGCCAAACCGAATGCTGTCGTGTTAAAAAGGGGTGCCATATCCCTGATCATGCACTTCTTCTCACAACATTCATCCAGCCAGATCAATCTCTTGTCAGTCCCCTAGCCTCACCAGCTTCCATACCTCTCTTCCTCACAAACTCATCCACCATATCCCTCAGCCTCTTTGGGCTACCTCTCCTCCTCTCTCCTTCAAAATTACTCAGATATACCTTTTCCACCACTTTATTGCTACCCATTCTCTCCACATGACTATACCATCTCAGTACACTCTCTTCAATTCTGGTGTCCACAGACTTCCTCTCTCTACATCTTTCAAGAATCACATTATTTCTTATCCACTCTCCGTACTCTACATACATTCCTCAGCAGTCCCATCTCCACTGCTCTCACTCTTGACTATTCATTTTCATGCCACACCATAGTCTCACACCCATATGTTAAAGCTGACACTAACACTCCTTCATGTAGGCCCTAAGCCTCGCACAGCTGCAACACTCAGGTCCGTTTCTCATCAAGGCCTTCACAGCACCAGATACTTTCCTTCCCTGTCTCACTCTACTTTCCACTTCTTTTGCACATTTTCCTTTCCTTTCTATCACTATACCCAGGTATTTGAACTCTCTCACCAATTCCTGTCTCTCTCCATTCACTCTAACACCAAACTGGGAGTCACCTTCTCTCTCGATTACCATCACTTTACTCTTTTCTATGTTTACTCTCAAGATACAACATTCAGAGACATCAGCAACACTCTGCACTAGTCTACCAAATTCTTATCCAGTGTTTACAAGTAGTACTGCGTCATCAGCATACATCATCATCACCATCATCATCATCACCATCATCATCACCATCATCTGGACCTCGTTTCCCACCCTAGGGCAGAGTGAGGAGTATCAACATCCAGACAGACCAAACTTGCCCAAATCCAATGGGGCACGCTTCCATTCCATCCATCACCATTCATCACCAATGCCAACCCTCTCTCCATTACACGTGTTTTTACTTCTCTCATCATCCCCATTCATATATATATTGAATAACCATGGGAACAACACACAACCTTGTTGCATGCCCACACTGATCGTGAACCATTCACTTTGATGCCCATTTACCCTCATGCATGCCTCACTACTATCATAAAAACTCTTGATGGCACCTAGCAGCTTACTATCTACACAGTACATGCACAAAACCTTCCACAATCCTTCTATGTCTACTTTGCTGTATGCTTTTTCCAGATCCATAAATGCCATAAACACTTTACAATCCTTCTCACAAGCCTTCTCCACTACCTGTCTCACTGCAAATATTTGATCCACATATCCTCTGCCACTCCTAAACCCACCCTGTTCATCACTCACTAGGACTTCTGATCTCTCTCTTGCTCTCTCTATAATAATTCTTCCATTTACCTTCCCTACAACACTCAATAAACTTATGCCACGATAATTCTTGCACTCACTTCACTCACTTTTACTTTTGCTCACTGTAAGTTGCCATTTTATGATGCCTGCAATTTAGTCCTTAAAAAAAAAAAAAAAAAAAAAAAAAAAAAAAAAGTGTGCCTATCAGAGATCCACTGCTACCTATATATCTATATATCTAATCTGCCAGTTTCCCTAAATTTACAGTACCAACTACAATAACAATAATAATAATAATAAAAAACATATTCCAATAACAAACTCTACGACTCACTCTAAAAAGTATAAAATCATGTGGCATTAGCTGGAATAGGATCTCCTATATACTGCCCATCTGGGTTACAAATTTCTCTAACTTGACCAACACCTGATCCTGCAAAGCCTTGCTTAAATCATTCAGTGTTCCACCAGCTTGATCTTAATGTGATTTTAGGACAGCTCATCCTATAAGAATAATAGGATGGCATGAGTTGACAGAAGGCAGGCCAACATGGGGATGACATATCTGTGGCCATCCTTTCCTCAGATTAAGGCATCTGGCTATAGATAGACAGAACACACTCTGGCTCCTATGATTCACACCAAGAATAAAATCATCTGATGTTGGCTGGAATATAAAACTAGAGCTGTTCTAAACATGGACGGGTTAAGGGACAGAACCTATAATAATGACAGGATCATTAAAACTCTCAGACTCCTACAACAGTACAGTACTGTTTCACTTAGGCAATATTAGCCATTTCACTTAGGCAATATTAGCCAGTAGAGGAAAAGCAAAAACAGAAGGGAAATATCAGGAAAACTTTCATTCCCCATGTACTGTCCACAACATGAAACTCTATTCTAATTTAGAATTACTCAGGTTCATAACTCTCACCCATTCACACCAACCCATATTTCCTCACTCAAGCTCCATGACCTATAACTCTGATTTTGAACAGACTGTAGTTACAAATGATGGAGTGGGAGTGAGGAGTGTGGACAGGAGTAGAGAGTCGTAAATCAAGGCCAAGTATAATACCAATTGGGAATAAACTATACCATACTCAATGCTGGAGAGGGACACCTTTGTGAGGTGGTACTAATATAACCATGCAGCTCCACTGTCCTGTTCTACAAACACCACTCAACTCCCTCTCCATCCCCTCAAACTTCAGTCAGCAGTCCACCAGTTTCATGTCCAGACGATCCTAAGGCCACAACAACCACAACCAACTACAGTAATATACTCACCAACAAAGCCTTCTCAGCCATACTGGTATTCTCATCCAATGCAGTCTGCAGTGCTCGATTTAGCTGCTCACATTCCTCTTCGAGTGCCTTATTACGAGCCAGTAGACCATTCACCTGTCAGGGCATGTCATTTTGAAACTCTATTTACTGTACCTATCAAGTTATTTACCTATAATACTATTCCAATGGGATGAGAAGATGTAGACATAGCACTTTTTACTCTCTAGGGACATACAGGTAATCAGGTATACCCCAGTTTAACGATGCAATTGGTTAGGCAAAAACCCATCATTAGGCGGGGTATCATATATCAGGATAGGTTTAACATGTAAAGTAATGGGACGCGTTTTTCAGCCTTGGGTTTCCTCCCCAGCCAGGTCCAAAACCCACCCAAATGAGCCCAAAAACAAGTTTAAAGCCAATCTAAATGGCCTAACAGCTGTAAAAGAAGTTAACCTAAGCCTAACACCTGTAAATACCTCACTAAAACCAACAAATAAAATCTGAAAATCATCAAATATAAGTTTGGAAAAAATCAAACTTAGTAAACTGTACCCCAAAATGACAATGTTCACCCCACCTATGGCTAAAACACATCAATCTAAGTCTGAAAACTGTTTATAAATCAACCTGAACACTCAATTTTAATCTAAAATATCGTCAATATCAGTTTTAAAAAAAATAAAATAAAAATAAAAACCCATCGTTAAACCGGGGTTTGGCCATCGTCAGGTGGGGTATAGTGGTATTTCTACCCCCATCGTTAAGCCGGGGTATCGCATCTAGGGGTATCGTATATCAGGGTATTACTGTACTCTAAAGACAGAAGAAAGCCCAGCAATAATCGCCTTTCACGACACAACTGGGCCACTAGCAACTTTAACTCCTAAGTCAATGAGCTTTTGCATTAGGTATGAATGAGTCTTCTTGGTTACTACAGTTAGTTTGATCATAAGTGCCAGATGTTCACATCAATTTTTAAATGATTATCTATTGTTTATGGGTAAATAAGAGTATATTATATCCACACACAATTTCATTATTATTACTTTGCAGCCAGCAATATATTTTAATAACCATCTTCCAAAAAATAAACCATGATGCTTACTTCAGTGCTGGATGCCTCTCCTGGTTGTCCGGCACTAGAACCTGATGCCAACAGTTGAACCTGAAGCTGTAACACCTGAAATATAAGAATTCAGGCTCAAGTACCCGCTAATAAATCATTATCAACCTGACTTTATTCCCCTCCATCTAAGGATGGGGTGAGACAGGGTCAAGAAAACACTGAATGAAAAAACATACCAGTAATAGAGGAATTAGCAATTGACATCATGCCCAGTGAAATGGGCCACACAATCCACAGTCCACTCATTTCATGACTCCACCTCGTAAGTAGGATCCTCCAGAAATAATCTCATTGGGACACTGCTTCATTTATGAAGGCTTCAACATGCTTAGATCTGTTGGCCTTGGTCACCTAATGGTGGCTCCCCATGCTGCTCAATCTCTGGCAGCCTCCCTATTCAATACATTATCCCTGAGGCCACACTCTATGACCTCGTCCAAGATCTTTTCAGTCTGACTCTCACTACTGTACCCTCAACATTCTCACCTCTCACCCTTTGCACTTAGAAGTCACCTTCAGCCTCTCCACATGCACAGATCATCACAATTTTACCCCTTCTCATCACAACACTAAACCATTTAAGTCCCATCCTTCCTCTCAACTATTCATTCATAATCCCAGGCCTGTTACTTAACCCCTACACCGCGGGCTTGTTTACCAATGACTTGCGTGTGCCGCGGGGTTATTTGGGCTCCGACAGACTCTCAAAAAATATTTGCCAAAAATCAGTTATTAGTCCTAGAATAATAAAATTACATATGCTTATGGCACATACCTTCAGCTTTCTCCTGGAATGATTGTTGAGCCTTCGTCAGTTACTGTAGGACTTGTGGAGACCTCTGAAGTAGGGTAACGAAGTCTCCACTTTACACTTCCCGACAACCCGTAATATGATTACCACAGCCAGATACAAACACTATAAACACTATTCTACAATTTTCAAGTAGTTTGGGATCCATACTAAAAAAAAAAAAACACTGTGAAAGCAATGGAAATTACGAGCGCGTCTGATCGTCGCACTGGCACTAGTTCGCTCTTAGTAGTCTGTCATTTATTATTCATAAAACCCCTCACACTTTATATTTCTATTACTATATAACACTTATATATATCTACAGTCTTTATTCATAAGTTTCCTTCAGTAGTATTAGTTTATTGTCACTGTAGGGATTCAATTTCTTTCAGTAAAATACGTAGCATTCACTTTCTCGTCCTGTATACTGGCATTGAGAGTGAATGTCACTTTCATCTTCACTCTCATAACTCATAGCATTCAGACATGCTAGAGTGAAACTTTCACTTTCATTACTCCCAGGGTATATACTCGTATTCTTATAATACTACTCATTTACATTTCTATTTACGTTCTCTATTTTATTTACGTTATTTACATTTCTATTTTATTTACACTGTGTTGTGCACTGTCACTTGAAATAACTTATAAAACTATTTTCTATTGTTCACGTATATTTACATTCATTACTTTCACTTGCTGTTTACACATTATTTACACATTATTTACAATTCCACTTGCACTGTTTTACTCAATAGAAAGATCGTAGTCACTCTTTTATCAATTGTCAGCCCTTTACCTCTTTCCACACAAGGTTTAGTAGGGGGTAAAGGTCACAGGGCCATTTGCATGGGGGTGAAAAAAGGCCTTGAAGTCAGCAAGAAGAAACATACGTACTCTCGCTTCGGAAGCTGAGAGTAACCTGATAACGGAGGGCCAGCTGGAGGCCTGCTAAGTGGTTATTCAGAGTTACCAATATTACTTCTTGAAACAGCTAAGTCTAGCACTGATATGATTGGCAGGAAATCTAGACAATACATTATAAATTTGGTAGTTCCAGGTGAATGTAAATATCACTTAGGCTTCTCCCTTCCCTCCTTACATGTATATTTATTTCGAAAATAGATTAGAGGCCTACTTGGGAGATATATATTCAGAGCTACCAATGTTAGATCTTGAAACATCTTTGTTTAGCACTGATATGATTGGCAGGAAATCTAGACAATACATTATAAATTAGGTAGTTCCAGGTGAATGTAAATATCACTTAGGCTTCTCCCTTCCCTCCTTACATGTATATTTATTTCGAAAATAGATTAGAGGCCTACTTGGGAGATATATATTTAGAGCTACCAATGTTAGATCTTGAAACATCTTTATTTAGCACTGATATGATTGGCAGGAAATCTAGACAATACATTATAAATTAGGTGGTTCCAGGTGAATGTAAATATCACTTAGGCTTCTCCCTTCCCTCCTTACATGTTTATTTATTACGAAAATAGATTATAGGGCATATTTCAAGGGGAAAAAAACAGCGAAAATTAGCGAATGAGTGCACGTGAGGTGTTGTCAGGTGATAATTAGCCAATTCCAGGTGTTTGGCACTCTCACTTACCTTATTTCTTTCTTGTATATATTATTTGGTATAAGAATAGGGCATAGGGCTTATTTCAATGGATGAAATCAGTGAAAAATTCCAGGGAAGATTTACTTAGCGTAGCACGGCCGGGCAGGCGAGAGGATAGGGTAATGGAGGGGGGGTAGGGAGGGGAGTCAAGAATGGGGAGAAATGGCTAAATTGTCAACAATGGATGGGAGTACAGATGAGATTAGGAGTGCTGACTAGTGTTGGACATTGGCAGTACTGATAGATGATACAAGCCCCCACTTGGAAGCCCGGGTGAATTCAAAATAACACAGAATCACAAAAGCGACGCCCCGCGGTATGATCCCTTGCTCCCAAGCGTCACGAAAGTGACGCCCCGCGGTTAAGGGGTTAACCCCCTCACTGCGGTTAAGGTGGCGAAAGCAACACCCCTGTTGCGGCAATCCACACAAACGTTACCCTCTTTCAATGCAATAATTTTCATATTAATCAACAAGATAAAAAATAAAATAAAATAAAACATGCACAAGAAAGCAAAACCTTTCTTCTTACCTATGAGCATATCAGTGAATGTTCGGATACTCCTATGATGCCGCAGAGAAAGATGGAAGCAATGCTATTTTCGGTGTTTTTTTGCATCGCTGTAATTGCCCGTCACACTCCACCACTCACACCGTCGCTCACCACACTTCACAACAGTTACCCATTTTCAGTGCAATAGTTTTCATATTAATATACAAGATAAAAAATAAATAAAACAGGCACAAGAAAGCAAAACCTTTCTTCTTACCTATGAGCACAGCAGTGAATGTTTAAATACTCCTACGATGCCATCAAGAGAGGTGGAAGCAACACCATTTTCGGTGTGTTTTTGTGTCACTGTAGCTGTTCGTCATGCACCACCATCCACACCACCACTCACCACGCTTCATTTCCCAACTACGCACCACTATACACATCACTTTCTTTGCATTATCTTGAATGGTTCACTTGGCACTTCAAAATCGTTATGATACAAACATTATAAAAAAAAAATAGTGTGATACTGAACCATGAAAAACTACTCAGTTATAGTAAATGACTGTAAACTCAATGAAGATATGACATACACCAAACACTCTCACTTTCCTTATATTTTAGTCTTACTCTCTATCACTTACTTACATTGTTGTGATACTAAATTGTGAAAAACTACTCAATACGGTAATAGTAAGTGACGCTTAACTCAATGAAAGATATTTACATAGCCTATGCCAGCCACTTTCAATTTCTTTATATTTTAGTTACTTACACTTACTTTCTATCACTTATTTACATTTGTTCAATCACTTTTGCACAGGGGGCTACAAGTGGATGAGTGTGTGAAAGTTACGGTGGTGTGACATTGGTGGACTGGTGCCACTTGAAGCGTGGTGTGATGACTTATTTTTTCAGAGGATTCTGTCTTTCTTTCCTTCATTCTCTCCTTGTCCTTCTGCCTACGGGTGACTTTACACTCCCTCTTCTGTCTTTCTTTCCTTCATTCTTTCCACTTCCTTCAGCCTGTGGGTGACTCTACACTGAGTGACAAGCCAAATGGTTTCCTGTGCACCAAGAAACCATTTACTACGCTGGGTGGTAACCATATAACCAAATTTTGGCGCCTGGTGGTTTAGTGGGGTAATTATTGAGCTCCAATCGGATTGAGCTGGTGAAGGTTTATATCCAAGGAGTGGTTGGGGTTGATTGCTCATGTAATGCCACTCAGGGATGAGTGACGCTGGTCACTCTCATCTTAAATGTCAGGACCAACTGCCTAGCCCCGGGCTCCTACGCTGCTCATGGGGCAATGTAGGATTAGATGATGGATGGATGGATGGATTTACAGTATACTGTAGTCCATACTAGAATCACTAGACTCACTGTCACTAGAAGGTGAATACTTTCTTTTCTGTGGAATATGACTTCTAGCACCTCTTGGTAACACCAAGCGAAGTTGAGGGCTGGGACGAATGCAATGAACCACCTGTAGATCCCACGACTTTCTGAAGCAAACTGGGCTCATGTGGTTTTGTAATACGTGACACAGTGTGGAGGATGCTAAAAGGCCTACCTGGCCACCCCAAGCATGAATGGATTAATACACGAAGTACTCACACCCAAATACAGGGCGCAACTTTTGAAATTGAGTCGTGGATGTTAAGTGGAATGGCGCAGCCTGTTGATTGGACCTTTTAAAGGGAACCTCGCAGCCAAGGGGTTAACCCTTTCATACCCATGCCACAGGGTGTCACGTAACCCGCTCATCCCACCCTCCCGACCATAAATGTGCATAAAGAATAATTAACAGAAAATACTTCCTTTTTCTTCAGATAAGTATCATCATGTTCTCTTTCCTTGTAAATGCAATATATATAACATACATATTCATTACATACACACATCTTACTTACTGTATGTCAGGAGGTATGGTGGTGGGGTTTGACAATGTAAGTGTTGGGGTGTTCTAGTTTTTTCTTGGCTTTCGTGACACCACTTGGCCCTGGCTGTGATTCCTCTGTCATTTCAGTGTGCCACACCCTGAAGTGGTCCATGAAGCACAGACCTGGATACCCAGAGCACACAGGGCAGTAGCAGATAGTGTCCTTTCTCTTCTTTTCCTTTTTGGTGCACACTCGGCATCTGTTTTGCTTCCTCAACTTTTCATGGCGGACCCAGGCATGACACAGCTCTTTTACTTTCACTGCTTTCATAGTCCTTTTCTTTTTCATGGCCTCCGCCTGTCTGATGAGAGCCTCAGCACCACAACTATGCTCACGCAACCACTGCTGACTGACATCCTTTATGTACTGAAGAAAATCCCCTTTGTACCAAGAGACATTTCTGTATACAATGAATGAATTTGGGAGAATGCAAAACATGAAGTGAATCCCAAGTTTCTTGAACCAGGAAAGGCTCTTCTTTTGAAAGGCATAAGGCTCCAGCAATTAGTCAGCCATATCTATGTTTCCCATTCTACTACTGTATTTCTCAATATGCAGGGGTTTATTGTAGAACAGTTTTTACTCTAAAGTATGTCTTACATTTCTCAACCATGCCAGCTGTATATTTTGTCATAAGTACTGCAACTTCTTTTTTGTCTAGATACTTCACAATGCGTATATTTCCTTGTCTCGCAAACAGTGATTGGTGCCTCTTTAACATCTGTCATAATACTCTTGTGAGGCCCTCTACCACTTCTCACTACCCCAGTCATCATGGTGTTACGTGTTAGCAAGTAATCACTAAGTCGGAGACTGGCATACCAGTTATCTGTCACAATATGTCGACCATGGCCTAATAATAATAAATCCTTCATGAGGTGCACAACAATGTCTTCTCATATGATGAGTTTTTTTGTTGCGGGGTCTTCTACTTTGAGCTCTCCCTTGCCGTAATAGATTTCAAAATTCCAGGAATAGTCATAACGCTTCCTATCACATCCACATGCACACCACAACGCTCCTTTATATCCTCATTCGTCAGCCTGTCTCTCCATGTGACTCCACAGGCTCCTCTTAAATAACTCATTTCCACTGCTCTCACTCTTGACTTGTATCCTTCCAACAACGTCCAAGCTACTGTGTGTATATATATATATATATATATATATATATATATACTATAGATATAGATAGATAGATACATACATATAAAAATATATAATATAATATACTAAGTGACGAGCCAAATGGTTTCCTGAACACTAGGAAACCATTTACTGTGCAGGGTGGTAACCATATAACCAAATTTTGGCGCCTGGCGGTTTAATGGGTAATTACTGCACTCCAATCAGATTGAGCCGGTGAAGGATGATATCCAAGGGGTGGTTGGGGTTTATTGCTCATGTAATGCCAATCAGGGATGAGAGAGGCTGGTCACTCTCATCTTAAATGTCAGGACCAACTTGCCTAGCCCCAGGCTCCTACACTCCTCATGGGGCAACATAGGATTGGATGATGGGTGGGTGGATGGATGGATGGATATATATATACATACATACTGTATATATATATATATATATATATATATATATATATATATATATATATACTCTATATATATATATATATATATATATACTCTCTCTCTCTCTCTCTCTCTCTCTATATATATATATATAGATATATATATATACATATACAGCATATACAAGCTCGCCACGATCATGTGACTTTCGTTCCAACTGTTGTGCATTTGGCGCGAAACCACGTAAGTTTTAACTACCCGGTACTCCTTATTTTGCTCCATAGACCCTCCTAAATGTGGTGTTTTGCTGTTATCTCTCATTGGTAATCAATATGAAGCTCTTTAAGTGGTTAGAAGGTTAATTTAATGTTATAACTTACAAATACAGTACTGCACAGCAAAACTTCAACATACAAATACGTAAACACAAGGCAACATTCCGACGCCGATCAGTTTTGGGACAATTCAGCGTCACAAAAATAACAAGACAATTTTCATTCATTCATTCATTGCCAGATGCCATGTATCCCAAACGGGGTGGCCAAGGGCTTAGAGTTAATTGTTTTACAGGGAGGGGCACTAATCCTCCACCAACCCCACCTGACACGTGGGGAAAACGTTATGCCAACAGCATCTGGTGTTCCCAGGCGGTCACCCATCCAAGTACTAACCAGACCCAACGTTGCTTAACTTCACTGATCGGACGGGAGGCAGTGTACTCAACGTGGTATGGCCACAGTTTGCTGTCATTAATTAAGACAGCTATGGGTGACGCTAGAATATAATTCAAAGGCGACTACAGCGAAGAAAAAACAAGTTAATTATTGACTAAAGGTGCAACTAATAAAAAATATCCAAAGCCTATGCTATTGAACACAGACTTTCTTTGATGGATCCCTAGTTATTAAAGTACTGATTAATTAATCTATCTATCTATCTATTGCCAGATGCATCAATCCCGTTCGGGGTGGCCACAAACAAATCGTCTTCATGTCGCCTAGTCCCCCGCCATTTCACTGCCCCGCTCCCAACTCACACCCCCTCTCTCTCATATACCTTTCCACCCCATCCCTCCGTCTCATCCTCGGCCTCCCCCTCCCTCTTCCCCCTCCAACTCACTCACATACACTCTCTTCGTCAGTCTTTCACCCTCCATCCTCTCCACATGGCCAAACCACCTCAGTGTGTTCCTCATAACGCTTCCTATCACATCCACATCCACACCACAACGCTCCTTTATATTCTCATTTGTCAGCCTGTCTCTCCATGCGACTCCACAGGCTCCTCTTAAATAACTCATTTCCACTGCTCTCACTCTTGACTTGTGTCCTTCCAGCAACGTCCAAGCTTCACTTCCATACGTTAGAGTTGGTATCACAATACTGTCATGTAATAACTTTTTCACTTCTATGCTCACTTCCCTGCTTCTTATCACTGCTTTCAAAGAACCAGCAACCTTTCTTCCCTGCTGTACCCTTTCAAGCACTTCACCCTCAAAACCTCCAGCCGTACTCGTCACACTACCCAAGTACTTAAACGTACTCACATTTTCCAATTCCTCACCATCCAACCTTGCTGTACATTCACTGACTTCACCTCTCTCAAAGACCATCACTTTACTCTTCCCTACATTCACCTTTAGATTCCGTTTCTTACACACACTCCCAAACTCATCCACCAAGCCTTGCAGCTCTCCTTCGTCTTCACTCAACAACCCAGTATCATCTGCAAACAACAGTACAGGGAGTTTCCAAACACTACCCTCTCTCACCAGGGCCACTCCAACATCTACTACCCTACCTTGTACCTCTTTTATTATCCCATCCATGTACAGATTGAACAACCATGGAGACATGATACATCCCTGTTTCAACCCAACCTTCAAAGAGAAAAATTCACTCAGTTCACCATCCACACGTACTGCAGCCTTAGCACCATCATACATACTCTTCACAGCATTCAACAACTTCCCATCTACTCCATATATTCTTAATACTTTCCACAATCCTTGTCTATCTACCCTGTCATATGCTTTCTCCAAATCCACGAAAGCTGCATACAACGTCTTTCCCTTCTCTAGAAACTTTTCCACTAAAGATCTAAGAATAAATATCTGATCTACACAACCTCTTCCCTTCCTAAAGCCTCCCTGTTCTTCTCCAACTAATTCCTCTGTTCTTTCTCTAACTCTGTCAAAAAGTATCCTACCATACACTTTTCCTATTATACTAAGAAGACAGATGCCCCTATGACTACCACACACTTCTTTTTCCCCTTTTCCTTTGTACAAGGGAATAATTAATAATAAGTATATTTATAGAATGACGGGGAATTGTCCAGCGCGCAAATTGTCCTGACAGGGAATCGTCCATGTTTTGACAGGCAATTATCTGACGGCGAATTGACTTGAAGAAGCATTGGGTGAGCGATAAACTACACAAATATATTTGGTAATATTCTGACAATTTAGTTTATAAAATAAGTAATCAAAACTGGATGAAGTGAAGTTTAAAACACTGTCAACTGCACATTGGGATTTGATATAACAACACGTGCCACCCTTGTTACAGAAGTTTGTAAGGAGATGGTAACTGGGATGAGGAGAAAATGGAAAATGTGGGTGCATTTAAGTACTTGGGTAGTGTGATGAGTAAGGATGGAAGTTTAGAGGGTGAAGTGCTTGAAAGGGTACAACAAAGAAGATACGATGCTGGTTCCTTGAAAGCAGTGATAAGAAACTAGGAAGTGAGAATGGAAGTGAAAAAGTTACTACATGACATTATGGTGATACCAACTCTAACGTATGGAAGTGAAGTTTGAACCTTGTTGGAGGGACACAAGTCAAGAGTGACAGCAGTGGTGATGAGTTATTTGAGAGGAATATGTGGAGTCACATGGAGAGACAGACTGACAATTAAGGAAGCAAAGGAGTGTTGTGATATGGATGTGGATGTGATAGGAAGTGTTAGGAGAAATAAACTGAGATGGCTTGGCCATGTGGAGAGGATGGAAAGTGAGAGACTGATGAGAAGAGAGTATGTGAGTGAGGTGGAGGAGGGGAGAGGGAGCAGGAGGCCAAGGATGTGATGGAGGGATGGAGTGCAGAGGTATATAAGAGAGAGGGGTGTGAGCTGGGAGCAGGGCAGTAAAATGGCAGGGGACAGGGCGAAATGAAGGCAGTTTGTTTGTGGCCACCCCTTACGGGATTAAGGCATCTGGCAATAGACAGATAGATAGACAGAACTCACAGAGAGCACTGTCTGTAGCAATGGGCAATTTTTGTCTGTTACTATGAAATGAACGGTAAAATGGCATAAATGGAACAGATTTATACTAAAGGTTTAATATACAAACATTCCGCATATGCTGGACAGATGGTATAATAGATAAACAGCAGAACCTCTCATGAATTCACATCTCACAGCACCATCAAGTCTTTACTTATATTTTTGCTACTAACCCTCTGAATCTCATGGGTGCATATCTGAGGAAGCAGTGTCACTGGCAGGACCACAGCAGGTGTGGATGAACAAATGAAGCGACAAACCAAATCAAAACATCAAATTTTCTTCATAGAAAAACCTATATTAATTATTCGTGGGGTAACAACAATTACTGATTTAATATCACACTAACAAAAAAGGGGGCCAAAACTTACCATTTTTCAACACATTGTATTTATATGACAGAAGTTAAAAATGGATGATATTAAAGCACAGAAATAATTGGCACAGTCGTGTAATACATCTCTAAAGGAGCATTTCATGATGGTGATGTTTATAACATGTCTCAGCTACAGGTATATTTTGCTCATGCTGCAACTACTAATTATTTACTCCCAATATGCACCTCATTAACTGTTTTAAGGTATGTGGTCTGTGTCGTTATTATTATAATATCTACTGTGTTTCATGCAATTTAAACATTTACTGTAAGCTCAATGTAGATAAAAATGCCAACATCTCACAGTCCTGAGTCTTTCTTAGACTATTATTTATTGTTTTAGTATCTCAAAGAACTACATCGCACAGTAGGTACCAGTATGGGTGTCTATACTGATCATGAAATGTGAGATTCTGCTGTATACAGTAAAAGTCCAATATTTCGTCATCCAAATCCCCGGCAAATCTGACATTTCGGCAGTTTTGAGAAATAGTCCCATTTACGAAAATCTCCGATCGTTCGGCAGATTCTCCGATTTTTTTCGTCAGTCTTGAAATTCTCCATGAGGCTCGCCAGCTAGCTACCCGCCTTTACCCGCCTTAGTGAGTGAGATAGTGAAAGTGATGGAACGAGTCTACCACTGCCACGAAGCTCAGAGGCTAGCTCTTTCTCCTATAGCACAAAGAGAGGACAAACATGTAGTGAGTCTAGCATGGGAAAGAGAATCTGTTTCGCCATTCTTCCGCCATTCTTCCGAGTTGTTGCCGTGCTGCTGCCGACTTCTCTTGATTCTTCTGTGTGCTTTGTGAACTTTGTACCGAAATACCTCTGAAATTACTATTCGAGTGTGCTGTAAGCACCGTAACATCAGACAGGAGCTTTGTAACACCTGAGTGGACCAGCCGTGTGTTGTGAACAGTATAAATATCTTCTGCGTGCTTTGAAAATGGCCTCAACGTGTGGAAAGTTAACTGGTGTTAGCAAGAAGCGTACACATAAGATGTTGACTATTGCTCGGAAAATTGAGCTGTTGAAAAAATTAGAGGCTGGCATGAGTAGGAAACAGATTATGGATGAGTTTAACGTAAGCTCCTCTGCTCCCTCCTCTCCATCACCAACAGCAGTCTCTGAACCTCAAGCTCTACTGCCGCAGCAACAGGGAGAAGAGTCCTTAGAGCCTGTTGCAGGACCCTCTACTGCTGGGGACTTCTTCCAGCAGTAGCAGACTCCAATCAACCCCTTCTATTGTACATATGTAAATAAGGAACCTACTATAAGTTTAGGTAAGTGCATGTGAACTTGTAGGCCTACTGTACCATTACATGTATATACAGTATGTTCACTAATTTCTTTATTTTTCATATTCATGTATAGTACTGTATTCATTACAGTATTGTACAGTATCAAACAGTATACAGTACTCTATCCAAACACATTTGTAATGATGTGAGTAATGATGATAGTGTTCACCGAAACATATAAGGTACTGAGTGGGTAGGGTTTTCGATAATTCGGCAATTTTGATATTTCGGCACTTGCCTGGTCCCATAGATGCCAAAAATTCGGACTTCTACTGTATGGGTGCTATGGTATGGAAGAATGGTCTTTAGGAAGGATATGCAGAACTACTGAGTGGATGAAAGGAATACATTGACATGGTATAGTCATACATAAGAAGCACACACAGATGGGGTGACAAAGTTTGTAAAAGTGAGGGTGATGTTGGTAAAGTAGACCTTTTGTGGTATGCAAGATGAGAAAGATGTGTGAGAAAGGAAAGCAAATGAAGAGTGCTAGAGGAGAGAAAGGGAGAGGTATGTGAGAATAAAGTAGCCTAAATGCAGTTCTGCCACTGCCATCCTCTATCCAAGGATTTCCAGGAGGAAGCAAAGTGTCAGAGATAATGATGATGTGATGAAGGACTGAGGTGAGGAAAGACTCCTTAACCCCTTAAACGCAGATCGTCTTGTTTGCGATGCTCGGCAAAAAGGACATAACGGCGGATCGTCGCATTTGCAATTCTAGTAAATTTTGAATTACCGCGGGCAAGCAGGCTCCAGCTGGTATTGTCTATCAGTACCACCACCCTTTAGCTACAACTAGCATACTTTACCTTTGTACTACTGACCTCAGTTGTTGCCAAATATCACGTTTTTCCCCCATCCCCCCCCCCAACCACGGCCCAGCCAGCCTGGCTGTGATACATGGCAGCGCTCTGAGCACTCAGAACTGTAAATCTGCGCTCTCCTCTCACAAGCAGTTTATGCTAATAGGAAAGTCTTGTTTCCCCAGTTGTAACACTAGCTTTTTTTTTCACGGTTTGCCCCTGTTTAGCGTCAGTTTACTGCAGGCTTTCAAAGTGACATTATGGCGAGTTCTAGCTCTTCCCAGTCAGTGCAAGCAGCTGACAGGAACGAGAATAAAGTGGCGGGCGTAAGGCAGAATAAAAAGCACGCCATGGTGATCTATTGGGAAGTAATATGATTGAAAATAATGTAGTATACATGTTTTTAGCTGTGAAAATGGAAATGTTTGTTGAGTGACGGGAAGACCGCCGCCAAAATAATGTAGTATACATGTTTTTAGCTGTGAAAATGGAAATGTTTGTTGAGTGACGGGAAGACCGCCGCCAAAATAATGTAGTATACATGTTTTTAGCTGTGAAAATGGAAATGTTTGTTGAGTGACGGGAAGACCGCCGCCATGGTGCATGTTGGCTGTATGCTCCGTTGATTTTAGCCTTATTTTCAGTGCTTATTGTACAAATACGGATTCCAAACTACCTTTACGTTGTAGTATAAAGTTTACTGTGACAGAATGAGGCTGTGGTAGAGGGGAAACCGGGTTGCTGGAGGTGTGAAAGTGAAGATTTGGTTACCCAACTTTGCAAGTCTCCACAAGGCCTTGGGTAGTCCACGAAGGCTCAACACCTGTCTCTGGAGAAAGCTGAATGTAAGTACTATCTGCCATACCAAATATAATGTTCTAGGGTTAATCTCTGATTTTTGGCTAATATTTTCCTACAGGTACTCAGACCGCGATACAACCCCACCACTCGGAGGGGGGGTCAACTGTTCACGGCCACGTAAAAAAATAAATAAAATAAAAATAAAAAAATAAACTATTACAATGAGCTCACCTGCTGCCGTAGTCGAGCCAGTTCTGCAGCCTGTGGATCCCTATTGATGATGGGTTTGTTTTTAATCTTACGAGCACGGTCGGCATAGCGCAGTGTGCTTAAAGTCTCCTCCAGATTGCTGTCGGCTGGAGAAACACACGCTACCATCACCGTGTGTGAATTTCCACCCAGCGAGTCTGTAACAATATACTAGTAGTAACATTATAATTCTGTGTGGCTGGTGATCTAGTGGGTTCAGGTGCTTCCACCAAATGTGGCTGATAAGTTTCTACTATCAAGGGGTTGCTTGGGTTTAATGCTAATGTAATGCCAATCACAGAGAAAAGCAACTGGTCATCTCATCTTAAATGTCTGGAATATGTAACCCTGCCCCATGTCTTGACACTCCTGATGAGCAAATAAAGGCAAAATGTACAATACTGTATTCCTCCTCATCAAGAAACTGGCGAAGTTATCTTTAATTCCATCCTTCTGATGACCTATTTTTAATGTTCTTGTTATTGTAGCCCCAAGTCCATTAGCATGTGAAACCTGGTAGATTGCAGGGTGAGGCTACCTTTCTACTGCTGACTACCATCCTCCTTGCAGGGGACATGGGGGAAGTTAAGGGACGTTTGTATAACTGAACATCTCCACTGCCCAGTATCGGTTCCAACATGTAAAAACATCTCTCTCTAGCAAACACAAGAATAAGCATTTGTTCTTACCATCTTTGGACTATTTTATTCAGGTTATGAATGCTCAAACTGGAGGAGTTAAATAATGCCTTCATTTATCCCATCACTACAGGAGGTTTTCAAGTGCTGAGTATAATCATCTACAGGTTGCAAGAATATAAAAGGGGACACCTTCAAGTGGTGGCACTGATGTAACCAAGAGGCTGAACTGCCTGGTTATACAAAGGTCCCTCAATTATTTCCCTATCCCCCAAAAGGGGGATGGTAACTGCAGACATGCAGCTTAAGCCAAAAG
The DNA here is from genome assembly GCF_032717465.1 of Coenobita brevimanus. NCBI lineage: Eukaryota > Metazoa > Arthropoda > Malacostraca > Decapoda > Coenobitidae > Coenobita > Coenobita brevimanus. The sequence continues at coordinate 65,858,847 of NC_137054.1, forward strand.
TCCACCAGATCTGCATTTCAGATGAGCTTGAGGCCACATCATGATCATAATCATCATTATCATCATCATCATCCTGACCACATTTTTCCAATCTAAGGATGGGGGGAGGTAGGTTTCACAGAGCAAGAAATAAACTTGACGGAACGAGAACTAACCAAAGTCTGCCCAGTTAAATGGATCACACTCTTATTCACTCACTATTCAAATCCCGAGAATTTTGGCTTCATTTAACAGGAACACCTTCCATGCATATGGACTTCTTACCTAACTACAGTATCATACGAAGACACTCTGATGACTATCAGGTTAAATGGGATGCCAAATCCTAGTCACAGTCTCCTCTAAACAAAATTTTTCCTAACAATTCAATCCACTTTCTGCTTCCTAGCATCATCAACCTTCATACATCATGTTCTAACACACTTATACCATATCTACCCATCTTCTTCTTGGCCTACCATGCCTCTTTCTACTTCACTCTCATTCAGATACATCCTTTTCACCACTCAATTCACACAGTCTCTCCATGTGACCATACCATCTAAACACAAGTTTTATATATATATATATATATATATATATATATTCACACTCAACCCCCTGCTATCACGCCTAATTGGTCACAGCAAGCGCACATGATAGCTGAATACGCAATAGCTGAACTGAACAATCAATGGGAAAATTTCTAATTGGTTTTTCAGTGGCCCATTTATCTAACTTTTAACCACTTTATGCCTGCGATTTCCTGCCAATCTCTCCTCCAACATGAAATAAAGCATTATTATATTAATAATAACAGTATAATGAATAAATAAACAACATAAAAGGCCATCAAACTTTTATAAGGATTAAGGCTTGGGTGGTTTGATGGGTTCTGAGGCTTGGGAGTGGCTTAATTGCCACCAGATCTCTTTAGCTGTCTCCATGCTTTCTTAGTGTCCACAAGTAAAGGGGGTATCACACGGTACATCGTATCAGGAATGGCCCAGGAAGATATAAGTGGAACAAAACTTGCACGCTATCACACACGTTCCTCATACTGTTGCCAGAGCCCCGTCTCAGTTGTAAACATGTGATTACTTTATTGACATCACAGTTTTCTCGGCATAGGAAATATTAACTATTTGTAAGGGTTTCAAAACGATTGATATTTATTCTAAAATAGTATTAATAAGTATTCAGTGTTAGGCTAAATTTCAATGCTGTAGTACGATACAGTCTTTTGAGTCGAATGGGTTTTGTTCACACAGTTTTGCCCGTCATATCCTCGGCAAGAATCCGTTCAGATGCACTCCAAATGACCGTGGTATCGTCGACAATTTTACCACGTTACCGTTCTGATGAACCATCGCATCCTTGGCAAACCTCGTATGAAGTGCCGTGTGAATAAGTTTCGCTTAGCCTGTCTTCAAACTAGAAGCGTGATAGCGGTCTTGGGATGCATGATATCATGTATGGTTCTGCATTTGATATGTGCGCAATAGCAGATAAACGCGATAGTTGAACGCGCGATAGCAGGGGGTTGAGTGTATATATATACCGGTATATATATATAGTACATATATCCATCATTCAAACCTACATTGCCCCATGAGAACCGAAGCAGCCCAGGGTTAGGCAAATTCGTCGTGACATTTAAGATGAGAGTGACCAGTCTCACTCATCCCTGAGTGGCATTATGTGAGCAATAAACCCCAACCACCCCTTGGATATAACCCTACAAAGGCTCAATCCGACTGGAGTGCTTTAATTACCCACTAAACCACTAGGCACCATGATTTGCTTATATGGTTACCACCCACTGTAGTAAATGGTTTCCTGGTGTACAGGAAACCATTTGGAGTGTAGTCACCCACAGGCAGAGAGAAGAGGAAAGAATGATGGAAAGAAAGAAAGAAGAGGGAGTGTAAAGTCACCCAGAGGCAGAAGGAAGAGGAAAGAATGAAGGAAAGACAGAAAGAAGAGGAAGGATGGAAGAGAGGAAAGGGCAGACACCCAAAGCAGCACTACACAGTGAACTTCTGATAATCCGGCATCCGACGATTCGGAAAATCCAATGGATTGGAATTTTCAGCCCAGGGTCATTTTTAGCTTTTTTGGGTAAAAAATCAAGAAAAATTGGAAAAAAAAACTGAAAAATATCGATGGTACTGCTGTACCACCCCAACACTACTAGCACTAATATGACCTCAAACAGCCTACATCTGCACCGCACTACAAAGTATAAGTAAAGAAAACAGTCAATTTTTAATTATCAGATTATGGCATCTGGCAATAGACAAATACAGTTGATAGAGAGATAATTTATTATTATTATTTTTTTTTTGGGGGGGGAAGTTTTGAACATTTTCAGGTAACTGTCTGATGATCCGGAAGGTCCGTGGGCTACTGCATTTTGGATTAAAGGACTTTTACTGTATATATATATATATATATATATATATATATATATATATATATATATATCATCATCATTCCCGCCCTAGGGCAGGGTGAGGAGAAGCAATGTCCAGACATTCCAAGTTTGCCCAATTCAATGGGCCATGCTTCCATTCACTCATCATTCAAGATCCGGAATCCTGGCTCTATCTGATACGCCAAAAAACTTCATCATTCTATAGCTCCACATAAATATATCTGATAGGAGACCATCCAGATGCTGCCGCATTAAAAAAGGGTTGCCAAATCCCTGATCATGCACTTCTCCTTACAACATTCATCCAGCCAACTCAATCTCATCAGTTCCCTTACCTCACCGACTTCCATACCTATCCTCTTCACATCCTCTTCCACCATATCCCTCCGCATTCTCCTTTGCCTACCTCACTTCCTCCCTTCGTCAAAGTCACTCAGATATACCTTTTTCACCACTCTATTGTTACCCATTCTCCACATGATAATACCAATTTCAGTGCACTGTTCTATTCTGCTGTCCACAGACTTCCTCACTCCACATCTTTCACAAAACACATTTTAATGTATCTTATTTACTCTGTACTCCATATACATTCCTCAGCACTCCCATCTCCACTGCTCTTACTCTTGACATTTCATTTTCATGCCACACCATAGTCTCACATCCATATGTTAAAGTTGGCACTAACATTCTTCCATGTAAGCCTCATGCAGCTACAACACTCAACCCTCTGTTTTTTATCATGGCCTTCATAACACCAGCTACTTTCCTTTCTTGTGTCACTCTAATTTCCACTTCTTTTGCACATTTTCCTCTCTTTTCTATCACTGAACCCAGGTATTTGAAATCTCACCAATTCCAGTCTCTCCATTCACTGTAACATCACACTGGGAGTTACCATCTCTCTCGATTACCATCACTTTACTCTTTTCTACATTTACTCTCAAGGCACGACGATCACAGACATCAGCAAAACTCTGCACTAGTCTATCAAATTCTTGTCCGCTATTTGCAAGTAGTGCTGCATCATCACCATACAAAAAATTTGAGATATTCCATCCATAACCATTCATTACCAATGCCATCCCTCTCTCTCCATTACTCGTGTTTTCATTTCCGTCATGACTCCATACATATATATACTGAACAACCATGGGGATATCACACAACCTTGTTGCACACCCACACTGATCGTGAACCATTCACTTAGATGCCTAATTACCCTTACACCTGCCTCACTATCATCATAAAAACCCTTTACAGCACCTGGCATAGAATTTGCTTAAAATAAGACCTTAGTACAAATTCTACTTGATTACCCCGTTTTAGAGTTAGAAATTATGAAAAAAATCTTAGATTATTTTGGGAGACATTGTTTGTTTAAAATGAGGAATTACTGTATCTTACCTTGCAGTAATCTTGTTAGTTTTGAGTCTCTATATGGTATATGTCCTCTGCTGCCTTCCTCACACAAAGCTGAGATTACATTTCCGAGGGCGAGAAGTCCCTTGTTGATGTTCACACCCTCCTTAAATCTTTCTCCTGTGGCTCCTGTCTTCTTGGCTCGCTCACTCCCAGCAAGGTCCACCATGTGGAACTTTGCACTCACGATGCTCTCCCTGAAAATGCACCACAATCATCATCTAATCAACAACACCACTGTTCATCGCCACCACCTGCATCATGATTATCAACACCATCACCACCACTACAATCATTAACATCTGCATTACCATCACTATCATCATTATCTATATCAGTTATGTCATCATCATAATCACCACCACCACCACCACCACCAACATAAACATCATTATCATGACCTTTCCTCATACAATGATATGGATCCATCCATCCATCATCCAATCCTACATTGCCCCATGAGGAGCATAGGAGCCTGGGGCTAGGCAAGTTGGTCCTGACATTTAAGATGAGAGTGACCAGCCTCACTCATCCCTGAGTGGCATTATATGAGCAATAAACCCCAACCACCCCTTGGATATAAACTTTCGCCGGCTCAATCCGACTGGAGCTCCGTAATTAGTAATAACCCACTAAACCACCAGGCGCCAAAATTTGGTTATATGGTTACCACCCAGCATAGTAAATGGTTTCCTAGTAAACAGGAAACCATTTGGCTTGTCACTCTGAAGAGTCACCCACGGGCAGAAGGATGAGGAAAGAAAGAAGGAAAGAAAGACAGAAGAGGGAGTGTCAAGTTGCCCGTAGGCAGAAGGACGAGGAAAGAATGAAGGAAAGAAAGACAGAAGTTTGGAAGGAAAGAATGATGGAGGAGAGGAAAGGGCAGACATCCGAGAGCAGCACTACACCGAGTGAGTGGATGGTATGCAAAATTACATAATAGATGTAGATGATATCTTGATGGAGGTGGTTATGATGATAGTCCAGAAAGCCATATATGAGAAACAAAACCATAATGGGAGTACAGTCAACCCTTGGCTATCACGAGTAATTGGTACCCTAGGCGACCCGCCATAGCCAAAATCGCGATAGCCATACTTAAGAACTAATGGGAAAAATTCTAATTGGTTCCCCGACCTCCAACTTTACCCCAACCTTACCCTATTTTCACATCTCCTTCACTAAAATACCTGGGATTACAAACCAATGCTGCAAATTAACAACAGTACAGTACATAAAGGTTATAAATAAAACAGAATTAACTGTAATAAGCCATTTTACTTAACATTTTTGGAGAGGATGAGGGGCTTGGGTGGGTTGAAGGGGTTCTGAGGCTGGGGTGGAGTATTACTGGCCACCCCTCTGACGTTCTATCTCGTCTTGGAATTGATCAGCTTCATCAGGAGTCTGGAAGGGACCCTGAGCATAAGGCAGGTTCTTCCTCTTCCTCACTTGCTGTCCTGGGTTAGCCGCGTTACGTGCACCAATGGTAGGAGGGTTGGATGGGGTATTGGTGGCCATTGTGGTTGAACAATAGGTCTTCACGGCTATAGCTGCTGTCGACTGGTAACGCTGACTCTCTCTGAACCTTGGCAGGAAGGATGGGTAGCTGTAACCATGTCTTGGGCCAATCAGCACTCGGGTAGCCTGTGACATCGCGCCAATCACGGCGCGAGTATACGCATGGGCGGAGCCCACGCGATTTGAATGTTTCTGGCCGACCATCGTCCGCGATAGCAGTATTTGAGGTCGCGATAAAGGTAATTGTGTTGCATTTCACCTGTCCGTGATAGCCATGAAACGCAATAGCAAAACCCATGATAGCCAAGGGTTGACTGTACTAATAAACAACATGCCCAATGAAATGGGCTACACATTCACTCACTCTCCATCCATGCCAAAAAAGAAAACTGACTCCACTTCAAAAATGTAACCTTCTATTCTACATACCGGTATATGTGGAGAAGGATGGGTGGTATGGTCGGATGTGAAAAAAGAATATAATATTAGGGTAGGATTTTATTTTATTTTATTTTATTTTTTAAATAAAGCAGATAGAGCCAGGATTCTGGGAACTTGAATGATGAGTGAATGGATGCATGGCCCACTGGATTCCCACCCTGCCCTAGGGTGGGAAAGGAGGTCCGGATGATGATGATGATGTTTAAAGCAGAGAATGAAAGAGTATGTGACAGCATATAAGTGTGTTTAAGGTTTGTGTGGTGTAGGTGCCAGACACAATTAGCTGGGTATATAGCTGTACATATACCTGTATATGCTCCTGTAAACAAAGAAACAGGAAAGAAGACAGAAAATCACAGAAAGTTCTAGGAGCAGCTGAATGACAGCTGAAAGACAGATGAATACAAGTCACTGTTTTGGGTGATGAATGTCAAGGTTGGGGATGAGGAAGTAGACAATATCGTAGGAATGTGGGGTGTGGAGGAAGGAAGAGAAACAGTGAGTGTTTGTAAGAAATTTGTGCAGAAAGATCAATGTTTTCAGATAATACTGTACATACCTTGTGCATAGGCTGATTCAAAATATACTTAGGAGAGAAGAGAGGATAAAAATGCGCAGAAGGCAGCTATACATTATGTGATGGTACATGAAAGATTCAGGAAAGTTATAAAAGCATTAGGATACATAGTTACCACCCAATGTAGTAGTTTCCTAAATTAGAGGAAACCATTAAAAAAAAAAAAAAAGGAAGGAGGAGGCTTGTTTCCCATGTGGAACTTTAAACACAAGACTTTCTGAAAATGAACAATGCTTAAAATAAGTCCCTTTGATCATGTAATGCCACTAAAGGAGTAGGCTCATCATATACTCTCTTCCTTACATATACATAGTACTTTTCCCTCACTCTGTCACTACCCTTCCCCTTCCTTCCCTCTCAATACATATTGTTCTGGTTTTCTCCCATACCACATCCTGGATATCATCATTTACATCATCATTCTGACCATTTTCCCAATTTAAATATTGGGAGAGGTGACTGTTTTCGTGGTTTGTACCAGTTCTCAGTAAACTGCATCACCAATATGTTCCTCGTGAAGTGGGGTTGGTGGAGAATTAGTGCCCCTCCCTGTAAAACAATTACCTCTAAGCCCTTGGCCACCTCGTCTGGGATACATGGCGTCTGGCAACGAATGAATGAAAAATGATATGTGGACTGGTTCCTTTGCTTGTGACATGATGAATCAAATCAATCGCTGAATATTATAAGTACATAATAAATGCATATTTAGCAAAGTAAAATACTTATTCTTGCCATGCTTTGCAGAAGCCTGATGATTTCTGTGTTACCAAGGACAAAAGTTTGCATATTTTACAATAAATATCATCCTCTGATTGATCAATTTCATCTTCATTTATTCTTTTAGTTGTATGCTGATTGCTGGGTCCACTATGGTATCTACAATAAGTAAATATTAATATTATAAATCAAGATATTAGAAGAATGTGTGAACCAATATGTACTGCAATATATATCACATATTGGTGATTCAGTGTACTGATGACACGTATTGCACCAGTTCAGTCACACGATCCAAATCCCGAGTTTGTTGTGTCCCCAAGCTCATACGGATGTGAACCTGGTGGACTGCAGACTGAAACTGCCCTTCTGCAGTCCACCATCTTCCTTTTGGATTGCAGAAGTTGAGGGACAATTGTATATCTGGGCAGTGGAGCTGGCAGCTAATATCAGGGCCACCACATAAGGGTGTCCCTCTCTGACACTTCGAAGAGCAAGAAATGAGGAAAAAAGTGATAGGAGAACTAAACACTTACCCTTTCTTTTTATTCCTCTGCTCAATGTGGAGAGAGAAGATGGCATGAGATCGGCTGGAGTGGGCATTCATGGCAGTTGCTCCTGTGGCTCGATTCAGTGCACCCTGGTGGTGGAAGAAAGGGGTGGTGATTGTGGTGACGATGATGATGATGATAATGAAGATAGTGGTGGTGATGACAATGATGGTACATAAAACAATGTGCAATAACATCTGACATTTGTGGAGACATTTATTAAAAAGACTGGTTAGGATCTTACACATAATAAAAGGATGTACTGTAAACCTGACAATATGATCATCATGAAACAACTAACAATAATCATATTATAATCATCATCCTGACCTCTATTTTTTACTTAAGGATAGGGCAAGGAGATGTAGTTCAGAAAGCATGGAAGAGAAAAAACTTTAGAGGAAGAACTATCATCACTGTCATCAACAATAATTATCATTATTATTGTTAAATGAATGAATTATTGTTGTATCATTTTCACTTAGTATCAATAGTCATCACTATCATCATCATCATTACTACCACCACCAATCCCTATTTCCTCTCAGTACCCCAAGCCTCTTGCTCTTTCCAAATACTCCCCTTTTCATTCTTATATCAATTTCACTTCTATACAACTTAGTTGAGTAATAACAACGAAGTTTGATCACAAATTAAATTGTGACACATTGTAAGTGGTTTTGGACATATTGTAACACTTCTTCCTCGGTGATTTATTCTGACCATTACATCTCAATATCCTCTTGTGGATGCAAAATGTTAAAATCATATAACTAACATACAAGAAAATGCTTAAGTGTATTATGAAAACATAAGTCCAGAGTGAGGAGGCGATACAAGGCCTCCACTGGTATCTAGAATTCAGCCCAGTGTCATAAAGTCCCTTGACTAAAGTGTTATGATTTTGCAATTCATTCAGGACACTCCAAGACAATTTCATTTAACTCAGGGAGGATCTCCAGTAATGAAAAATGACAGGGTTAATGAAGACTACATCTAACCCCCCCACTTCAGAAGAATACAATCACCTAGAGACAGCAAGATTAAAACAGACACATATATATACCAGTACTTGCAGAAAAGGAGTTAATCCAACCATCACAGTGGGTCTACTGTCACTGTTCTCTCTCCATCTACCCACCTACAGCTAGACACCTTAATACCAGAAGAGGTGGCCACACATAAATTCCCTCCAAGTCACCATGTAGGCATTATAGGCCCTAGTATATATCTCATATCACAATGTGCAGTATGTAGTGTCTGCTGGAGACATACACAGCTCACTAAGAATGTCAATCCACATGATGTATATCCAAAATCCTGCTGTCCCAGACCATTGAGAACGTCTTAACACATGATGTATCTCACACAATCTCTTTGTAGTCCAGACGACCAAGAATTTCATGACGTAATCAAAAACGTGGGGTAACCAGCTCTCGTCAGTTAGTCCAAGTGAATGGAAATCTACCAGACACTACATCACATACACACATCCTCTACAAGCTGTACTGAATATATAATGTCAGAGAGATTCCCTTCAGGGCAGAAGGGGTTAGAGAGAGCCCAAGAGTATGACTCAGGGCAGAAGGCAGGAGGTAGGGTGAGCTAGGAGATTTGCCGTCACGCAACGTTACACTGTCACACTTCAATATAATTGTGCACAATAAACTCTGTAACCCATGAGTGCTCCATAACTCACTTCGCTTACGATACACAAAGGGGAAGAATGAGAGAGAGAGAGACATACCTATTCACTCTACTTGATGATGCACCATTTTACTAAGCAGAGGCCCACATTACACTCCACTGGTGATAGCAGGGAAGCCATTAAACTGCTATACACCTACAATCTCTCCATCTAATCAAACCCCTTGGCTACGTTCAGTAATATTGGAGGAAGTGATGAGCAACGGTAAACTAAGTTCATCGATGACCATATCCTCTGGCATCAAGCACGTCCCTCTTTCATATTCCTCTCCATCCCATCCCTCCACCTCATCCTGCCTCCTTCTCTCCATCCCTCCAACTCCCACTACACTCATAATTATTACTTCTCCATCCCATCCCTCCAATTCATCCTCAAGTCTCTCGCTCCCCCTCCTTCCAACTCACACCACCATCATTCATATACTTCTCCATCCCATCCCTCTACTTCATCCTCAGCCTCCCTCTCTCCCTCCCTTCTTCCAACTCACACCACCCTCCTTCATAAACCTCTCCACTCGATCTATGTTTTCACACTACAGACAACTGCTCAATGTTGGAGAAGAAAAAATTCCAAAAAGAGGATGGTGGACTCCTTGAAAAGGAAAACTTCAGCAAGCAGTACACCAGGTTCACACATCCAGATGAACCAGGGGCCAAAACAACAATAAGTGTTCACCTGTTCAAGGCATCTCATAGTCTCTTCCAATGATGTTACGTGAATCTCAGTCAGTCCAACAATTTTAATTCCTCCTCTGGTGTCCTCCCTGATGTCAACAGCACATTCTTCTCGGCTCTTGCTACTCAGGAGGTCAAATAGCGTCTCCTTATACAGCTGCAATAAACAAAACAAATCATTATAGTCAGTCTGTTTCACCTGAAACAAGTAGAGGTAGCTACCTAAAGCTATGACTATGATAAAGTACAGTAGAACCTCGGTCCTCGAACACAATCCGTTCTGGAAGGCTGTTCCAGGACCGAATTGGTCGAGGACCGAACTAATTTTCCCCATAAGAAATAATGTAAATCATTTTAATCCGTTCCAAGACCCCAGATGCTTACCTATTTAAGTTTCAGCACTGGTACCAGTGCTTTCCTTTACGAGGTGACTGTATATTTCTCTTGCCTTTTCACAAATTATATACTCACTAACACTGTCTCCTGCTAACTGTTTCTCATTGATGAAGATAAGGAATAATTTTTCCACTTCTTCAATTATTTTCCACACTACTTTCCTCTTTTCACTGCCAGTAGCCATACTGGATGAACTTGCTTTCTTTGGAGCCATTATTAGGGGCTAATACTGCACTGAATCAAGAAAAATGTGAAGCACAGCAGGACGACCACGTTGACGAACAACAAAGGTGGACGCGTGACTGTCAGTCAGCCAGTTTCCCTTCGTTTGGCTACATTCAGGTTGGTCGAGGTCCGATATTTTGGTCGACCTCTGGAGCAAAAATTTCTTGAATTTTTTGGTCGAGGTCCGATTTGTTCGACATGTGAGACGTTCGAGGACCGAGGTTCCACTGTATATATGGCCAGTGGTGTGAAGCTGATATTACTGAAAGCATGACAGTATAACTAAACTAATAAATGGGCATGGGCCTTTTACTTGGGCACCAAATGAGTTGACAGCATTTACTACAACACAATATAAACACTACATGAGAAAAGTTGTGATATTGTAGAACACATCTCTGTTTTGAAAAAGTGTTCCCCTGAACTTGCCTCTGTCCTAGCCAAATTATTCAGACTATGCATACGTACTTCTTTATTCCCAAATTCATGGAAAGAAGCCAATATCCACCCAGTTCCGAAGAAAGGCAGTTCATCTGACCCCTCCAATTACAGACCAATAGCTGTCACATCTTCTCTTGGTGAGGTATTTGAAACTTTAATTAATAAGCATATTGTTAAACATCTTGAATCCAACAACTTAATTAGTGATAGACAATACGGTTTTCGCCACGAAAGATCCACCATTGACATACTCAATCTCTTAACTCATACCATCCATCAATCAATTGATCTTTTTGGAGAAACTCATGCAGTAGCTCTTGATATCTCTAAAGCTTTCGACAGAGTATGGCACCGTTCCCTGCTGTCCAAACTCCCTTGCTATGGACTAACGTCTTTTGTTCCTTTGATTTCTTCTTATCTTAGTGACAGGAAAATAAGAGTAAAAGTAGATGATGTATATTCGAATTTCCACTCAATTAATGTCGGCGTGCCGCAGGGATCAGTTCTGGCGCCAACCCTATTTCTGGTTCATATTAATGACCTCTTGTCTGTCACTCACAATCCCGTTCACTCATATGCAGATGACTCAACACTACATAGTTCATTCACACTCAGACATCCATTTACAAAGTCTAATATCTCTACCTCTCAACTCTGTACAGCCATCTCCATAAATCAAGATCTAGCTACAATCAGTGAATGGGGACAAAACAACCTTGTCTCTTTTAATGCTAGTAAAACTAAATATATACAGTTTACTAATAGACAGATATTGCCAGATTCGTACATTACCTTCAGTGCTACTAATAATCCCATCTCCAAAACTATTGAAATTCTTGGTGTCTCACTTAACAGTGCCCTCAGCTGGACCTCTCATGTCAGATCACTTGCTAAGGCCGCCTCAAAGAAACTTGGATTATTGTACAGAGTCCGTAACTTCTTCGCCGATGAGCAGTTAGCTATAATTTATAAGAGTCATGTGCGCTCTCAGTTTGAATATTGCTCACCCTTGTGGAATGGTTGTGGAGAGGTTGCATTGAGACAACTGGACAAAATTCAGAATAAAGCTGTTAGAATCATTAACAACCCTGCCATTACATATAAACTACCTCCCCTGCAAGTAAGAAGGAATGTTGCCTCCCTTGCATTATTTTACAGATATTTTTTTGGCAAGTGCTCAGACGAGGTTGCGTCCATGGTGCCGCCTCTCCATGCCTTCCCTCGTGCTATACGGGCATCTGGTAGCGCTCATGACTGGAATGTCACTCAACCATATTGCAGAACTTCTGCCTATCAGAATTCTTTCATTCCCCGAACTGCATCTCTCTGGAACTCGCTTCCCCAGAGTTGTTTTCCTCCAAATTTCAACCCACAACTGTTCAAGTCTAACTGTTACAGATATTTTATGAATGGAGGACACCAGTAGTCTGGTGTATGGATTATTTTTTTTTCCCCCATTTGTTTTTCCTTCGTCCGTTCTGTTATTTAAAAAAAAAAAAAAGTGGGGACACCCATTATCCACTCACTCAATGTAGTGCTGCCTTCAGGTGACTACATGGAGTGATAAATTTACTGTAATCCAGGAAATCATTTACAATGCTGGGTGGTAAACATATACCCATATAATGGGGGAGATGTGGAACCTACTATGGTGCCCCCGTTAAGTGGGTGGAGACACACACAGGTGGCATTCATTCAGGAACCAAACCTCCACATTCTTCCCCACACCATGCTGTGGTGAGATGTCTGCTGCAAGGGAACACATTCATTGCATGGGACAGCCATGCAGGGGCAACTGTTTGCCTGCAGTTGATGGGTCTGCTCAGTCAGCCAGAGTGGGGTTGCTCTACTGCTGCTACTACTACTGATACTAAATCCATGACTTATAACAGCCTGTTCTACAGAATGAACAGAGCCATACTTTGGAAAACAAAAAATATCCACACATCCAAAACCTCACACTCAACAACTCATGAAGCCCTACTAAACTTTGATGGCACTACTCCTAGCAAGAGAGAACAAGCAAACAACCTAACAAATTCTGTGTTATTCATCAGTAAGCCATAAAAGTATGATTCATGAAAACAGAGGCAAAAAATAAATTCCATCCATCCATCCATCATCCAATCCTACGTTGCCCCATGAGGAGCGTAGGAGCCCAGGGCTAGGCAAGTTGGTCCTGACATTTAAGATAAGAGTGACCAGCCTCACTCATCCCTGAGTGGCATTACGTGAACAATAAACCCCAACCATCCCTTGGATATAAACCTTCACTGGCTCAATCCGATTGGAGCACAATAATTACCCACTAAACCACCAGGCGCCAAAATTTGGTTATATGGTTACCACCCAGCATAGTAAATGGTTTCCTGGTGTACAGGAAACCATTTGGCTTGTCACTCAGTGCAGAGTCACCCACAGGAAGAAGGAAGAGAAAAGAATGAAGGAATGAAAGACAGAAGAGGGAGTGTACAGTCACCCGCAGGCAGAAAGACGAGGAAAGAATGAAGGAAAGACAGAAGAAGATGGAAGGAAAGAAGGATGGAGGAAAGGACAGGGCAGACACCCGAGAGCAACACTACATTGAGTGGATAAATAAATAAATAAATAAAAAATAAAGAAAAAATAAAAAACTCCAATCACCTTATATGTAGAGCACATGATCAAAAGTATGAAGAAAAAAAATCCAAAGCAGTAGCCCCTGAACAGATAACAAACATTCACATATAACATGTTCACCCTATAACAATAAACACCCTTTCTAAAATTTCCAACTTTTGAACACAACCAAATACCCCAAACGTGGAAGGAAGCAACCATTATCCCCCTACTCAAACCAGGAAAACATCCCAATTGTCCTGCATTAGGGTGGTCCTCAACAGTACACCTAAACAGAAAGGGTAATTTTGACTCTACACTGAGTCACATGCCAAAAGCTTTCTTGTACACCAGGAAACCATTTACTATGCTGGGTGGTACCCATATAACCAGATCATGGCATCTGGTGGTTCAGTGGGCAATTAAGGAGCTCCAATCGGACTGAGCCTCTGCAAGTTTATATTGAGGGGATGGGTGGGGTTTACTGGTGCCATTCAGGGATGAGTGAGGCTAGTCACTCTCATCTTAACTGTCAGGACCAACTGCCTAGCCCTGGGCTCCCACTCTACTCATGGGGCAACACAGGATTAGAGGATGACAATGATTCCTTATAAAATAGTTCACACAGATAAGAAAATGGTTGGTGTTAAATAATGTCCTTAAACGACTTCATTAACTACTGTCACATGTGCTGTGAATATTACAGGTTTCTGATCTCCAAGTAGAAGGATAGCTATATTAAAGTTTTCAATATTTTTATTTTCTTTTTTTCAGTGGAATGGCCTAATTAACCCCTATCCGCTGGCTGACGTTTATGCACGACAGGATTCAGGGTGCGGAGGGCCGCCGGTTGACGATATACTGCACTCACCTTCCCGCCACTGTTTGAGCACGGGACCATTTTCTGTGATACCTACAGGGTAGGGAGGACCCCCAGGTACCCTGCAGTTGTGCGGTTCAGTTTGTGCTTGGCAGTGGTAGCGAGAGGAGCCATGTCATCTTCCTTGACATCGTCCGATTCCGTCCCATCGGATGAAGGGCCGATTCCCTAATCAACCCCACGAATATTCAGCTCTTAGTGCCAGGTAAAGGGCTTAGTGATAGTGCCATAGGATGTGCCCTTGACGATACTGTCTCCTCTCGTACACTCAGATAGAGTACGTCCTCTGAGGAGAAAAAAGCTACGATGTGGAAAGCGACCTCTCTCGCCCTCCAACCCCTACTTGCCCTCCAACGTCAGAGAGGGCTCTCCGACTTCTCCAGGAGGAAGGGACAGTCTACGAGAGTGATGATTTCGGCGATGAGGAGGTGCAAGATGACCCAGGACATTGGGAAAGTGACTGCGGACCTGGCAATCATCTGCGGAAAAAAACGCCGCAGAGCAGTTTCCCCCACACTCTCACCACCTGCTTGCCGACGTATCTTCCTCCAGCGCTCTCCCACACCTCAGCCTACCACTTCAAGGGCAGAATCTTCACAACCAGGCCCTTTGGGAGTGGTATGAGTACTGAGCAAGTGTGTGGGGAAGTGTAAATAGTGTACAGCAGTGCAGAAGTTTGTGTATTTTCATAAATGAGTGAAATGTGTGATATTATAAGTGAATTATAGAAAGTGCTAAGATGAATGTCTTTTATAAGTTCTATAAGTGCATATAAGTGATTTATAATAAGTGCAATACAGGAGTTGATACTGTTTATTGGATATTGGTTAGAAAATTATTGGATATACCTTGAGTTTGCCTACCTGTTATCTAAAAGAAAACCACTTGTAAGCGGGCCACAATGAACAATACCTGCTTTGCTATACCTAAATTATTTCACTCAATACTCAGGGGGATTGTGCCAAATATGAACATCAGTGTATCTGTGATGTGCAATACAAATAATGTTAGTTGTGTAAAACATTTATATGATTTTCACTATAACCCTGATTAGTACAATGCAGTCTGATTTACAGTACAAATAATTACCTCACACTCTAAGATCATGTGTGAAAGAGCAACAGCACTTACTTGTCAAAGTGCAATTACCCGTAATCATGATGTAAAGTGCAGTTCTAAGTGTCTTACTAAAGGAGAAATATGATTATTTATGGAAGAAGTGAGTACAGAAAAACTACGAGATATTTCCTTTTCCACACACCTACAAGGCATAGTGGCATGGTGGTGTGGGCGGTAAATCCTTAGGTGAGCCACACGAACCGGGTGATGACTCATTTTCACGGTGATGAGTAAGGAGGAGTAGAAAAAACGAGTGGAATATTCCGCATTCCAAGGACGCATGGGCAGTGTTACAACCACAACTCCAGTCAGTGCTGCCAACGCTAGCCAGCTGGGCCAAGGCCATTGCCAGTGGCACACGCTCGGAGCCGCACGCCAAAACGTGAAAAACCACTCGTATTCAACTCATCCTTACTCATCAACAGGACCATCCTAGAGACCTCGGGATACCTTCATTAGAAAGAGGAAGAGTTAGCGAGTCTTATGAACTTTCATTGAATTCTCTAGCTATTATAGTTTGTCAGATATAAGGGTTTTAAGTAAGGGTATTTTTTCCAAAATCTCGGAAATTGCCCGTAGGAAGGAGTGTGCAGCGGCCGGGAACCCCCCGGGGGCTAAGGGTTAAGGAGTGAAAACACTTCATTCCAGTAATTCTGGTTTATTAACATCTTAACAAGTATGTGATGATTATGTGAAGCTACAGAACGTGGTGAATGTTTTTGGAATATCTGACAGAGCCAGGATTCCGGGGGCTTGAATGATAAGTGAATGGAAGCGTGGCCCATTGGATTGGGCAAATTTGGGCTGTCTGGACATAGCTACTCCTCACCCTCCCCTAGGGTGGGAAAGGAGGTCCGGATGATGATGATGATGATAAGTAAAAACAAAACATCACAAAGGTATTATAAACTGGTGCATTTCACAAGCAATAATTATTTCCAAGAGTGGCTAGGTGGAGTTCCTGCTTAGTTCATGCCAGGGAATTGGTGACGATGCCACTCAACAACTTACAGTAAATTCTGACGTTGCTGTTCGTCTTTTGTAATGACAATTACAGTCCTGGATATGAGTTACTCCAAGCTTGGTAATGTAATTTACAACGGCAACTGAGCCCAATACCTGTCATGCTGACTGGAAGGAGGAGGAGTCCTCAAAATCAGCAGGGTCTATGTCTAGTCTATGCTGATGCTGAATGCCCCCCAAAAAAATTCAGCTTGCGGCACACGTGATGAAATTCATTACAGTCTTATTGGCGATGACTTCCTTTGCTGCCAGATCAACAGGTGCTCTTGGTTGAGGATTCTCACCGAGTTCCCCCAAGAGCAATCACCATCTTACGTTTAACATTGAGGGGGAACTGTCCCACTGAATATGCCAAGTCTGGCTACCTCTTCACTCAGGTACCACAGGTGACTGAAGAGTTTTTTGCTAGCGACTGTGGCAATGCTGGAATCAGGATGGGAGAGCAGTCCTTTCAAGAATGCTAGATCTCCAGCTGGAGCAGCAATAGGTGATGGAGCATCGAACCAGACTTTGATATACAGTACAATATTCCAATGAATGTCATAAATCATCTCAGGCCAGTGAGCTCAGTGGCAATCATTTGAAACTGAGCTCGGAACAAATACACCCTTGATTCTGTAGATCATGCAGGCCATTCACCTTGCACGGTGTAGGGCACTTTGCCGGAGGAAGTTGAAAGATGCCCTAGGTGGACGATCATCAAAGAGAACGGTGGCTAACTCAAGAAGTTCTTCATCTGTGCATGTGTCACGTTACCTGGCACTGCATTCCTTCTCTGCACACCCCCAAAATAATCACATTAACAGTCGCTCTGCTCTCTCCATTCCCATTCATCAGACTTTCAAATATTCTTTCCGTCTGGTCCTTACTTCATCTCCATGGGTTAATAATCTACCACTTACATTCTTTACACTTTCACATTTCATTCCGCTGCCACTTCTACACTGCCACACCTCTTTACAGAATACCTTTCTATTTTCAAAGTAATTTGCATTCATTTTTCTTCTTAGATTATAATTAACCTCCTTTTTCCTCTTCACTAGTCTCTTTACATGCTTCTTGCTCTCAATATATTAGTTCTTATTTCAAATGAACCCCTGTCCTGTAACAACTCTAGCCACTTCTTCCTCTTTTCCTCCACTGCTCTCTTAACCTCTTCATCCCACCATGCTATACCTTTCTTCTTTGTTGTTACTCTTGCCACACCACACACCTCTTTAGCACTCCTAATGAACAATCCCTATATGCATTCCACAGGCTGTTCAGATCCATTTCATCCCAATTCACTGATTCAAACTCCTCCCCTACTGTGGTCCTGTATTCATCTGCCATTTCTTTGATCCTCAGCTTCTCGACTTTCTGTCTTTCTCTCTGACTGCTCCTCTCTCTCCTGGTCCACCTCCCTCCTCTCAGCTTGATCTTGCACACCACAATCATATGATCTGACAGACCTCAACATTGTCCTCTCATTGCCCTCATATCAGCAATGATTCCCAACAATGACCTCTCTATGAGCACATAATCAATCAGCTCCTTTCAACAAGATCCCCGTTCCCTCTATACCATGTATATTTATGTGCAGCTTTGTGTTTGAAATATGAGTTACAACTGAACAACCTTCTTTTCTGACACATATTCTTCAGTCGTTTCCCACTATCATTTTCTCCTGGTACTCCATTACAACCCATTATGTCACCCTCAAGACCAGTGCCTACTCTTCCATTTATATCACCCATTACGATCACTTTATAGCTCCTGGGCATTTCTTTCACTGTTTCATCCAGTTCATCCCAAAATCTGTCTTTCTCTCTCTCTCGCTCGCTCCTCTCATCACATGGTGCATATGTTACAATCACGGCCACTTTCACCTTCTCAAACTTGAACTTGACATACATACATTCAGAATTTTTAATATCCAATTTTATTTTGCGGGCAATGCATAATGCTCCCATATGAGAGTTTTTTCAGAATAATATCTATCTATCTATCTACTGCCAGACATCTTAATCCCATAAGGGGTAGCCACAAACAAACTGCCTCCATGTCGCCCTGTCCCCTGCCATTTCACTGAACTGCTCCCAGCTCACACCCCTCTCATATACCTCTCCACTCCATCCCTCCACCTCATCCTTGGCCTCCTCCTCCCTTTCCCCCCCTCCACCTCACTCACATACACTCTCTTTGTCAGTCTCTCACTCTTCACCCTCTCCACATGGCCAAGCCACCTCAGTTTATTTCTCCTAACACTTCCTATCACATCCACACCACAACACTCCTTCACTTCTGCATTTGTCAGTCTGTCTCTCCATGTGACTCCACGTGCTCCTCTCAAATAACTCATTTCCACTGCCCTCACTCTTGACTTGTGTCTTGTGTCCTTCCAACAAGGTCCAAGCTTCACTTCCATACATTAGAGTTGGTATCACAGTACTGTCATGTAGTAACTTTTTCACTTCCATGCTCACTTCCCTGTTTGTTATCACTGCTTTCATGGAACCAGCAACCTTTCTTCTTTGTTGTACCCTTTCAAGCACTTCACCCTCTATACTTCCATCCTAACTAATCACACTACCCGAGTACTTAAATGCACTCTAGTCACATTTTCCAATTCCTCCTCATCCAACCTCACTGTACAGTACATTCACTGACTTCACTTCTCTCAAAGACCATAACTTCACTCTTCCCTGCATTCACCTTTAGATTCTGTTTCTTACACATTCTCCCAAACTCATCCTCAAGCTCATATTATGTACAAATTTTTCTCATTCATTTAAGGTGACCACCATGCCTAATATGAGGTCACAAAATACTTTGTAATGTTGCTCAAATGTTTTGTGGTGTTGGCTATATGTGTGTGTTGAGCGAGAGATGGTGATTGGGAATACGCTGTTTGAGAAGAAAGATATTTATAAGTAAACATGGGTGAGACAGGAGGGTGGAAGGGTTGTTGATAGAGCTTTGATGGACTATGTGGTTGTGTCTAGGAATGTAATAGGAAGATTGTTGGATGTGAGAGTTCTAAGAGGGGAGGGTGGAGGTATGTCTGACCAATACCTGGTGGAGGGAAAGTTAACAGTAGGTAAGAGATGGGTGAAAGCGAGGAGGGTTAGGTGTGGCAGGGAGGTTTTGAAAGTGAGTGAGTTGGATAAAAGAGAGAAAAAGATAGAGTATCAGGAGAAATTGAAAGATGAGTGGAACGCAGTGAAAGATCGGGAAAATGGCAGCGTGGAGGAGGAATGGCAGTTGTTTAAGAGTGCTGTGGTGGGGCATGCAGAAGAGGTGTGTGGTGTGAGACGTGTGGGTGGTGGTGTAAGAAAAGGAAGTGAATGGTGGTGCGAGGAAGTAAGTATGGCTGTGGCCGAGAAGAGACGTGCATATGAAGTGTGGCTGCAGAGGAAGGATGAGATGTCATATGAAAGGTATAAGGAAAAGAGGAATAGAGCGAGAAGGGCTGTGCGTGATGCTAAAGTGGCAGCAGATGAGACGTGGGGTAGGCGGCTGACAGAGAATTTTCAACAGAATAAGAAAATGTTTTGGAAGGAGGTGAAAAGGGTGCGAAAGGGAGAGTCTGGGAAGGAAGAACGAATAAAAGCAGAGGATGGAGGGATGTTAAATGAGATGGATGCAGTAAGGAAGAGATGGGCAGAGTATTTTGAAAGATTATTAAATGTAGAGGAGGAAAGGGTGGCTGAGATTGTGGCGGATGGAAGGGTGCAAGGAATAAATGTGTTGGGAGAGTTGAATGATTCCTTGATCACGAAGGAGGAAGTGGAGAAGGCAGTAAAGGAGATGAAAACAGGGAAAGCTGCAGGTATGGATGGGTGTGCTGTGGAATGCCTGAAGGGTGGTGGAGTGACTATTGTTGACTGGTTAGTAAGATTGTTGAATGTGTGCTTTGAGAAAGGTATGGTGCCAATTGACTGGGCAAGTGCTTGTGTGGTCCCGTTGTATAAAGGCAAGGGTGATAAGTATGAATGTACTAGCTTTAGGGGTATAAGTCTGTTGAGTGTTGTAGGTAAGGTGTATGGTAGAGTGTTAATTATGAGAGTTAGAGAGGGTACAGAGGGAGTGATTAGTGATGAGCAGTGTGGCTTTAGGAGAGGGAGGGGATGCGTTGATCAGGTGTTTGCTGTGAGACAAGTGTGTGAAAAGTATTTAGCGAAAGGCAAGGATGTGTTTTGGGCATTTATGGATTTAGAGAAAGCATATGATAGAATTGATAGGGAGGCTTTGTGGACTGTTTTAAGATTGTATGGACTTGATGGTAGGTTACTAAAAGGGGTGAAAAGTTTTTATGTAAATAGTAGAGCATGTGTAAGAGTGGGAAATGCTGTGAGTGATTGGTTTCCCGTGAGAGTGGGGCTGCGACAGGGATGTGTGATGTCACCTTGGTTGTTTAATATTTACATGGATGGTGTTGTAAGGGAGGTGAATGCAAGAGTTTTAGGTGGTCTGAGTCTGGTAAATGTTGATGGTGGAGATTGGAATCTGAAGCAGCTGCTGTTTGCAGATGATACTGCACTGGTGACTGATTCAGAGGAGAGA
Organism: Coenobita brevimanus; assembly: GCF_032717465.1. Taxonomy (NCBI): domain Eukaryota; kingdom Metazoa; phylum Arthropoda; class Malacostraca; order Decapoda; family Coenobitidae; genus Coenobita; species Coenobita brevimanus. The sequence goes on from NC_137054.1 coordinate 65,880,104, forward strand.
TTGAGACAGTTGGTAGAGGAGTTTGGAAGGGTGTGTGAAAGGAGGAATTTGAAAGTAAATGAGAATAAGAGTAAAGTGATGAAGTGTACGAGGTTGACAGATGGTAGGGGGATGAATATAGTTTTGAATGGTGAGTTGCTTGAGGAGGTAGATTGTTTTAAATATCTAGGGTCACATGTTGCTGTGGATGGAAGAATAGATGCAGAAGTGAAGTTTAGAATAAATGAAGTAGGAAAGGTGCTGGGAGGAATGAAAAAAGTGTTTAAATGTCGTTCGCTTAGAATGGATGTAAAGAGAAGGCTGTATGAGGGTGTTGTGGTACCAACTGCATTATATGGGGCTGAAACATGGAATATGGGTGTAGCAGAGAGGAAAAGTTTGAATGTAATGGAGATGAGGTGTCTGAGGAGTATGTGTGGAGTGACGCGTATGGATCGGGTGCGAAATGATGAAGTGCGAAGGAGAACTGGAGTTGTTCAGGAGATGGCTGGTAGAGTTGAGCAGAGGGTGTTGCGATGGTTTGGGCATATGGAGAGAATGGATAATGAGCGATTGGTGAAAAAGATAACTAGATCTGATGTGAGAGGTGTATGGCTGAGAGGAAGACCACGAATAGGATGGATGGATAGTGTGAAGAGAGCGCTGGATGTGAGAGGGATGTCTGTTGAGCAAGGAAGAGTGGCTGTGCGTGACAGAAATAAATGGAGAGAAATTGTGAATAAATAAGTGATGACGCAGCCCTGAGGGGATATTCTCCCGCATTTGGTCTGATCAGCTAGTCAGGTCAGGTGCGGGTAAGGGGATGGGTATGTTATGATGTGGCAGGGGTAAACCAGTTCTGCTGTCGGGCCCTGCTGCGGATGTCACTGATTGCATTGCGCAGTTGACCCTTGTGCGGTGTGGTGCGGTGAGGATCTGTCCGTTCTCCCCTTTGGGGCTAAGATGTGAATGAATGTGTTTAAATGGATGAGTAAATGGACAGTGTGTCGTCCTGTCTCGGCTACCTCCCTTTCCTTGGGGGAAGCAGTCTAGGTATATAGATAGATAGACAGACATATGTACAAATATTTCTTGATTTATACTTTTACGATTAAATGATGGATGGATGGATGGATTCAAAATATACCAGTGGTCACCAGCAAATGTGTTAAAAGATAAAAATAATATATTCATTAAAGAAACTGTAGTTCTCATGGACTGAGATCACGTGGTCAAAGGAACAAACTCAGCAAAGAATATGTCAACTCACATATGCAGGAACTTTTCACTATCTGAGATAAAAATGACAGCCAACATACGTCTAGAGTATCACTATTTAGAGATGATACAAGTAATACGGCTTATACTTCCAAATACCAATCAATATAACCATTGCTAGAATCTGTTATGAATAAAGTAAATAATAATCAGTTACTCATTGATAGGGTTCGGCATATGACAGAGGAGCTAGCTGGAGAAGAACAAGGGGGATTTAGGAAGGGAAAAGGGTGTGTAGATCAGATATTTGTTCTAAGATGTTTAGTGAAGAAGTATCTAGAGAAGGGAAGGAAAGTGTATGCTGCCTTCATGGACTTGGAGAAAGCTTATGACAGAATAGATAGGCAAGGTATGTGGAAGGTATTAAGAATATATGGAGTGGAGGGGAAATTGTTGAGTGCTGTAAAGAGTATGTACGAGGGAGCTAGGGCTACGGTGCGAGAGGATGGTGAGCTGAGTGAGTTCTTTGATCTCAATGTGGGACTGAAACAGGGGTGTGTGATGTCTCCATGGCTGTTTAATATATATATGGATGGGGTTGTAAAGGAGGTGCAAGGTAGGGCAGTGGATGTGGGGCTGGCCCTAATGAATGAGGGTGAGATTTGGAAGCTTCCGGTGTTGCTGTTTGCTGATGATACAGTACACTGTATTGTTGAGTGAAGATGAATGGGAGTTGCAAGGTTTGGTGAATGAATTTGGGACAGTGTGTAGGAGGAGGAAGCTGAAAGTTAATGTAAACAAAAGTAAGGTTATGGTGTTTGAGAGGAATGAAATCACAGAGTGTGCAGTGAGGTTGGATGGTGAGGATATGGAGAATGTGAGTGCATTCAAGTACTTGGGTAGTGTGATGAGTAAGGATGGAACTTTGGGGGATGAAGTACGTGAAAGGGTACAGCAGGGAAGGAAGGTTGTTGGTACACTGAAAGCAGTGATGAGAAATAGGGAGGTGAGTATGGAAGTTAAGAAGTCACTGCATGATAGTATTGTGATCCCTACCCTGACGTATGGAAGCGAGGCGTGGACCTTGCAAGAGGGGAACAAGTCAAGAGTGAGAGCAGTGGAAATGAGTTACTTGAGAGGAGCATGTGGAGTGACATGGAGGGACAGGTTGACGAATGAAGAAGTGAAGGAACGTTGTGGGATAGATGTGGATGTGGTTGAGAAGATTAGGAGAAATACACTGAGGTGGTTTGGACATGTGGAGAGAATGGAGAATGAAAGACTGACTAAGAGGGTGTATGTAGGTGAGGTGGAGGGAGGGAGAGGGAGGGGTAGACCGAGGATGAGGTGGAGGGATGGAGTTGAGAGGTATATGAGGGAGGGGGGGGTGAGTTGGGGGGAGGGTAGTCAAATGGTGGGTGACAGAGTGACTTGGAGGCGTTTTGTCTGCGGCCACCCTTTGCGGGATTAGGGCGTCGGGCTATAGATAGATAGATAGATAGACAACCAAGGAGCTATATCGGTAATCATCTTTATATGAACTCACACCAATGTAAAGTCATGGATATTGCTGTCATGTCAAATTAGCATATTTATCTGCTGTAATACACTGAACACATTGAGGTGCTTTGGCCATGTAGAGAGGATGGAGGGTGAAAGACTGACTAAGAGAGTGTATGTGAGTGAGGTGGAGGGGGGGAGAGGGAGGGGGAGGCCGAGGATGAGATGGAGGGATGGGGTGGAGAGGTATATGAGAGAGGGGGGTGTGAGTTGGGAGCAGGGCAGTGAAATGGCGGAGGACAGGGCGACGTGGAGGCACTTTTGTTTGTGGCCACCCCGAACGGGATTGAGGCGTCTGGCAATAGATAGATAGGTAGATATCTGCTGTAAAAAAAAATACTGGATTCGGTCTCAGCTCCAGAGCTCCATGACACCTGGCATACGAGCGTTTGTCATCAGACTTTTGTCAACATTCTATATGACAAACTTTATATGTACCATGGCTGCCTGCAGATTGGACTCAGGAAAGAAGATAACAAGAAAGAAGGGCGCGAGAGATGTCAGAGGCTGGGGCAAGTTCCCATCTGCCATGAAAGAACCAATAAGAAAAAAGTGTGGGAAACATCTGAGAAAATATGTGGCTGTGTTTTGATCTGTACAGCATGTCGTACTGCAGGCAGTGACTAACTGGTAAAATGACTTTTTTTCTTTGAATACGTTTGTTGGTGACCACTGGGAGTATAAAGTATAAATCAAGAAATATCCGTACATATGTGTAAAAACATTAAATCTTCATCCTTTAACGTATATAGCCAACACCACAAAACGGTCAAACACCACAAAGTATTTTTTGACCTCATTATTAGGCATGGAGCTCACCTTAAATGAATGAGAAAAATTTGTACATAATATTATTATGAAAAAACACTCATATGGGAGCATTATGCACTGCCCTCAAAATAAAATCAGAAATTAGAAAATCTGGCAGTATGCAGTATCTATGCCTTACTGCGAATGCTCCAATTAGGAGACATGTTCTGGAGGTGGAGCTGGAGCTAATTCTGAGGCTAAGGTAAAGGATGGCTGAAAAGAGTTCAGTGGGCTGTTGGCTCCCCTGACACTGAAAGGGCTCTCTCTTTGTGCTACAGGGTCCTTGTATGCTGCGTGTGGTAGGAGTGTAATGCTGTACGGTGGTGAGTCCTGGGCAGTGAAGGAAGAGGATATTCGTGAGCTCAAATACACTGAGACGATAATGATAGAATGGATAGTCAAGAGTAAGGGCAGTGGAAATGGGATTACTGAGGAATGTGCATGGTGATGGCATGCATAAAGTGGATAAGAGAAGAAACAATGTAATCTGTGAAAGATGTGAAGTAGGGAGGGCTGTTGATGATAATGTAGAAGAGGGTGCACTTTGATGCTATGGTCAATTAAGAGAATGGCAAGTAGATAAGATGGTGAAACTTGTAAAATTGCATGTACAAATAATCTTACCTCAATAAATGACACTTTAACCATATATTCACAGTCTGTATGATCAGCTACACCATCAAATATATCCTTGACTGCCCTGGGTATGATGCCGGACTCCTCCTCGGGGGCATCTTGGGCTGTGTATGCCGTCCCCATTGTGTGTGTCTTGCCTGAGCCTGTCTGCCCATATGCCAACACTGTCACATTGTATCCTGAAAACAATAAATTAATTAACACAAGATCTACAGTAGAGGTACTGCCAGATCTAGAGGTATTACTATAGTCGCGGCACATGAGTCTGAAGGTGTCATTATCGTAAAAGGCAACCTAACAGTCAACAGTGAGTCTGATTTCGTATTATACACAAATCACACACGTACCATATTATACACAAAATCAGATGCACTGTTGATGGGAAGGTTGCCAGGGCACGATACTGACACCTTCAGACTTGTGCGCTGTTACTAAAGGAGTTGGCACAAAAAGCAAGGTGGAGGAGTGCTATCAGGTGAACCCATCTGACCCATTCTACATTTAATGTTAAACTGAAAATACTGATGAAAATTATACCTAACTCAAAGGGGCATCATGGGATGTGTTGGCCATGCCCATGGTGTGTGCCTTACCGGAGTTTGTCTAATCTTAGGCCAACATCGCCAAGTTGTAGTCTTGTTAAGATTTATGCATATTTTATTCTGAATAAAAGGAGTAAACATACCCTACTAAAGTGAGGACTTGGGCTGGAAAAAAAAAAAAAAAAAAAAAAAATCCAGTCAATCAGGGTTGCCTGGTGCTTGAAACTCGGGGAACCTGACAAATCTGCTTTATAGGTAGCACTGAAACATTAAGCCTTTTTTTTTTTTTTTTTTTTTTAACCCCAACTTAATGTAAAAATGGGTACCACATGATACAGATTTACTATTTTTATTACAAAAACTATACTCACCTTTAAATAAATTCTTGACTACATTCCTGACTGCGGTCTCATACACATAATACTGTGTTGAATCGGAGGGATAAGCATAGTCATAGGTAAAGGCTTTCTCTGTCCCACGTACGACTACCTGATTTGAGGGGGGAGAAGAAAAAAATAGGTTAAACATCATGACCAAGATTCACAAATTTCACACTGTTCTTTGGCAATCAATGGAGAAGGATGTCTTCACTTTGTGGTAATGATATAACTAGGTAGCAGAGGTGCCTGACTACCAAATACAATATAATCCTCCCTCAACTCCAGTCCTTCACTATTCTCTGGAAGGTTGGAAAACTGCTACAGAAGGGTAACTTCAGCCTACAATCTACTGGGCTGTCCAGATAAGTCTTCATCCACAACATCAACATTGTTTATTCTGATAGGTGTATAGTACTATTCTGTTTTCTTGGTGGCAAGGAAAACCTGGTAGCACGTCTTTTACAGCAGTTTATTTTGCAAGTTACATCCTTTAACTCTTTCAGGTCTCCTGGTCAGAACTGCTGCTTTATCAGTATGGGTCTCCTGGCCATGATGGCGGCTTGTCTATGTGAGAGCATCTCAAAGCTGTGGCAGGAACCTTGTGAATGTAATCAGTATTTCTTTCAATATTTACTCATTTCCTGGGTACTGGACAATCCAAATGAGAAGATATAACACAAATTTATGAGTTTAGGTTAGTAGGAGTGTTTCTCTATCATTCTGTATACAGAGATGCATTTATTTGTGACACCTCACACCACCTGCTACACAACTTCCCATCGTTGTTACAGCTCTTGTATGGTAAGTACAGCAGAGCCTTAATATTTTGTAGACTTATGCATATTAGTTCCTTCTGCATGAATATTATATTTTTTTCCAAATTTACAAACCTTCATTTTTTGGTCAAAAATCTGATTTTTTAGACTGGAGGTACAGAGATATTTGCAACCCAAAAGGGTTTATCCTTCTTGTACATTACTGAAGCAATCTATGTTGCTCTATCTATCTATCTATTGCCCGACACCAAAATCCCGTAAGGGGTGACCATTTGACTTTGAGTTATTTGTTTTATGGGGAGGGGCACTAACCCTCCACCAACCCACTTTTTGACACGTAGGGAGCATGTATGGTTTAGTTATATGGTTACCACCCAGCGTAGTAAATGGTTTCTTGGCTTGCAGGAAACCATTTGGCTTATTACTCAATGTAAAGCCACCTATAAAGGAAAGAAAATAAGAAGTGACAGGAAAGATGGAAGAAATAGGAAGAGAGGAGGGCAGGCACAGAAAAAGAATGATAAAGGCTAAGGAAGAAGTAGGCAGCACTACATCAAGTGAGTGGATGATGGTCACCACCACCTACCACTATCTATGTTGATAAAAGAACTATTTATGTAAATAATATCAAGGTACGCCAAAACACTTAATCCCAGAGGAAACGGGAGGTGACCACACTCTACATGCTTCCAAGTCACCCTGTTCTCCACTAATGAGCTGCCTTCCCCCAACTCAATCCACCTTCATTTATTTGCCTCCCTAAAGAAAGAGGAAAAATTTAGGAGCAAAATGAAAAACACAGTGATCCTTCAATTATCACGCACTTAGTTATAGCGGTTTGCATTATAAGTGCTAGATGAAAATCTGTAACCCTGCCATTATCGCTCATTTTTTGGATAAAAAACTTAGTTATCGTACAACTGAGCTGGTTTCTGCCGAAAATGATGATGCAAAATCTGTGGTTTCTGACGGCTCTGAGGGATTCAAAGATAAGGTCCTACTCCAGGAGTCCAGGAGTTAATCCCAGATGGAGGAGACCACTAACTCTCCACCCATTAGCCTCAGAATCCCTACCTAAGCCCATCTCAGGTCTCTGTATGGTATGGGTTTCCTCCTTATTGTATCTTTTTCATCATTTTCTATTAAACTAACCATACTCGTGTGTGTTTCTGATACTTCCTAAAACAGTATATACAGGGTGGGCCAAAAGGCACGATTGGATCTACTTTATGTAGGATCTACTTATGTAACAGTTGTAAAAAGTGGAAATGTATGAAAATGACTTTACTGAACATAAAAATGACATGTGATAAAATGACCATGATTATCTAAAATACTCATAGCAATGCTGCAATCATAGGAGTAGCTTTTCTGTGTGTTGGCCAGCATTTTACTTACACAGTTCAATTTGCAGCCAAGAGTGTCTCCTGGTCCGCTTGAGCACCTGAGGCGTGATTGTGGTGAAGACACGACGAATTTCTGCTTTTAACTGTTCAACCGAGGTAATTCACAAACACTGAAGGTTTTCCCTCATGTGCATGTATGAGAAAATGATCCGATTGTGACTTTTGGCCCACCCAGTACAGTATGTATTCAGTGGATTTAAACTGTTGTTAAAGGAAAATTTGGGTTTACAAGTGTAGTGCCCACTACCAATGAGAATATATCCCTTAGGTTTTGTGCTTCAGTCATTGCGTACTAAGCACAGTACTAATTATGCACAACAACCAAGGAATCACTGTAAATTGCTTAGGAAGAGATGCCACAAAGTCTCCTATGCTACCTCCAATTTGATCCACTATAGTTGTTCTATTTTATGAAGGCAGTTTGGGTGGGGCACTCAGGGACCTCACTCTGTTAGCTCTGTTGCCACATCGTCTCTCTCTCATATTTATATTAACTACTACTAATTGTTTTTTCTTTATTTTTTCTCTTGTTTTTGACTTTTTTTCCACACCACCCCTGAGGTAAAAGTGTATAGGTGTTTTTTTTTTTTTTTTTTAGCTTCCATGGCAGGAGACGGACCGAGTATGACCCACTCACGCAGGCCTGTCCCTCGTGTCACCACCTGACAACGTCGCAAAAGCAACGCTGACAAGTCTTATGAGATTTGTACTATACTATAGCTTTTTTCTTGAATTACATCTGTACAGAGTGTTTAAAATTCATTTACAAGTACAGCAGTTACTGGCTTAAAATAGGAGAGTGTGTGAGAGAGAGAGAGAGAGAGAGAGAGAGATGTGAGCACAAATAATTACATGTGTATCGGCGGCGATGTGACAACAGAGCTAACAGTGTGAGGTCCCAGATCGCCCCACCCAAACTGCCTTCATAAAACAGAACGACTGTACTAAATAGAAAGGGTTAATTTCATCTGCAATGAACCCTTTCAATAGGCCTACGCTCCTGGAATCACTCACATATGGCACAGGGACTAAGGGGTTAATACTGTAGACTCAAACCAAGTAATCAAACACTAGAAAGAAAAAAATTCAAGACACTATCACAGTCCAGTTCAAATACGAATCACAGCGAAGAAGTTTGTGAGACCATAGGCTGGTATGGAAAGGTGTTACTCATGGTCCAGTGTAACTACAGTACGGTAACTTTAATTTGAAATGAACTTCAGGACAGGGCCCACTACCATTCTGGTTGTTGTGACTCTAGGTTCATCTGAATATAAAATCAACAAAGTGCAGGCTGTAGTTGCTCTATCCAACAGTTTACCATCTTCCTTCCTTGGGACAGGGAGGAAGATCAGGGCTGTTTGTATAATTGGACACACACAGTTAAATATGTGCAATCACAAGAAGGCATCCTCCTCCAGAATCTTCTCTTATACTAAACAGAATAATCAGCAGCTGCAAAAATAAAAAACTTGACACGTGTAGGTGGGGGCACTCACCATCCACTCACTCGATGTAGAACTGCTTTCAGGTGTCTGCCCTTTCCTCTCTTTCATCCTCATCTGTTTTTCTTTCCTCGTCCTTCTGCCTCCAGGTGACTTTATACGGTACTCCCTCTTCTGTCTTTCTTTCCTCTTCCTTCTGCCTGTGGGTGACTCTACACTGAGTGACAGGCCAAATGGTTTCCTGTACACCAGGAAACCATTTACTATGTTGGGTGGTAACCATATAATCAAATTTGGGGACCTGGTGATTTAGTGGGTAATTACGGTGCTCCAATTGGATTGAGCCGGTGAAGGTTTATATCCATGGGGTGGTTGGGGTTTATTGCTCAAGTAATGCCACTCAGGGATGAGTGAGGCTGGTCACTCTCATCTTAAATGTCAGGACAAACTTGCCTAGCCCCAGGCTCCTACACTCCTCATGGGGCAATGTAGGAGTGGATGATGACGATGATGATGAAAAGAATAAAGAATACAGCTCATTATCATACACAAGGGACCAACCCCTTACCTGTGATGTCCCCTGTGTAATATCAATACACTCCTGGCATCCCTCTCGCATCTCACGAACGTTCAGGGGACGAACTCGCACTGCCACTCGGACTGGAATAGTCTTGTTACTGTCCTCAGTCACCATCCTGAAAACAAAATTCTGATTATATTAAGCAGGAGCCACAACTGCAGTTCATGTATTTTTTGAGTTGGGCACTCACCATCCACTCACTCAATGTAGTGCTGCTCTCAGGTGTTTGTCCTTTCCTCTCCTCCATCCTTCTTTCCTCCCATCCTCTTCTGTCTTTCTTTCCTTCATTCCTTCCTCGTCCTTCTGCCTACAGGTGACTTTACACCCCCTCTTCTGTCTTTCTTTCCTCTTCCTTCTGCCTATGGGTGACTCTACACTGAGTGACAAGCCAAATGGTTCCTTGTACACCAAGAAACCATTTACTATGCTGGGTGGTAACCATATAACCAAATTTTGACGCCTGGTGGTTTAGTGGGTAATTACGGAGCTCCAGTCAGATTGAGTCAGTGAAGGTTTATATCCAAGGGAAGGTTGCAGTTTATTGCTTATATAATGTCACTCAGGGATGAGTGAGGCTGGACACTCTCATCTTAAATGTCAGGACCAACTTGCCTAGCCCCGGGCTCCTACGCTCCTCATGGGGCAACATAGGACTGGATGATGAATGGATGTTTTGCATTTTATAACCATCATTTGCTAACACCTTTCAACTATGACACTTGTCACAAAGGCCCCTCAGGAGTATTACTGACCCCCACAGAAAGGGATTAATTACCCTAAGGTTAGAACGGAGTAAAGTATGTTACAGCTCTTTTCTACATGAATCTCACTAATGATGGCCTTTTCGTTTGGGAAGTGCTTTTCATATTAAGGTACTGTTTTTGAGGTGGATTAGTCTGAAAAAAATCTCCATAATAAAATTATCTATAATAATAATAACAAACCCAAAAATTACCCCACTGACTCCTTATAAAACAGGACAGTGTTGTTCTCTGTTATGAAAACACTAAGTGGTAGATTGATTTGGCCACCCAGTCATTCTGGTTAAGCTGGGTCAAATAAAGTCACATTAGGTTGGGCTAGACTATATTAGGTTAGACTAAGTTACATTACATAAGGTCTGGTTAGATATGGCTAATTATAATATTGGAAACTGGTCTCAATTAGGCCCATATGATACTGATCTTGGTTAGGCTATATGGCATTTCGGTACATTGCAGGTTAATGCCTAAAATGGTCTGAAATTCACTCATTTGTTTATTTTGTCAAAAAAAAAAAAAAAAAAGTGGGTTAAATGTTTCCAAAGCCATAACACCACATTAAAGACCCCCACAATATCTCTGCAGAAGAAACTTCACAGAAAAAGATTGACCTAGGAATGTGCAACATACTGATTCCCTTTATCATTTCACAGAACTGGTGACGTGGCTCTGCAAACTTTACAAAAACTTACTTCAAACTATTAAGTATACTTTAAACTCTGAACACCATCTTAGTAAGTCAAAGCAGGCTGAGTTGCACTGGTCAACATATGCTATCATATTCACATGCTGGAAAAAAAAAAAAAAAAAAAAATCTACACAGAACTCTAAAAGTCTGGTGAAGTTTAAGAGCATTTTAGATCCAAACACCATCTGAAATGTCCTTGCCTTATAACTTCAATTACATGTAGGCCTAGTTAGAATAAATGGTACAGTATTATAGTTTCAACCTAAAACACAATTTCGGGATTTTGATTTTTTTTTTTTTTTTGTGGTATTTCAGACAATTCTAAAACACTTTTTTCTACCGTATGGCATTTTTATCACAAATTATTTTTATTTCACTCTTGAAGATAACCTGACCTAACCTTCAGTGCAATAAGTCATTTGGGAAGTAACTGCCATAGAAGAAAAGTGTCTTAGATTTTCTTAAATACAGAAAAAAGGGATCAAAATCTCGTAATTGTGTTTTTCGTTGAAGCGATAATAGAACAGAATAAATGATAAAAACAGCACTTACCTGACCGATTTTTACTTCATTTTACTATCTTGGTTCCTGAAGAATGAACAGAGAAGGAAAGAACTTGCCCGTTACTGTATTTGATATACTGTAGTTCTCCTTGGCAATTTAAAATCTTTGGTCTTAGTGAAATTGCATCTCTGATTTACCACCACCTAACAGGCCGAGTTAGACAATATCTATTGGTTCATATATACAAACAGGCAAACTATACAGAAATGTGAAAAACGAAACACCTACCTGACAAGCTGACAGAGTTCTGGTCAGCAATTTAAAAACGTGGTCAAGTTAAAGGGTAAATTCAAACGTAAACACCGTCTCAACAATTTAAAAACAGGCAGACTCCGAGTTGCACTAGGGCGCATGCGCAGTTGCGCATACCAGCTTCCGTATGTCTTTGATTCGTGTTAAAAAAAAAAAAAAAATCTGCAAATCATCCACAAAAAATATGTGAGTAAAGCATTTTGAAATTAGTAATGAGACGGAATACGCATATTGACCCTTCACAACGTTCCAGACAAAAATTGCAAGGATACGAACACTTCCTTAAAAAGACGGTCTATTTAAATACATCTCAACAACGTCAGGATAAAACACGACAAAATTAGGTTAGCTTAGATGGCAATGCCATGTGGTGTGAGTAGGGTAAATAGGATCTCCCTCCCTCCCTCTCTCTCTCTCTCTCTCATCTCACTTGTTATTGACAAGTATTGACATAGCGTTGCAGAAATCTAGTATATTTTGATACGCCATTCTTTTTGCATCCATGAAGATGCTTGATGGTGTGATGCAGTGGTTCCCAGTATGGGAGCTATGACCCTCTTGGGGTCCATAGTGTATTTCGCAGGGTGATATGAGGTATTCTTAAGTATCTGGAATTACCGAATTTCATAATAATTTTCGTGAGGCAAAGTTGGAGCCTACTATGGCACAGTAATTCACGTCGATTGTAAGGTAAACTCTCTCCTCCCTACACGAAAAGCTATGTACGCACGCCCCTGTTAAGGCAAGAGTGAGAATATTTTTGGAAGTTCCTCGTCTTTGGTTTCTTCTTTTACTTTTAAAAAACCCTTTCTCTTGTTGAAATGTTTATGCTAAAATCTTATTAATCACTTCATCGATCACACCAGCTCCTGCCTCACGTCCTTATGATGGAGGGCCCACACAACTCCTCCTGAGACTGGATACCCAGCAGACTGTGGGAGATTTTTGGAGAAAAACGATTGTGTACTTCACCGGGTCGGTCAGGATCACCCGATGGTCGTGATCGTCAGTTTTTACCCTCCCGGAAGGGAGCTGAGAGCTCATATAGTCCGATCTAAGGGCAAGGCTGTGACCTTCACACACGCACACACCCGTCCCCTTGCTCAAGGGGGACAGTAACCACCCACTTCGTAAGTGAAACTTTTCGCAACCTGAGCGAGGAGCGAACTCCTGTCTACCAGATGGCAAGCTAGAACGTTACCACTGCACCAGCGAGCGGTGTGTATGTAATTCACCGGATCGGTCAGGATCACTTGATGGTCGTGATCGTCATTTTTTTACCCTCCCGGAAGGGAGCTGAGAGCTCATATAGTCCGATCTAGGCAAGGCTGTGACCTTCACACACCCACACACCCGTCCCCTTGCTCAAGGGGGACAGTAACCACCCACTTCGTCAGTGAAACTTTTCGCAACCTGAGCGAGGCGTGAACTCCCATCTACCAGATGGCAAGCGAGAACGTTACCACTGCGCCAGCGAGCAGTGTGTGTGTGTGTGTGTGTGTGTGTGTGTGTGTGTGTGTGTGTGTGTGTGTGTGTGTGTGTGGATGCTGGCACTTTCGGTGGAGTGTTTATGTTCAACAAACTTTTGGTGGAGAGTGAGCTAGGATGGACTGGCTTGTTGGTGGAGCGTGATAAAGCCAGCTACAGAGCTCTATTGTTCAAACACCGCTTCGTTTAAAATACCCGCCGCCGGACCACCCACCCCGTAACCCCCCACCCGACCACCGAGCCGCTACCACACCACCACCCCAGGAGGACACAACAGTGGGGTTAGTGACCCAGTACAAGAGGGTCACCAGGACACTACTTTCAGAGTCCCTTTTCCCCGCAACTACACCAACACCAGGTAAGCGGAAAGAGGCAACGACCTTGCAAGCAGGACAGCCGTCACCAGAATTGGGGTGGGACTGAACAAGACTCAGTCCCAGGTAACACCGCGTCGACGGCCACTGTACGTGACAGGGAAGGAGCGGCCACTGTACGCCCTTCAGTTACCTCCCCAAGGGCAGGAGGCCCAAGGCTACGGCCAGAAGTACACACCAGGGTAAGTAGACCCTCGGCTACGGCCTTAGTGTGTACCGGAGAGGGCGCAGCCTCTGTGCACCCCTCTCCTGCTGTTCTCTCCTATGGGAGCAACACCGCGTCAACGGCCACTGTACGTGACGGGGAAGGAGCGGCCACTGTACGCCCTTCAGTTGCTTCCCAAAGGGCAGGTAGGCTTACGGCTACGGCCGAAGTACACACCAGGGTAAGCAGACCCTTGGCAACGGCCTCAGTGTGCACTGGAGAGGGTGCGGCCTCTGTGCACCCCTCTCCTGCTTTTCTCTCCTACGAGAGCAACACCGCGTCGACGGCCACTGTACGTGACAGGGAAGGAGCGGCCACTGCACGCCCTTCAGTTGCTTCTCTAAGGGTAGATAAGCTCCCGGCTACGGCCAAAGTACATACCAGGGTAGACAGACCCTCGGCTATGGCCTCAGTACGTACTGGAGAGGGCGCGGCCTCTGTGCACCCCTCTCCTGCTTTTTCCTCCTAAGGGAGCAACACTGTGTCGACGGCCACTGTACGTGATGGGGAAGGAGCGGCCACTGTATGCCCTTCAGTTGCTTCTCATAGGGCGGGTAGGCTCATGGCTATGGCCGCAGTACGTACCAGGGTAAGCAGACCCAAGGCTACGGCCTCAGTACGTACTGGAGAGGACACGGACTCCATGTACCCTTCTCCTGCCTTTTCCTCCTGCGGGAGCAGCACCGCCAGCACGGCCACTGTACATGCGGGGGAAGGAGCGGCCACTGTACGCCCTTCAGCTGTGTGCCCTAGGAGTCACGGAACCGCGTTCACGGCCACTGTATGTGACGGGGAAGGAGCGGCCACTGTACGCCATTCATTCGTGGCTCTGAAAGCACTCTCGATGCAGGAAGTCCCTTGTGCGGCCGACCCCTTCCCTCTCAGCTGCATGGGATGCCCTTTGTCACCATCCGGGAGTGTTGCCCCGGAGGTGTTGCCGGAGTGGTGGCAAGGCCCAATCCAGGTCCTACCGCCTACCCCTGGGAGATCCCTGCTCCTGCCGGACACCCGACGGAGATGGTGCCGTGGCTCATTCCTGTCGGCGCCTCCCCCTACAGGCGACCGCAGTCTTAGGACCCCCAGGCCCGACCAGCAGCCTCCAGGTGAGGGCAACCCAGGCTCTCTCTCCCCACGGAGCCAGAGGCGACAGGCCCGCCTCCTACAGCTGTTTGGCCCCAGTCCCGAGGGCCACCTCTCAGGTCGAGGCCCCCAGACCGGAGGGCCTCCCTGCACCCCACCAACGAGGCTCCAGTACGGGGGCCTCCTCTCAGGTCGAGGCCCCCAGACAGGAGGGCCTCCTTGTACTCCACCGACGACCAGGACCCGGGCAATGACTCCCCTGCGGGCAGTGTATTGCCCTCTACAGGAAGGCTCCCCCTAGGGCCTTCCCCTCACGCCCAAACACCAGAGTGATTTGTACCCAGGACACACGGGTAAATAGTGACGCCCCTTGTACCATGAACAATCAAGACGGGAAAATAACAGTGAATAGTGACAAAGTGAGGGCCAGAACAATACCAGTGAAAGTTACCACTAACCTATTAAAGCCTGATAACCGGCAGAATAGAAAATAGCCTGAGTCCCAGATAAGAGAACTTACAGTAATTGTGAACCGAGACTAGGGTGCGCGGAAGAATCAAAAGTCTGTGTATAAGTGCCGTCGCGACTAAGTGACTACATCAAGTGTCGCGATCTGCACCCTGTCTAGTTATAGTAGTATTCACCCCACTGACTCTTGGGCTTGTTCATCCCCAGTGCATCGGACTAAAGATATATAATATTAATTCTGCCTAAAGACTACATAAGGGTATCACAGTATTATAACTAATAACCTCAGTGTACATGTAGAATACTGTGTCTCAAGTGTAACTGTGAATCTTGGTGTTAAAGGCTAACTCTGTGTCCCTGTCTACAGTATATCCAATACCACTCTGTGTTATATTGTAACGGTGTAGAAATTAAGGCAATAGATGTGTTAAAGTATACTGCCTGGTTTTTATGTCCTGTTCCTTTGTGGGTACTTTACTTCCGGTCCGGAAAGAGGACCCCGCTCAGTCGCTGGTGTTCTTAGGACGAGAAGTCAACCTAAAAACACCCAGCATAACACTGGTGGCCAGCGGTGGTTCTGGATCCGAATAAAGCACGGAGGAACGATAAAAGAAACTTGCACAACGGCAGCCAAACCTCACATCCAATTGCCGAAATTCAACCCGGACCAATGTGACATTGATGTGTACTTGGATATGGTTAAACCCCTCTTAGACACAGGGTTCGACTCTGACAGATAAAAGATAGCCGTCGCATTACCTAACCTGGGCAAAATAATCGCCACTGTCTCACCAAAAATCATCCCAGAATTGACATGGGACCAATTCTCACACATTGTGAGGCAGGCTTTCATGCCTTCTATGGGCAGAGTTGTCGCTCTCTCTCAACTCGACGCCCTCACCTACGATGGTAACCTAGACGATACTTTCATCCAGGCCCGGCGCCTCATCAGCGCCACTTATCCCGAGGCAGCCACAAATACTCGGGATCTACACACTTTCAATGCCCTGCTGAGGATTCTCCCTAGCACAGTCAGGGAGCATTTCACCATCTATGATCCCTCAGGGAACATGGATCAGGACCTGCAACTCGTCCGACGTCTCCTCGCCTCCCGGCCCATACCACAACCTATCCACACGGTGAGCAAATTCCCCACAACTAAAACCCCCCCACCAAAACCAAAGCTGCCGCCTCCCCAACCTCCCACGGAGCCGCCTCCTACTGTGCCCAGGGCCCACTCACAGAAGAAACGCCCCAACCCCAGGGATCAAGGCAACCTCATCACAATTAATCCCTGGGAGCTCACGGCCTGCATTCGCACCTGCCCCTTGCACGACATTAGAGAGCAGCTCAAGGCAAGTAGGCGCAGAGCCTTTCCACAGGGGCGCAAAAAGGTCTCCTCCTTAGAAGACGACGGCCAAGAAGACGATGCGCCGCCCCTAGCCTACCCAGGACCGGACGATGAGGAACACGACGAACACGTCCACACTCAGCAGATGGATTTTTAGGCCCGCCCCCACACCTCCCCACGGTGGCGGGAGCCACCTCACACAACTACAGGCCCCCAGTCTATGACAAAATTTGGCTGAACGGGGTCAAGGCTAGACTACTGGTAGATACGGGAGCAGCCAGGTCCTCTACTCCCACTACTACTCCCGCCACACCTCTGCTTTCGGCCCTCTTCTCCCCACCTCGGCCAACCTCGTAGACGCGGGGGATGGCCCCCTGGCCATCCATGGGGAAACCCGGGCCCTTCGGAGCAACACTCACCAACGAGTGTTCACCAATCACCCCTTCATCATATTTGATTCCACATGCCGTCAGTATGATGGATACCTTGGGCTGGACCTCCTCCAAAAACTTCACGCGACCATCGATTGTCATCAGCGCCACCTCCACTTCAGTCCAGCCCCCCTCAAACAAGCATCAATCACAAAAGGAAAAAAAAAAATAGAAGAAGAAAGAAACATAACACCACCACCCACACACCACGCACCCCCCCCCCAACACTCACCTTCCCCAGCCCACCTGTATATGCAACCCCACCCCAACCTCACTTGACGCCTCACTCCATCACGCTCCATCCCCATCTCCCGCTCCACCTCTACTGGCCCCCTCTCCATCTTTTTCCGCCACTATCGCTTCCACAGTCACCATTCCACCCCACCACGAAGCTTGGGTAGAACTAAACAGACCCTCCGGTACCTCCGTCCTTTTCTCACCTTCCTTACCCACCGGACCCCTCTCATCCTGTTCAGTGTCCCCCACCTTCCTCCCTCCCCCGTGCCCAGGCATTATGTATCGCAAACCTCGCCACAGCACCACTAACCCTACCGCAAGGACTCATCATTGGCGATTTGGAAGAAGCCGAACCATGCCAAACACCACCCCCTAACCACCCCACTCTCCCCGACCTACCATCACACTTATCCCCTTCCCAAACCAACAGCCTCCGACAGCTACTCCTGGACTTTCAGGACCTTTTTTCCTCCGGCCCAACAGACCTCGGCCACACTACTTATCTCAGTCACGAGATACACACGACTGGACCTCCCATTCGCCAACCATCGCACCAGAAAAATCCTAAGCAGCGGGCAGAAGAAGACCGGCAGGTCCAGGACATGCTTGATGCCGGTGTCACCTCCAACTCCACCAGCCCGTGGTCCTCACCCGTCGTACTCGTGAGAAAAAAAGACGGAACCATGCGCTTCTGCGTTGATTACCGCAGAGTGAACGATGTTACCATCAAGGACGCCACTCCCCTATCAAAAATCGACGACTCCCTTGACTCCTTGCACGGCTCAACATGGTTCTCTACCCTAGACCTACAATCAGGTTACTGGCAGGTCCCCATTCACCCAGACGACAAACAAAAGACCGCCTTCTCAACCTCGAACGGGAAAGACTATGAATTTAACGTCCTTCCCTTCGGACTCTGCAACGCCCCCGCCACATTTTCCCGCCTCATGGAATCTGTCCTGAGCGGTCTGACCTGGGAAACCTGCCTGGCCTACCTGGATGATGTCATAGTCTTCAGTCACACCTGGGCCAACCACCTCCACCGCCTCAAACAGGTGTTCCAATGCATATGCCAGGCTGGGCTTAAACTCAAACCCACAAAGTGCGTCCTGGCCGAACGATCCGTCTCCTTCCTAGGGAACGTGATCAGAGCCGAGGGCATCTCACCTGACCCCGACAAACTACGTGCGATTGCCGACATCCCTCTACCTCGCAACGTACACGAAACCAGGGCCTTCCTAGGTCTAACTTCATATTACAGACGCTTTGTAAAAGGGTTTGCCGATATCACCAAACCCCTCCATGACCTGACAAAAAAGGGCGAACCATTCATAGGGACAGAACCGAGAAAAACTGCATTCAACACCCTCAAGTCCAAGTTGATCTCTGCCCCCATCGTTGCATTCCCAGATTACAACCTCCCCTTCCATCTGTACACCGACGTCTCCCTCATAGCCATAGGGGCTGTCCTTGCCCAAGTACAACACGGCCGCGAACACATAATCGCCTGTGCCAGCTGCACCCTGAATCCAGCTGAAAGAAATTACGCTGCCACCAAACGCGAGTGCCTCGGAATCATCTGGGCTCTCGAATACTTCCGTTCATATATCTCCGGCACCCACGTAGTTGTCATTACTGATCACCAATCCCTGCAATGGTTGTGCCAATCCAATACCACCAATCCCCAACTCATACGATGGCGTGAAGCACTCGAAGAGTACGATTTTGAGATATCATACCGACCAGGCAAGTTGCACACTAACGCAGACGCCCTTTTCCGCCTACCCATCAATGCCATTTGCCCAGAACCAGACCTAATCCAAATGTGGAAAAATAAGCAACGTCCTACCTGGATCCCGCCAAGCACATTCGCCAAGCTCCACCTTCACGTCGACCACCTGTTTGATCCCAATGGCCACATCGTCCTAGACCCTACCACCGCACATGACGCTATGCTGCACCTTCACGTCAACAATGGCATCCACCTCGGGACCAAGAAACTCTTACAAGTTTTCAGTGATATGTATTGGACAGCTAACCCTTCCACCATTGCCAAAAACATCATCCAATCCTGCCGCGCCTGTGCTTTGGGGAAAGACATCACTCGCACACCCGGCCCTTCAGGAAAACTAACGGCACAGAAACCGTGGCAGTTACTTTCCCTTGACGTCGTCGGCCCCCTCACACCTAAAGCGGGATACAAATACATTATCACGTTCGTAGATGTGTACTTGATTTTCATCATTGCATGTCCCGCCAAAGATCACAACTCTGTAGCAGTTGCCAACGCCCTGACCTGCCACATCTTCCCTTATTTTGGCGTTCCCCAAGCCCTACACTCGGATAATGTCCCAGAATTCACTGGCAAAGTCTGGGAAGAACTGGCAAAAATATTCGGTTATCATGTCTCCCACTCATCCTCCTACTGGCCCCAAGGTAACAGTATCTGCGAGAGAAGCCATCGCTCCCTCATGAACCAAGTCCGGACACTCATCATGCAAACAGGGAACGACGATTGGCCCGCCCATGTCAAAATTGTTCAATGGGGCCTCAACACGTGCCCACGAGATGACGGCATAACCCCCCCACGTGCAAGTTTTGGGGGAAACCCCGCTCCTCCTGCCCCTCCGCCACCACCTCCACCCGCCCACCCCGCCCTCCACCACTGACCCCCTTCACCACCTCAAACGCCGCCTCCACCACCTCCAACCCCAACAAGACTTTATGCCCGACACCAACCACTCCAACCCCTACAAACCAGGCCAGTCCATCGTCGTGGCACACCTACGCGCCCCCACCAAGACCTCCCCCCAGTTCGATGGTCCCTTCAAAATAGTAAGAGTCCCTAACCCCTACCAAGTGATCATTGACCACCAAGGACAGCCACGCACGTATCGCAATCGCCGTGTGCGATCCTTCCACCCCTCCAACAATGACCACCCTCACACCCGCGCGCCCCGCACCTCTTCCCGCGCACCTGTCCCCTCTGTGTCTTCTAAGAATTATCCCTCAGACTCCTACTCTTACTTCTTCTCACCCCCACCCTCCACCTCACCCACGAGCACGCCGCCTCCCACAACACCCACTCCCGACAAACCCCCCCCCCCCAACACCGACCCTAACCCCCAAATCCCCGCCCTCGATCACGACCATCCTACCTCTACACCACCTCCATCACCTACATCACCGCCTCCGCCACCCACAGCCGAATCCTCGGCCCACCAGCCTGACCACCCCCCGCCCGACACCGCCACGTCCCCGCAACCCACCACTCACCCCCCTCCCACCTGTCCACCCACCACCTCCCACACCACACCACTCTCCAGCCCACCACGCACAAGCACCACCCGCCCAACCACACCCCCCCTACCCCACGACCATTCTCATTATACGCGCCAAACCGCACCCCCACCCGCCTCCCCCCCCAACGACAGCACGCCCTCACCACCACCACATGCCCAACCACCCTCACCACCCACACCCACCCTCACCACCACCACCACCAGGACAGGACGTCTTTCACGCCCACCCTCCAGATACACACCACCACCGCTGCCCACCGCCCACACACCCCACCATTCACCACCACAAACCACCCACACCTCAAACACCTCCCCCATAGCCCTCCCTCTCCAGCAAGAACGATGGAATCCTCCCAAATCCCAATTCCCCAAAGTACAACGCTCCTTCCACCGACCCATCCCCCATAAAAGCCCCAATCTCCCGTCACTCGCCAGCATTCAGCTTTTGCCTCCCCACCAAGCACCATTGCCCGAGATGAGGATCACCAGAATCCACTGGCTACCCCACGACCGCCCACATGTCAGGATTCGGGAGACACACCACCTTCTCCACCTCATACACCAGACCGACCACCCATCCTCCCTCCGGCTCACTCTCAACCCCCACCGAGAGCCAAACCCCGTCACCTTCCACTGGACCAGCCTCCTACAACATCTCACCCCAGCCCACCAGACATCCACCACCACAACATACGAGCTCCAGTCACGGGGCCGTGACTTCTTTACCACGGAAGGTGGTAAAATACCCGCCGCCGGACCACTCACCCCGCCACCCCCCACCCCACCACCGAGCCGCTACCACACCACCACCCCAGGAGGAAACAACGGTGGGGCCAGTGACCCAGTACAAGAGGGTCACCGGGACACTACTTTCAGATTCCCTTTTCCCCGCAACTATCCCAACACCAGGTGAGCGGAAAGAGGCAACGACCTTGCAAGCAGGACAGCCGTCACCAGAATCGGGGTGGGACTGAACAAGATTCAGTCCCAGGTAACACCGCGTTGACGGCCACTGTACGTGACGGGGAAGGAGCAGCCACTGTACGCTCTTCAGTTACCTCCCCAAGGGCAGGAGGCCCAAGGCTACGGCCAGAAGTACACACCAGGGTAAGTAGACCCACGGCTACGGCCTCAGTGTGTACCGGAGAGGGCGCGGCCTCTGTGCACACCTCTCCTGCTTTTCTTTCCTACGAGAGCAACACCGTGTCGACAGCCACTGTACGTGACGGGGAAGGAGCGGCCACTGTACGCCCTTCAGTTGCTTCTCTAAGGGTAGATAAGCTCCCGGCTACGGCCCAAGTACATACCAGGGTAGACAGACCCTCGGCTATGGTCTCAGTACTTACTGGAGAGGGCGCGGCCTCTGTGCACCCCTCTCCTGCTTTTCCCTCCTAAGGGAGCAACACCGCATCGACGGCCACTGTATGTGACAGGGAAGGAGTGGCCACTGTGCGCCGTTCATTCGTGGCTCTGAAAGCACTCTCGATGCAGGAAGTCCCTTGTGTGGCCGACCCCTTCCCTCTCAGCTGTGTGGGATCCCCTTTGTCACCATCCGGGAGTGTTGCCCCGGAGGTGTTGCCGGAGTGGTGGCAAGGCCCAATCCAGGTCCTACCGCCTACCCCTGGGAGATCCCTGCTCCTGCCGGACACCCGACGGAGACAGTGCCGCAGCTCATTCCTGTTGGCGCCTCCCCCTACAGGCGACCGCAGTCTTAGGACCCCCAGGCCCGACCAGCAGCCTCCAGGTGAGGGCAACCCAGGCTCTCTCTCCCCACGGAGCCAGAGGCGACAGGCCCGCCTCCTACAGCTGTTTGGCCCCAGTCCCGAGGGCCACCTCTCAGGTCGAGGCCCCCAGACCTGAGGGCCTCCCTGCACCCCACCAACGAGGCTCCAGTACGGGGGCCTCCTCTCAGGTCGAGGCCCCAGACAGGAGGGCCTCCTTGTACTCCACCGACGACCAGGACCCGAGCAATGACTCCCCTGCGGGCAGTGTATTGCCCTCTACAGGAAGGCTCCCCCTTGGGCCTTCCCCTCACGCCCAAACACCAGAGTGATTTGTACCCAGGACACACGGGTAAATAGTGACGCCCCTTGTACCATGAACAATCAAGACGGGAAAATAACAGTGAATAGTGACAAAGTGAGGGCCAGAACAATACCAGTGAAAGTTACCACTAACCTATTAAAGCCTGATAACCGGCAGAATAGAAAATAGCCTGAGTCCCAGATAAGAGAACTTACAGTAATTGTGAACCGAGACTAGGGTGCGCGGAAGAATCAAAAGTCTGTGTATAAGTGCCGTCGCGACTAAGTGACTACATCAAGTGTCGCGATCCGCACCCTGTCTAGTTATAGTAGTATATACCCCACTGACTCTTGGCCTTGTTCATCCCCATTGCATCGGACTAAATATATAAAATATTAATTCTGCCTAAAGACTAAATAAGGGTATCACAGTATTATAACTAATAACCTCAGTGTACATGTAGAATACTGTGTCTCAAGTGTAACTGTGAATCTTGGTGTTAAAGGCTAACTCTGTGTCCCTGTCTACAGTATATCCAATACCACTCTGTGTTATATTGTAACGGTGTAGAAATTAAGGCAATAGATGTGTTAAGGTATACTGCCGGGTTTTTATGTCCTGTTCCTTTGTGGGTACTTTACTTCCGGTTCGGAAAGAGGACCCCGCTCAGTCGCTGGTGTTTTTAGGACGAGAAGTCGACCTAAAAACACCCAGCATAACAGTTTGGACCTCCAACACCTGTCTATCAATAGTACCCCAGCCAAAGAGAATCATGCTGGTGTCCCTTAGTGTATCCAAGAAGCAGAGGTTATGGAACTGGATGATTCATGGCCCCAGCCACTAGCACCTTCCCAGGCAGAAACAGGAGGGCCAACAAGACCGGGAGACATCTTACAGCCTGGCACAATGCTTGCTTCGCACAGGCCTCGTAATGCTGGCGCTTAAAACAACCACGGAGGACCTGTTAGATCTTGACCTCCAGGCGGAGGAGTTGGCAATAATCCTGGCCCACCCCGGTCAGGGGTGGCCAACATGGACAAGGTGCTGATTATCCACAATCACCTAAGAATAATAAATGTCACTTCCATCATTGATCTGGGATACGTTCTCTTAGATTTGGGTGAAGATCACATACTTACTAAAGTTTGGGATTCCTTGGTAGAGTGATTAAAATTGAAAAGAAGACTTAACACTCGAGAGTAAATCGTATCATCATCATCATCATCATCATCATCATCATCATCGTCATCATCATCATCCATACCTCTTTCTCTACCCCATGGTGGGGTGAGGTAGGGTCCAGAGAGCCAGAAAAAACTGATAGAATGAGATACTAACCAACGTTTGCTCATATGAATGAGCTACAGTCTTATTCACTTACTATTCAAGCGCTCGGAATCCTGGATCCACCTGATACGTCAAAAAACATTCCGCACGTAACTTCACACTCACCTATCCGACGTAGTGAATCCTACGACTGTGAAGTTAAATGGGGGTACCAAACCGTCGTCCTACACTCATCCACATGAAATCTGTGTTGCTAGCTTGATCGCTGTTATTTCCCTAGCCTCGTTAGCTCCTGTGCCTCTTCGCACACACTCACTGATTTATTTTCTGTCATCACTAGCCTCAGTACTAACAAAGCACATGGATCTGAGGGGATCCCTCCTGTTGTCCTCAAGAACTAAGCTTATGTGCTTACACTCTGTCTAGGTAAACTTTTTCTCCTTTATCTGTCGACATGTAATGTACCTTTCCTTCTTGCAGGAAGTTTGCCCTCATTCAGCCTGTCACAAAGAAGGGCGACCATTCCCAGCCCTCTAACTGTCGCCATATTGTTTTGACATCCTGTATTTCAAAATATTTTGACTATTTTTAACAAAAAAAATTTAAAGCGTCTTTCCTATCACAGCCTTCTTTCCGATCATCAGTATGAGTTCCGCCAGGGACACTCCAATGGCAATCTTCTCACTTACCTGTCAGAATGCTGGTCATCCTCCTTTCGGGACGTTGGCGAAAGCTTTGCCATTGTACTTGACATCTCAAAAGCTTTCGATCAAGTGTGGCATAAATCTTTAATTTCCAAACTGCTTTCTTATGGTTTCTACCCTTCTATCTGTGTCTTCAGCTTCCTTTCCAGTCGTTCTATAGCTGCTGTTGTAGACGGTGGTCGTTCTTCTCCTAGAGTTATCAATAGCGGTGTTCTCAGGGCTCTGTCCTGTCACCAACTGTTTTCCTTCTATTCATCAATGACCCTCTAAGCTGTACATCTAACCCTATCCACTCGTATGCTGATGACCCCATCCTTCACCTTCACTTCCCCCACCGTCCATCTCAGTCTTTACTTCAACAAACAAGGGATGAGGCTATGGCATACCTAATATCTGACTTGGCTCATATCTCTGATTGGGGTAAAAGCAATCTTGCTGTTTTTAATGTACCAAAAAACTCAGTTCTCACATCTTTCAACCCAACAAAATCTTCTGCAGGAATATCCTCTAATTTTTAACATTATCCAACTCAATCCTGCATTATCTTTAAACAAACTTGGGGTTTCATTTTCGGATACCTTGGAAAGTTCATATTACCTCTCTTGTAAAATCTGCGTCCAAGAAATTAGGTGTGCTAAACTGACTCCTTGCCTTAGCTGTGGAATTTACACACAGGTTTATTCGACCCTGTGTTGAGTACAACTCTCATGTGTGGGGAGGCTCCCCACACACAGCTCCTCTCAACAAGGTGGAGTCAAAGACTTTTCGTCTCATTAATTCACCACCTTCTACTCTCACATCAACCTCTGTCTCTCTGCCGGACTGTTACATCTTTATCTCTTTTCTGTTGCTACTTCAATGATCACTACTCCTCCGAACTATCTGCTTGCATCCCTCCATCACTACGGCCGGCACGTAGCACCAATTTAACAACAAACCTCATCCCCTTTCTGTCCAACTCTCTAATGCAAGAGCTAACTACTACTCCCAGTCCTTCATGTATGCGACAAGTGATCTCCGGAACTGTCTCCTTCTGTCTGTATTTCCTGCTGCCTATGAACTCCAGTGTTGCAAACGCAGTGTGTCCAGGCATCTCAAAATGAACGAATCTTGAATTTGGCTGTGTTATCTCGTTTTTGTTTTTTTCTTGGAAGGAACAGTTTTGCGGGCTCCTGGCCTTCATTCTTGCATTAAAAAGAAAAAATCTATCCATCATCTTCTAGGCCGACCACGTCTTCCACCTTCAAATTCTCTCAGATACACCTTTTTTTATCACTCTGTTCTTTTCCACTCCCTCTACACTGTTAGGTCAGGTCTATTGATCTGCTACTGGTAGCCTACCATGTAATCCAGTACTACCTGCGTCATGGTCGGACCGTCGGTGACTAAACCGGCAATCCCTTGGGTTATGCCCAATGGGGAGGGTGGCTAGACACCCAGCAGGACAAAAACAAAACCTGTCAAAAGACTGACGAGGTTCCAAGCCAACTGCCATACAGCAGGGTAAGTGGAGCTTGTTAGGCTTGGCTGGCAACCCACAGAGGAGAAGGAAAACTCTGAATGCAAACCTGAGGTTGTCTGGTAGGGTTAGTGTCCTCCAGCTTCCCCAGATTTGTAAAAACATTTTTCAGAATGGTGAGAAAATGAAGAACGGTAATCATGTTAGTAATGTAAAAGGTCCTGGGCACATGATTCAATTTATTGCTTATGCAACATTTGTGGCTATCATAATAATAATAATAATAATAATAATAATAAATAATAATAATAATAATAAAAATAATAATAATGAAAATAATAAAAATAATAATAAAGATAATAATAATAATAATAATAATAATAGTAATAATAATAATAATAATAAATAATAATAATAATAATAATAATAATAAAAATAATAATAATAAAAATAATAATAAAGATGATAATAATAATAATAATAATAATATTAATAATAAAAACAATAATGATGATGATGATGATGATAACACAAATAAAACTAATAACAATAATTACAAGCGAGCAAGCAATGTTCATCCTCAGCTAAGTTTCAAAATGAGCGGCGCGACCCGGCCGCATATTTCCGTGCTGTATGGGTATTCGTCTCACCACCTCGTCACCACCAGGAACCCTCAGTCAGGAGCGACGCTCGCCCCGTAGTTTCAAAACTAGCCACAGATTCTTCTCGAAAATATGCTCAATGTGATTCCCAGACACCTAGTCAAAGTTGGAATACACAGAGACTGCTTGGTCGAGGTGGCTGGCCATGGTATTGAGACGAATACCCATGCAGAATGGAAATATGCGACCCGGCCTGGCCCTACCCGACCGTCACATTATGCAGGAGCTAATAGCTTAATCCTATGTGATGTAGAGTTGAACTTCTTTCTGCATGCGATACATTAGGTCAGTAAATTTTGTTATCAACTAAAAACTCACCCATAAATGCGTAGGAACCCCTTGGAATCACGAATTTTCCAAGAGAGTGTTCGGCTTTATTCGGTGAACGCCTCGGTTGCGAAATCAGATTTTAAAAGATTTACCGTCACAACACAGTGATTTCTGGCATCAACTCCAGGAATTAAATATCGGAGAGTTCACCTGTAATTTTATGTCAGAGGGACATTGTGATAACATTGCGCTCTCTCGCTCGTCAAGCACAGAGAGCACTTTAATGATAATAATAATCACGAAACATTGCGCCATTGACTGTCAGATGAATAGTGGGTTTCTGTTAGTTATCAAGAAGTTTCATTTCCATCAGCCTAGTTGACAAGATGACATAGTGGCATCGAACTATAGGCTTCATCTATTGTCTGTCTACCATCAAAGTCCTCCTCAACAGATAGGTGGGTGTCATGTCAAGAACTACTTAAAGTATCCATCTCAGTGTCCTCAGTCGCTTCCAGCATGTCGGTGGTAAGGCTTCGGTTGCATACTGTAGATATTACCAAGGAAAGTATTTGGACTAGAAATATAAAATCAAGGCAAATTTATCTGTTCTTGATGTTTTGTTGTTAGTAATGTAACCCCAGGTATATGTCGATGTGAATCCAGTGGACTGCACAAAACCAGCCATTTCAGCTGCTCGCTCCAAGAGGCCTTTTGTTGACTTTATGTTCAAGGACTGTCTGCGTTGTGACAGTGTGGTACATGATGTGAGAGTTGGGAGGCTGCATTGAAGTATGGGCATAGTGAATTGTTTGTGAGTTGTATTTTGTGTTGGTACTGAAGCGGAGAAGAATGAATGCTGTACTGCAGACTGGCTAGGGCACTTGTATCTCTCTAAGTTGGGTAGTATCTGAGGGATGGATGACTGTAGTGGCTATGTGTTTGTGAAGTATGATGTTGGGTGAAGAAGAAGGAGGGATGGTGTTGAAGCATTATGGTTAGTACTGGGAGGTTATTTGATTTTTGTTTCTTTGTGGTGGAGGGTGATGTGACAGAGTTACTGACTGAAAATACTTTTGTTTCTTGGCGCAAGTGATCCATGTTTGTACATCCTGTTATTATTCCTAAAGCTCTGTGTGTGTGTGTGTGTGTGTGTGTGTGTGTGTGTGTGTGTGTGTGTGTGTGTGTGTGTGTGTGTGTGTGTGCTAGCAGTTACCACATGACTTACGGCACCACAACAACATATACTTGGGGTTGGTGCGGCAGTGACCGTCCTTCTTCCACGCCTCGCAGTGACGGTTCTGGTCCTCGCACAGGGTTAGGTTAATGTCACCTGTGTGGCAAAGGAAGGGGTATTAAAAACATTTCTGACATTCTCCTACTTTGTTGTTTAACACAGTTTAAATGTTATAGAAAGAGACTACAAACCATATTCTGTCAGAGTATGATTTGTTGTTTAACTTTTTTTTTTTTTTGCTCAGTTAATCTTCTATCTATTTCCAGACGCCTTAATCCCATACTGGGTGGCCACAAACAAATCGCCTCCATGTCGCCCCGTCCCCCGCCATTTCACTGCCCAGCTCCCAGCTCATACCTCCTCCTTCATATGCCTTTCCACTCCATCCCTCCATCTCATCCTTGGCCTCCCCCTCCCTCTCTCCCCCTTCACCTCACTCACACACACTCTCCTCGTGTCTCTCACTCTCCATCCTCTCCACATGGCCAAACCACCTCGATGTGTTTCTCCTAACGCTTCCTATCACATCCACACCACAACGTTCCTTCACATCCTCATTTGTCAGTCTGTCTCTCCATGTCACTCCATCGTCTCCAATAACTCATTTCCACTGTTCTCACTCTTGGCTTGTGTCCCTCCAACAAGGTCCAAGCTTCGCTTCCATACATTAAAGTTGGTATCACAATATTGTCAAGTACAATAGTAGCTTTTTCACTTCCATGCTCACTTACCTGCTTCTTATCACTACTTTCATGGAATCAGCAACCTTTCTTCCTTGTTGTACCCTTTCAAACACTTCACCCTCCAAACTTCCATCCTTACTCATGACACTACCCAAGTACTTAAACGAACTCACATTATCCATTTCCTCCTCATCCAACCTCACTGTACATTCACTGACTTCACTTCTTTCGAAGACCGTAACTTTACTCTTCCCTACAATCACCTTTAGATTCCGTTTCATACACACTCTCCCAAACTCATCCACCAAGCCTTGCAGCTCCCCTTCGTCTTCACTTAACAACACAGTATCATCTGCAAACAACAGCTCAGTTAATCTTACACACGCTAAAAAATGATGAGGATACTTCTTAAGATCATTGCACTTGGCAGGGTTTGTGTCGAATGGCATTTAAAGCCACCGATTGAAGGGTGATCACCCATATTCTTGTTTTTTGCCTTAGTGGGCTTGGATTATCTTCTGCCCTCTTCGATCTTGCATCTTCAACAGAGGTTTTGACTGCCATGTGGCGGTATAAATTATGCAGTTGGATTCAGAAATGTCCCATGTGATCATTCATCGAAAAATCAAACTACAGCATCTCCATTAACCCATTCACTACATGTAGTGTTCCTTAAGATGAACATAATTGTCCGAAAGTATCTACAGCCAGACGCTATAATCCCGTAAGAGGTGACCACAAAAAAATCCCCTCCCTGTCGCCCTGTCCCCTGCTATTTCACTGCACTGCCTCCGAAAGTAACAAGACTAAAAGTGAAATATGTCATCGAACTGAAGGGTTTAACCTGAATATTACCTGACATCGTGCGTGTAGGCTTAAACTCACTGATATCATGACAGACGCTGCAAGACTTTCTGCAGAAGCGACGCATGAAGTCCTGGTTCGCCACGCACTCCCTCTTCGCGGCCCAGAAGGCACAGTGTTCGTTGTGGTCAGAGCATTCCTTGCCTGCAACAGACATAATAATAGTAATAATAATAATAATAATAGTAATAATAATAATAATAATAATAATAATAATAATAATAATAATAATGATAATAATAACAACAAAATAATAATAATAATAATAATGATAATAATGATGATGATGATGATGATGATGATGATAAAGGAGGCAACAGGACTTTAGAGACCCATTGCACACATACAGTACATACTGTACTGCTTTCTGAATCGGGACAGGTAAACAGCTCGCTAATCCTCTCTCCTTGTGTGCTTATTGTCTCACTGAACAGTCTTTTTCTCTTGAAATAAACACTCCATAACTCCTTCGCAATCAAAGTCTTCTGTCGTTGAGGAAAATTAATTGGGGTAGCTGTTTTCTGTTTACATCGCCTTGTGTGTGTGTGTGTGTGTGTGTGTGTGTGTGTGTGTGTTCTTACCTAATTGTATCTTTACAGGAATGTGTGTGTGTGTGTGTGTGTGTGTGTGTGTGTGTGTTCTTACCTAATTGTTCTTACCTAATTGTATCTTTACAGGAATGAGTCAAGCTCGTATTGTCCCGTGTCTTAGACCATATTTATCGTACATATCCTTAAATTTGTGAATTGTTTTGGCACACACTATTTCATTCGGTAGTGCATTCCATTGATCAATTGCTCTGTTTGGGAAACTGAATTTCCTTACGTCTTTATCACCTCTCTTCTTATGCAGTTTTTTGCAGTGTCCTCTTGCTGATGCTTCTCCATATGTTAAGTAATCATTTATGTCTATTTTCTCCATTCCTGATATGCACTTATATAGCATTATCATGTCACCTCTTTTCCTTCTCTCCTGTAGTGTTGGTAGATTCAGTTTATTTAGTCTTTCTTCATAGCTTAGGTCCCTTAAGCTTGGTATCCATCTTGTAGCGGCCCTTTGAACTTTTTCAATCTTGTCTATATGCTTTTTGAGATGAGGACTCCAGACTACTGATGCATATTCCAGGGTTGGTCTAATGAATGATGTTATTATCCTTTTTAGCATGTCTTCATTTATGTATGTGAATGCTAGTCTCATATTTGCAAGCAGTGTATACATGTTCCGTACCTTCTCGCTGATGTGGTCAGCCGGAGATAGTCGGTTATTGATAATCACACCTAGGTCTTTCTCTCTTTCTGATGTGTATAGGGTTTTATTTCCTAACTTATAATCCCAATCAGGTCTTTTTTCCACTTTTACCAAACTTGATTACATGACACTTGTCCACATTGAATTCCATTTGCCATGTACTACTCCATTCATGAAGTTTATTTAATTCTTCTTGTAGCTCCCTACAAGAGTCTGTGTTAGTAATTCTCCTTTGTATTTTTGCATCATCTGCAAACATATTCAGATAGCTCTCATTTCCAGTGTTACTGTTTATATCATTTATGTACACTAAAAACATGATTGGTGCCAGCACCGAACCCTGTGGTACTCCACTAGTCACTTCTTTCCATGATGAGTAGTTTCCTCTTAGTACTGTCCTCATTTCTCTTTTTATGAGAAAGTCTTGCATCCAACAAAACAGTCTGCCTCGAATTCCTCCTTGATGGTACAGCTTCCATAAAAGTCTTTGGTGTGGTACTGTGTCAAAAGCTTTCTTGAAATCTAAATAGATACTGTCCACCCATCCTTCCCTTTCCTGTATTGTGTTTGTTACTCTGTCATAGTAGCTCAACAGATTAGTAACACATGATTTTCCTTTTCTGAAACCAAACTGTCTTTCTGTTATCATACTGTGTTCTTCTAGATGATTTACCCAAGCTTTTCTTATAGGTTTTTCTAATACCTTGCTTACAACACTAGTCAGTGATACTGGTCGGTAGTTGAGAGGATTTTGTCTATTTCCTTTCTTGAATAAGGGGACTATATTTGCTTTTTTCCAAATATCAGGTAGTTTCCCTTGACTCAAAGATTTCTTGAAAATTAAAAATAATGGTTTACTTAACTCATTTGCACATTCTCGTAACACCCAACATGAAATTTCATCAGGACCGCTTGCTTTTCCTCTGTCTAATCTACTTAACTCCTCTTGTATTACTTTTTCTGCTATTTGTACATCTGGTAGTATGTGTGGACATGCGTGTTCCACATAGTCTCTCTCAAAATTTTTTTCTTCTGTAAAAACTAATTGGAAATTCTTATTTAGTGCTTCACAAATATCTTTCTCTTGTGTATAAGTGATTCCCTCGTCCGTGATGGATTGTATTATATCTTTTACTTTGGTTTTGCTTCTGATATAGCTGTAAAACAGCTTTGGTTGATCACTACTTTTATTTATTATATCCTCCTCAAACTGTTTTTGGGCTTCCCTCCTTATTCTTGTATAGTCGTTTCTTGCCTGTTTGTAATTATTATATGCCCTTTCACTATTGTGTCTTCTGTATCTATTCCACAACAAATCTCTTCTTTCTTTAGATTTTTTACATTCTGTATTGAACCATTTCTGTATTTTCTTATCTGCTTCTTTGTGCTGTGGGATGTAATTCTGGACTCCTATTTCATAAAATTCACAAAAATTTTTATATACAGCATTTAAATCTTGTCCTCTAAGCTCATTTTCCCAATCAACTTCTAAGAAATACTTCTTTAGGTCTTGATAATTTCACTTTTATAGTTTAGTCTCTTTTTGAAACTGTCAGTGCTGTTTACTATGTCATATGCTATCCTGAAGTTATAATTTAGTACTGCATGATCGCTTTTGCCGAGTGGAGGGTGATATATTAAACTGTCAATGTCATTTTCTTGCCTAGTAAATATTAGATCTAGCACTGAAGGTACATCAAGTCCTCTTTTTCTAGTGGTTTCCCTCACATGTTGCGTTAAGAAAAACTCTTGTACGAGATCCAGGAGCTTTTGGTCCCAGCAGCTTTCTTGGCTATTTATATCTAGAGTATTCCAATTTATATTTGTATTGAAATCCCCAGTTAGTATAATTCTTTCCGATTTCTCTTCCATTTTATGTAGCAAGGATCTTATACTCTGAATTGTACTCTCTGCTAGGTCCTCATATTCGTCTCTTTCCCATGTGTTTGATTTGGGTGGCATATATAAATTGGCTACAATTACTTTACCTTCAGATGTGTCGATCTCTACTGCAATCAGTTCTACTTGTGATGGTATATCTAGGTTTATTTCCTTGACTTTTAGATTTTTCTTAGTTAATATTATAATTCCTCCTCCTTTTTTTAAATTTCTGTCTCTTCTCCATATATTGTATTCCTCTAAGTTTAGTATGTCATTGGATATCCTTGGTGTTAATTTTGTCTCAGTTAGGCATATTATTTGTGGTTCATTTTCTCTGACATAATCATTCATCTCTAGTAATTTAGATACCATTCCATCCACATTTGAGTACATCAACTTTATCATTTTGTTTATATACTTGTCATGACATGGTTCTACTAACTTCCTCCTTTTTCTTCCATCCTGTTTGTGTACCACTTTCGTACTTGCAATCCTATTACTTTGTAAAAAAATTTCTTCTTGTCCTCTTCTGATCTTCCCTCATTTTTTGTTTTTGCTTCCTTCCTTTTCTCTTTCAGTAATTCCAGTTCCTCTTGTGTTAGACATCTTTTTATCCATACATTTTTGAACTCCTCTTTTTCCATAAGATTCTTTGCATTTTTTAGTATCTCTTCCACAGTGTTTACACTCTGGAAAGTCACCTTTAGAGGTCTTGTCTTGCTTTTCTCGTATTTCCCTAACCTTTTGTGTTCCTCTATGTCTTTACTACAGATTTCCTCTGATACTTCTTTCAGTAAGTTCATTACATTTGCCATCTCCTTTTTGTCTCTAGTGATTTTGTTTTTAATTTCTTCCTCTTCTATACCAGTGATTACTATTGATTTATTTATTTCTACTGAATCTCTGACTAACTTTGGATTGTTTTGGATTATTCTTTTCACTTCCTTTTTAATGCTTTTTTCCTCCACCCTTGTTTCCAAGTCTTTCTTTACTTTCACCATTTCAGCATACGTGATTTCTACATCATTTTTGTAGCTTTGCACAGCTTCATTCACCTGTGTTATCTTCTCCTCAATATCACTGCTCTGGTCCATAAGACTGCTTGCTTGTCTAATTGTCTCTGTGTCATTTTTTGACTCTTCCATAACACTCTCGTGATTAAATACTGTACTTCCCATTTCACTCACTTTCTTCCTAAGGGTATTCAATTCCACTGTTAGTTCACTGATGGTTGTGTCTTTCTTATTGGCCTCCTTTCCCAGTTTATCTATCTCTTCCTTTTGCAAGTGCATTTGCTTCTTTATTTCATCAATTTCATTTTGGAAAGCCATTTCTAGATTGTGTACACGTTCAACCAGTCTATTGTGAGTCTCCACTTCAACTAGTTCTTGGTAGAAATCGTCATTTTGCTTTTTACTTTTATCCCTTTTCTTTTCCAAATTTGTTTTACTGAAGTATGTATCCATTTTGTAATACTAAATGAACAGAGTATGTACTTACAGTGTGCACGCTTTCCCGGTCTTTCTGTAGTATAAACAAACCCAGCTGACTCAACGCATCGTGGTTCTTTTTTGTTTCAACCAGTCTTATTTAAACTTATTATTTCTTTTCCTTTTAATAATGAAAAATCATTTAGTCTAACCTGGTACAGAGCTTGACTCATTCAAAGATGAGTGTGTGTGTGTGTGTGTGTGCAATTATTATCATAACGAATGGCATGCTGTGAATTGGAAAGCAAAGATGAGGAGAATTGGCGAAAATGGTGGCAGAAGGGAGTAGGCAAGTGTGTGTGTGTGTGTGTGTGTGTGTGTGTGAAAATCAAGGTTTTGCCCTTAGATCGGACTATATGAGCTCTCAACTTTCTTCCAGGATGGTAAAAAGCTGATAATCACAACCATCAAGTGATTATGACCGACCCGGTGAATTACATCGACAAACACACAGGGACAGGCAAAAACATTATCGCACCTCCTTATAAAGGCGGGCGATAACAAAGACTCGTTCATGAAAAATGCGACATTGTTTGAATGGAGTTAAATACAGCGTGGTCCCTACCGTACATAACACTCTCCGTCCACTCCACCAGGAGATTTCTCGTGTGTTGCTGGGACGGCTTAGTCAGTGTTGTCAATGTCTATCCTGCCTCATTTATCTGGTCCTTAGTCTCACTGCTATACACCCACGCCCACGCCAATAGACTGGGCCTTCTTAAGGACAACCCACTATGTAGTAGTAGTAGTAGTAGTAGTGGTAGGAGTAGTGGTAGGAGTAGTGGTAGGAGTAGTAGTAGTAGTAGGAGTGGTGGTGGTAGAAATAGTAGTAGAAGTAGTAGTAGTGGTGGTGGTAGTAACAATGGTAGTAATAATAGCAGTGTAGTAGTGGTGGTGGTGGTGGTAGTAGTAGTAGTAGTAGTAGTAGTGGTGGTAGTAGTGGTGGTGGTTGTGGTAGTAGTAGTAGTAGTAGTGGTGGTTGTGGTAGTAGTAGTAGTGGTGGTTGTGGTAGTAGTAGTAGTGGTGGTTGTGGTATTAGTAGTAGTAGTGGTAGTGGTAGTAGTAGTAGTGGTATAGTAGTAGTAGCAGTAGTCGTGGTGGTGGTGGCAATGGTAGTATGGCAGTGGTAGTAGTAGTTACTGTTGTTTTTGAACGGCACATTCATATGAAGCGTGAACCCGTTGGGCTGCAGACTGTAGTAAAAACTCTAACCATACATACTACAGGACTGCTTGCAGTAGATTTTCATCCATTCAGGATTTTTGTGACACTCGTCCATGGCGGCCCAGGTGGGACAGTATTCGCTGTAGTCCTTGCACGAGTCTGATGGGAAAAAAAAAAAAAGATAGTAGAAATCCAATAGTTTTGATTTCGAAACACCTCTTCCCTTGCGAGTTATTCTATTCACTACACAGCATGAGGTTACAACTGGGAGGTATATTCTAAAGAGATTTGATTTCGTAACACCTTTCCCTTTGCGACTTATTTTGCACTTTACTCAGCCTGAGAAGGTTACGATTGGGGGTGTATTCTAGAAAGACCTCTCCTTGACGATTTATTTTGTACTTGATAAAACATTAGAAGGTTACGATTGGGGGGTGCATTCTAAGGAGATTTGATTTCGCAACACCTCTTCCTTCGCGATTTATTCTGCACTTGGCACAGCATCAACAGGCCATTACTGAGAGCTGTATTCTAAGTAGACCTGAAATCGTGACACCTTTTACTCAGCGATTTATTTGATACATTACACAGCATCAACAGACCATAACTGGGAGGTATATACTAAATGGACTTGATTTCGTAACACCGCTTCCTTACCGAATTATTCTGCACATTACACCTCCGTATTCTGTGGTATGCTATCGGTGTAGAGTATGTCATTGCCAGTATAATACAAACAACATACACGAGAATAGTAAGTGTTATGACGCCTCCGAGAGCACGCACAATATGGCCCAGGTCAACAAATCTATCTGCATGTATGTATGTATGTATCTCTATCTATATATTGGTCTATCTGTCTATCTACTCACAGCCAGACGTCTTAAGGCCGAAAGCCGTGGGCACATATCACCTCCATGTCATTCTGTACGCCATCAACCTGCCCCACAACCCGCCCACACAAAAACTTGTCCAGTCCACTCTTCTTTCATGTCATCCTTGGTCTCCTTCCCCCCCCCGCCAAACTCATATACTGTACCTACCTACCTCATCCTTCCACCTCATCCTTGGTCTTCTCTTTCCCTTCCCCCCTTCCACCTCACTTTCCTCGTAAGTCTCTCATTCTCCATTCTCCCCAAATGACCAAATCACTTAGAATTTTATCCAATGTCCTTCGACCCAAACTGACCAAAGGCGTACTTTTCATGTTATTACTGGTGCCCGTATTTTGAGTGGGATTGAAGGCTTGGTTGCACCGTCTCCTTGGCGATTTATTTTGCATCTTATACCTCAACATTCTCATGTATGCTATTTATGTAATTTTAATATACAGTAGACATAATCTGCATCAGTAATATACAGGAGGCTCATATATGGCACTCCTCTTCCACTCCGCCTTGCGATTATTCTTGTGTTTCAGGGACGGCTTGGTTAGCGTTATCAGTGTTTTCCCTGCATTATTTACTCATTTTCCACACCCATGCCCACGCCAGGAGTCTGAACCATCCCCATAGCGCATAAGATACGCTAAGTGAGTGTCTACTAAAGTGCTCTTTACGAACCACTTGTTCATGAAGGTACTGAGGCGTGAAGTGCAGACTAAATCACCAACAAAGAAGTGTCACGAAATACGTACGGCCTCTTATAATAATCATATCTTCAGTGACTTTGGGGAACCGCAAAAACTCTTCTTTAAGTCAACCTCTCTAACGGTGCTGCGTAAAACTGAAGGTAAACACGTGAGTGATATAGTGCATTTACTTTAACCTGATAAGAATCCTTCGCCTCAGCTGATGGCCAGGTGTTGTCAGATTAGAGAAACGATTTGACTGTACTCATTTCACTCTAACTTGGCCCAGATTTTCCTCCTTTTGTGCATTATTTCACGGAGCTCAGTGGCAGAATAAGTAGGTGCAACGTCTCTGCATACTTTCCACAGGATTTCTTTGTGACTAGCATCATATTCTTGTGCTAATCCATTGCTAAAAACTCATTGTTCAAGATGGATATATGTCAATTTTAGGTCAAGTTACAGTAAAAGGAGTATAGTAGCGAAGAAGAAGACTCATTCCTACCTCGTAGCTTAGGCTTATCTAATGTCATCCAAGCAAACTTAGTATTCAAGTTGTGGGATTCTCTTATTTCCTCCAAATGAAAACAAACCTAGTAACCTGTGAGGGTGAGGGTGGAGGCGAAGGTGGAGGTAAGAGTGAAGATGAGGGTGTGGGTGAGGTAGAGGGTGAAGGGTGATGTACCTGAGGCAGTAAAGGATGAGGTGGCCTCAGTGACGATGGTAGTGACGGTGGTGGTGGTGTTGAGGCAGTTGTACAGCAGCAACACCTTCTGGATGTCCTTCTGCAGGGGAAACACACCATCACTCTCATAGAATCCCCAGTTCTTTGGTACAGTCATAATGTAAGGAAGCAAAGTGTGTTGTATCAAACGGAGGTACCAGCAGCAGCAGTAGCAGTTTTAGTCTCAGGTTCATCTAAAATTCTAAATCCAAAACCCACTGACATGCAGGGTGAAGCTGCCCCTCTCCTTCTGCGCACCATCCACCTCTCAGGGGATAAGGATGGAGCTAAGGAACATCTATTACTAGGGTAGCTCAACCGACCGGCTATAACTGTTCCACCACGTGAAGGTATCCTTTTCCAACATCTGTATCTAATAACATAGACTGAATATTTATGTCTTCACTTACCCTGTCCAACTTGAATTTTTTGTTGATGTATCAGAAAATACAATAGATACAGCTGTTATTCCGTGTCAACAGCATACGTTAACTATGTAAACACTTTTCTGTCACCAAACTACAAGTTAATATGACACATTTCTGACACCAAATTGCAGGTTAGGATGACAACCACTGTCTTGTGAATGATACAGAGCGCATTTGAAGTACACTGCAAAGGCACTGTTCAGGGAACTATTCAAGTGTCTAACTTTTGGTTTATGTCCCACAGGTTTCATCCACTCTTAGCCACTCTATGTTAGCGCTGGAACTACGGCAATATATATCTATATCCACCTCTCTCTCTCTCTCTCTCTCTCTTCATAAACACACATCTATCTGTCTATCTATCTTTTTATCTATGTATCTACCTATCTATCTATTTATTTATCTATCCATCTATCTATTTATTCACACACACACACACACACACACACACACACACACACACACACACAAATTCACTTTCTCTTC
Organism: Coenobita brevimanus; assembly: GCF_032717465.1. NCBI lineage: Eukaryota > Metazoa > Arthropoda > Malacostraca > Decapoda > Coenobitidae > Coenobita > Coenobita brevimanus. The sequence goes on from NC_137054.1 coordinate 65,918,819, forward strand.
ATACACTCACATCTATCTACCTATCTCTCTGTCTATCTGTATTTTTATCTGTCTACACACACACACACACACACACACACACACACACACCGAGTATGTGCTGTAAGTCTTAATCCCTGAGGAGGAAGCAGGTGTTCCAGCCAAGCAAATTAACCCCCTGAATATTCGCTCTTCAGGCATAATTCATAACAATAGTGGGACTGGGCACCTTTCCTTTTACTGGTGTGTTAGTGTTAGTTTAGGTTAGGTTGGATTAGACTACTAAAGTTATACCGTGTTCAGTTAGGCTGGTACTATTACAGTATGTTAGGCTATTAGGGTTATATTAGGCTATTTTGTCAGAGTTAGGTTAGATTAGAGTTAAATAAAGTAAGGTCATTTATCATGAGAAAGACAAAACTCAGCGTGTGGTGCAGAAGTGGCTGACGTCATGTAAGTCTGCTCACCGGAGAGAAGTCCCGGCGCTGGCCCATCTCTACGCCGGTGACGCGGGGCACGATGGTCGGTATGGTGCGGTCCCTGGCGAATGCGTACGGCCCATAGTGCATCACCGACTCTGGTCATGTGGTTAAAAAAGTGATCTGCTGTTTGAAAAGACCCAAGTTCGATTCCAGGTTGGGACAGAAAAAAGTTTAATGATATGAATTCGTTAAAACAGACTTTACCGACTTCCCTGAGCACTGACGCCATAAAACACCCCCGCCATCACACCAGTCCTGAGTGAGACAGCCCTGGCATGTACTGAAAACGAATAATCAGAGTCGAAGTGGTGACATGTGCTGCTGTGTGGCACAAAGTATTCCTGGGTGCTAGGGAACGGGCTGACGAGTCGTGTGTGTGTGTGTGTGTGTGTGTGTGTGTGTGTGTGTGTGTGTGTGTGTATGTGTGAATGTTTGTGTGTGTGTATGTGTGTGTGTGTGTGTGTGTGTGTGTGTGTGTGTGTGTGTATGTGTGTGTGTGTGTGTGTGTGTGTGTGTGTGTGTGTGTGTGTGTGTGTGTGTGTGTGTGTGTGTGTGTGTGTGTTTAAAACAATGGCGGGGTGAAGGTAACAATAGTCCCTCACTGACGCACACCACGTCACTCAGTCACTCACTCGCCAATATACGCTCGGTGGTTCATATATTATGCATTCCAGTTCACGTGTGTGTCAGGTTTCAAGTGTCATGTGTGTCACTTTCAGTTTTCAAGTACTGAGTGTATCAAGTTTCAAGTGTAAGTGTGTCATTGCCAAGCGTCAAGTTTCAGATATCAGGTATCAAGTTTCAAATGTCAAGTGTGTTAATTTCAAGTTTCAAGCATTCAAGTGTCAAGTTTCAGATGTCAAGAGTGTCGGAGTAAAGTTACAAGTACCAAGTATATCAAGTTTCAAGCGACAAGCTTGTTAGTGTCAATTAGTGTCAAGTGTTAATCGCGTCAGTGTTGTTTCGTGTGCCAGTGTCAAGTATCAAGATTCCCAGTGTGCATTAGGTGTGTGAGTTAAGACATGCTCACCCAGGTCATAGCCAACACCCAAACTCTGCATCAGATCCCAGGGTATGACTGTAAACCCCTCCTCGCTGCCTCTGCGGATGTTGGCCGCGTTGATGATGATGAAGTTGTCGCGATCGGGGCGGGACTGCTCGTGGAAGAACCCAATGGCGTGCATCAACTCGTGCACCACCACTCCCACGTGCAGGCAGCCGGGGCCCAGGGACACAGGTTGCACGCCCCCCTGACGACCCACACTGCTGCCACACCTGCACCATCGCACACCACATCTCATTATGGTGCATCACATCACATCACATTACTTCATCATATCTCATCGTATCACATCACATCACATCACATCAGGGAGACATGGGTTGCACGCTCCCTGACGACCCATACTGTTGCCACACCTCCATCACCACACTTCACATATCATTATGGCGCATCACATCACATATTACATCATGACACATCATCTCACAACACAGCACATCTCATCCTGACACATCTTATCCAGACACATCACATCGCATCACATCTCATCGCAACACAACAATCTCACATCACACCACACCATAGCACAATACCTCATATCGCGCCTAACACTCACAACCACAGTTTGAGTGAATGATTAGGGAGACAGGGAGTGGGAGGGAAGGAGGAAGAGGGAGGAGAGGTGAGGGTAGTGGAGAGTCATCAGGCTATTGTGATCTTATCCAGTGCTACAACAGTTTACCCTTAACACTGAAAACTGAAGCTTCAATTATCCATCCCAGTCGAAATAATAAACTTCAAGAAACACGTCAGCCCATAAGATGAAAAAAGTCGCTGATACAGTTGTACTACGTCAGTATCCATATGAAGACATGTAATTCAAAATTTCGGTTTATTTATAACTATGTATGAGAAGAAAAATTAACAGTTAGATATATGAAATATGTGCAGAAGTACCTCAAAAAAGTGTGTGTGTGTGTGTGTGTGTGTGTGTATGTAGTAGTAGTAGTAGTAGTACTAGTAGTACTAGTAGAAGTTGTTGTTGTTGTTGTTGTTGTAATAGTAAAAAAAGGCAGCATCAGTGTAGTAGTAGTATAGTAGTAGTAGTAGTGATTGTTGTTGTTGTCACAGAAGGAACAACATTAGTATTATCAGCAGTAACCTAGTAGCAGTAGTAGTAGTAGTAGTAGTATGGTGGCAGTGTGGCAGGATGTGCAGTGTGGTAGTGTGGCGTAAGGTATGGTACTCACCCTTCACCCTTAAGGATGTGTATATAGTCGTCCTGGCCGGTGTGCGGTACAAATCGGATGCAGGTACGGTTGTGGTACTTGTCCATGGCCCTGGCGATGATAGCTCGCTCATGCGTTGCTGCCCACACACCAACATGATCATAGTTAACACCTTCAATCCTATTACGTCCTTTTTTTTTTTTTTTACTCTTGTTACATCCAGAAAATTCTATTCATCTTAGCAATGATCTTCAGCAGTAGTAGTAGTAGTTGCAACCCTGGCTCATCTGAACGTGTACTCAGTGGACGGCGCTGAAGGTACCCTTCTGCAGACCTTCATCCTCATTTTGAGGGGATAGGTAGTGCATATGGGAAGGTTTGTATAACCAGCACAATGATATCTCCCAGTCAAATCAGTGCCAACACGTGAAGGCGTCCCTCTCCAGTAAAGATGTCTATATCTAACCCCTTCACTGCGAAAAGCCTCCTATACTGAATGAAATAGTCTGAAGACAGCACGAATAAACTTTAGAAAAAAAAAGAAAAAAAAAAGAGAAACACGTTACTGGACTGATAGAATTAATGACCTATAATTATGCAAAGTGTGTCTAGTGGGATGGAGTAGAAAGGTATATGAGAGAGAGAGGGTGTAAGTTTGAGGGAGGGCAGCGAAATGGCAGGGGACAGGATGACACTGAGGGGATTTGTTTGTGGCCACCCCTTATGGGATTAAGACGTCGGGCTATATATATATTTATAGATATGTCTAGTTTTGCTTATATGATCCCCCCTTAAAGTTCAGGTACTGTCATGTTCTCTGTGTTCCAGAATAGAGGGTTCAAATTGCTTATATCAGATTCCACATAAGATTAAGCAATTGTGGAATTACGATAATCGACAGTTAATCTACAAACAGAAGACAGGTTGCAGTGGTGTTAATCATGTTAGGGTAGATAGATGTTTGAGAGTTTTAGAGTTGGAGTGGGACAAGGGTGAGTGATGGCACTATATAGGTTGGCACTTCACGCGTGTTGTGGGAACTGCTCAGTCAGTCTTATCAGTATCTACCCTGCATCATTTCTTCATTTCCTGCTCCCACAGCCACACCCACGTCTACACTAGCCGACTGAGCCGTCCCCGCAACACATCAGGTGAGTTTCTAGTGGAGCACTATTGCCGAACCACCCTGTATTTGCTCAATAGAACAGATGAACATAATAAGATAGGTCAAAACAGGTGGTATGGAACCTGGAGTGAAGGTGGAATGAAGGCTGGACTATCTCTGATATAACTTGCGTAGATCAACTTGTACGAGTAGTTTGATCTTTAAAACCTTAGCAAAAACTCTTTTACTGAAAAAAAAAAAAAAAAAAAAAAGACTTCCTTCTTCTCCATTATGTAAAATCAATGGGATCAGCGTGAAATTTGGTTCCTCACAATTGACTAAAAGACTATACTCTTTGCATCTTAACTTTATCTATATTTAACATCTTTCCACCTCGAATGCTGAGGTGTAACAGGTGATTATCACTTGAACACAGCGTTAGTCACAAGGAAGCATTATAGAATAGATTTAGAGCCGTAGTATTGCCTCATTCTCCCATCAAACTACGGGAAATAAGCTGGTTAAAGACGAAAACCTCAGCAAAGTTAAAATGAAAGAACTTTAGTGCATTTGGAGAACTCCGTCACTCAAGGCCAGACTCTTCCAACCTGTGGCCACCGGTACATCTTTGTGTGTGTGTGTGTGTGTGTTCTTACCTAATTGTACTTACCTAATTGTATCTTTACAGGAATGAGTCAAGCTCGTACTGTCCCGTGTCTTAAACCATATTTATCATACATATCCTGTGTGTGTGTGTGTGTGTGTGTGTGTGTGTGTGTGTGTGTGTGTGTGTGTGTGTGTGTGTGTGTGTGTGATATACATACAGTAGGTAGATGATATGACGTAGGGAATGACGCCGTTGTGCCAAAGCATGTCGGTGTCCTTTAGAGCGTTCCTGAACTCGAGTAAGTCACCAGGCTGCGGAAGGAGGAGTGCGGGGTGACATCAAGGTCCGTATTTTGGTTAGACTGGGAGGCTTTCTTGATCGATCCTCATATGATACAGCCAGTACTAGCATATCCAACACAGCTAATTACCACGTTGGTATATCGTAAATCTTTGTTACTACATGTTTGTTTACTTATGCAGCATAGAATGGGCACAAAGTTAAAATATGATGAATGATGAGGATGAGGATGATAATTTTATGCACAAGAAAGGCCCAGCCCTGGCTTTCGGCACACAGATGTCCATTGTTTGACCCCGTTTTATGTTTGACCCTCTTTCACTCCACCTCTAGTTTGCAGAGAGGTCAGTATAAAACGATAAGTATGTATTAAAAATGAAATGAGTTACCTGGTGTATTTCTTGTACTACTGTGGTGAGGGAAACATGTCTCCCCAGTGATGTATAATGATGAGGCCAGTACAGATTAATTACGCATTAAATGTGAAGTGGCTGACCTGGTGTATTGAATATGAAATGACTGACCTGGTGTATTGAATATGAAATGACTGACCTGGTGTATTGCGTTGTACTGTTGAGATGAGAGGAACATGTCGCCCTGGTACAGCCCCGCCAGCTCTATGGGGTCATCCTGGCTCGAGAGATCATGGTCCGGCACGGCTGTAAGGATTACAAGAGGACACGTTTTTGCTCTGCCTGTCGCTTAATATATCACTCTTCATCTATCTATTTGTTTATCTCTCTGTTAGTCTACCTGTCTGTCTATAAATCCTTCAGTGGCAAGGATCAACAGTGCTTACAATAGCCTGAAGCGTGACAGAAGTAGCACAGTGGTGGAAATGTGTTTTCATGGCTTACTGCACAAACTCACCCATCTGGTTGCCTATTCTGAAGTCGGCTGGACTCAGTGGTGGTCCATGGACGTCCCGCTCCATCTGCAACACACACATACACTACAACAGCTGTCCAAGACACAAAATCAGTTTAACTCACCTTAACAGTAGCTGCAGCAGCAGCAACAGTAGATGCACCAGCAGCAACAACAACAGTAGATGCAGCAGCAGCAACAACAACAGTAGATGCAGCAGCAGCAGCAGCAGCAACAGCAGCAACAACAACAACAAAAACAGCAGCAGCAGCAATAGTATTATTATTATTATTATTATTAGTAGTAGTAGTAGTAGTAGTAGTAGCAGCAGCAGCAGCAGCAGGAGTTGAAACTCTAAGCTCATCCGAACGTGAACTCAGTGGACTGCAGGGCGAAGTTGCCCTTTTTTTCACAGCCCATCATCCCACGAACCGTGCATTTCACTGCTACCACGTTAAGGTGTCCTATCTAGCACCATAACCGCAGCGAGTAGCAGGATGAAGGGAATGAGTCTGTGAGGCACCTCCTTATTTGTAGTGCCGTAGTATTACAGACTTCACATTTAGGAGGGTCCGGAGGTTTCACTTAGGTGACAATTGTGATTACTCTCAGGTGTAAGCTAAATATAATACCCCCATTTTTCCTCAGCAGCGTATCCGGTTTGACTTTTACTTTGCATGTAGCCATTAGAAAATACTGTTGTTTCCAGTTAATGAGTTAAATAGTTACTATGTTGATCTTGTTCCAAGTTACAGCATGATAAGCTTATTATAAGAAATCAGCTGGCGTCCTACAATGCTTCGGTGGTGGCTACTTCAAATGTTGTCCATAAACAGAAGTGTGTCTGCAGCGAGTTTTTGTGGTTGAATTTTTTAAATTAGTAGGAGCGTTGTGGTGTGGATGTGGATGTCACAGAATGTGTTAAGAGAAATAAACTGAGGTGGTTTGGCCATATGGAGAGAATGGAGAGTGAGAGACTAACCAGGAGACTGTATGTGAGTGAGGCAGAGGGGGGGGAGAGAGAGAGGGGGAGACCGAGGAGACCGAAGATGAGATGGGGGGATGTAATAGAGAGGTATATGAGTGAAAGGGGGTGTACACCGGAAGAAGGGCAGCGAAATGGCAGGGGATGGGGCGATATGAGGCGACTTGTCTGAGGCCATCCCTTACGGGATTAAGACGTCTGGCTATTGATAGATAGACAAACTGTCCATGTAACATACATACATACATACATATATATATATATATATATATATATATATATATATATATATATATATATATATATATATATATATATATATATATATAATGTCATCAGCAAGAAGATACAGTGACTTACCGCCTGTGAGTACTGCTGTGGAAGGTAACGTAGGTGTGGGTGTGGATGTGGATGCGGGTGTGGGCGTGGGGGAACTGTTGTGAATGTTGCGGCCTCCACCGTCGCCGCCAGCACGAGCACCATCACCAACACCATCTAGACCCCAAGAATGAAGGCTTAAATCAGCGTTCCTTAATCTTTTCCGACCCCAGCACCCCGTGTAGTAAGGTTTCACAGTCCAGCACTCCGACACCAGCACCCCCTGTAGTAAGGTTTCACAGTCCAGCACTCCCTCAGACTACATCTTGTTACTGGAACTACAGTTGCTACACTACTGCAGTTGCTACACTGCTACAAGGATAGAGTAAAATGAAGTACTGCTTGACAATTTATTTAATACATTCTCCAAAAATAAAACATCAAGGATCCCAAGACTAAGCAAAATCAATAAAAAAAAAAAAATAAAAAAAAACAATAATGCAGCATTTTCTATCATCCCCTAAAATTGATTTCAAGACCTCCTGGGAGGTGCTAGCATCCCAGGTAAGAAACGCTGGCTTTGGTTAATGTCAGTCGACTGTACAACCCCCCCCCCCACAAAAAAAAAAATGGCTCCATTGAGATTCGATGGTTGTGGAACTAAGCTTATTCCTCAAACATAAATGGATCTATTACGATGGTACCCCAGACTATAGCCTATAACATACTTTACTGTGACGTTTTATTTTTGTTTACGGCATTAATTCATCATCTTATTTTCTCCTAAATTTTTCCTTGTTTGAATTTCATTACTTTTCCTTATCATCCAAACTCCTTTTTCGTTTTTTTCTTTCCTTTTCAATTCTTCAAACCGGTAACTTTTTTTTGTTAGCGTATTATTCTTTCTGCCTCAAGGCGATTTTCCTCAGCTTAGAAAAGGCCTCTCGTAACGGAGTTAAAGTAGTCCATATCTAACCCTTCCAATTAGAAAAAAACTGTCCTAATCCAAATTAGAACGTCTGTAGTTGACAAGAATATAGTAGTAGTAGTAGCAGCAGCAGCAGTAGTAGTAGTAGTAGTAATAGTAGTAGTCCTAATAGCAATAGAAGCAGTGGAAGCAGACGAAGAAGAAGAAAAGTAGTAGTGGTAGCAGCAGCAGTAGTGGTAGTAATAGTAGTAGTAAGAGTAGTCGTAGTAGTAGTAGGAGGAGGAGGAGGTGGAGGCCTTGGCATCATAAACCCAGTAGTCATGGCGAGCTACGAACATAGAAATTCACTTAGGCTCACCGAATCCCTGTCAGAAGATTTGCGCCTAGGTTGAGACGCGTGAGATCGACCAGCAACGGCAGAAAGATATAACGACACAGATAATGAGAGGGCGAGAAACAAGACAAAAAGATCAGCGGCAGCGCATAACCGAACAACTTACAGCAGACCAGTGCAAAAGAGTTGAAATGGCACAGGAGGTTGGGGCATCGAACTGGCTGACAACCCTGCCTTTTCAAGCAAAAGGTCTCCTCTTCAACAAACAAGACTGTTGAAGCCATAGCCTTGAGATATGGGTGGCCAATAGGGAACCTGCCTCAACACTGTGCCTGTGGCACTGCCTTCCATGTAAACCATGCAATTGTTTGCAAGAAGGGAGGCTTTGTTTGCATTCGACGTGATGAAGTGCGCGACCTTACTGCGTAAATGCTGGAAATACGCCATGATGTCACCACAGAGCCAGCTCTGCTACCTCTAGACGGCGAGCACTTCATCCACAAAACAGCAAATACATTAAATTATGCAAGAGTGGACATCAGTGCTCGAGGTTTCTGGACACGTGGGTAGAGGGCTTTCTTCGGCAGCATGTCATCCTCCACTGTCTCTCGAGGCTACACATAAAAGAAATGAACAAGAAAAAAAAAAAAACATCAAGAAAGGATCCAACATGTGGACGACGGTCGATTCACTCCCTTTGTGATCACAACATCAGATGGAATGGGTCCAGCGGAGGGGAGCTTCTGCTCAAGACTGGCAAAGGTCTTTTCTGAGAAGAAGGGTCAACCCAAGAGTTCTGTTATGGCCTGGATGAGATGTCTACTGTCGTTCTCCCTCGTGAGGACTGCTCTCCTACGTCTCAGAGGTACAGGATAGGCCCTCAGGCCTATCTCTCTAGCGGGCATGGATTACGAAGCTACGAAGGGTGATCAGAAAGTAATGACAGTTCGTGCTATAACATGAAAACCTTGAATGATGGGAGGTAGGGGAGCAAGGAGAGTGCAGAGTTGCCTGTCCTTACGAGTTTGAACGTGTCGCCGTATGCCTGACTTTTCTTGTTTTATTGTTGTGAGTGAATGCATCACTCTTGTTTTTGCTCTCTGGCCAGAAACATGGATTACTCGAAAGAAGGCTGCAGGTTCTACATTTTTACGAGGTGGAAACTGGGAAAGAAAGCAACAGAGATTCGAGGGGAATTATTACAAGTTTATCCAGACACTACTCCTTCCCTGGAAACTGTTTCCTGCTGGATTCGTGCTTTCACAGCAGGAAAAACTGAATTGAAAGATGAACAACGCTCTGGACGCCCCCGGACATCCGTGACCGAAGCAACAACTGTCCGTGCACGGTCCATCATTGACGAGGATCCAACTGTAACTCTTAGGTTCTTAGCCTTGGAGCTTGATATCAGTTATGGGAGTGCATATGATATCGTGCATGAACAATTACACCTGAGGAAGAAGTGTTGTCGATGGATACCCCATTTGTTGACTGATGAGCAAAAGGCTGAACGGGTGAGGATTTGTCGTGTCTGGCTTGCTGAATTTGAACCAAATGGTCCAAAACGGTTCTCAGATGTTGCTACTGGAGATGAGTGTTGGATTTCATTCTTCACAACCCGTGACAAGCAGTCAAACATGGTGCGGTTGGGCGATGAAGACCCTCGACCTCAGATTTTGAAGGAAGGATTTCGCAGCCGGAAGCGCCTTTTCACCATCTTTTTCAATTCTCAAGGACCAATATGCGCGGATGTGATGCCTGAAAAGTCCACTATCACAGCCCAATACTACACAGACCAGGTCCTTCCACAAGTCTTGGAACACAAGGCCAACACCGCACCAACCCGCCATCGGTCTCGCCTTTTGCTGCACCACGACAATGCTGCACCCCACAAAGCTCGCCTCACTATGCAGTACCTGGAACAACAAGGTATAACTCTGCTCCCCCACCACCCTTGACCTGGCTCCCTGTGACTTTTGGTTGTTTCCAAAAATTAAATCTGCCATCGCTGGGAAGCAATTTCATCGCATCCAAGACTAGGCACGGACCGTCAATTCAGAACTCCGAAGTATACCGTCTTCAGAGTACCACGCTTGCTTCATGAAGTGGAGAAAGAGAATGGAACGCTGCATAGAGGTTGGAGGGGAGTACTTTGAAGGAATGTGAGTCATAGTTTGATAGTTCTTCATGCTAATAAAAGTTTATGGACTCACTGTCATTTCTTTCTAATCACCCCTCGTACTGTGGTCGAGTAGTATAGACCAGCGACTCAAATAGATTGATGTCTTTATTAACACTGTAATGTTAATGAATAAAAATTAATAAAAGTAGCAGTAAATGGTTGGTAACCACAGCCGTAAACGTACTTGGGGCCAAAGGACTGTAATATGAGGGTTAGTTTTAACCTTGACATTACAGCTCCAAATGGCGAACTGTATTATGAAGGTTGGTTCTGATCCTCATAAAACAATTCCCAAATGGATGGAGGTGATTAAAAAAAAAAAAAGTGGTGGTGGTAGTAGTAGTAGTAACAGAAGTAGTAGTAGTAGCAGTAGTTGTAACTCCAGGCTCATTTTGAACGTGAAACCGGTGGACTGCAAGCTGAAATTGACCCTTTCTGCAATCCGCCATCCTCCTTCCGGTGGATGGAAAAGGGGCTGAGGGACGTTTGTAAAACCGCCTGGACATATTGGTGCCACCATGCGAAGGCGTCCCTCTCCAGCACCAGATAATAAGAATTTTCGTGAAACTGATCTCACAGCTTACTGTTCAATTCTTTTTCATTATTATAGAGCGTTGACACCACCCTGACAAATATCCTTAACCTTTTTCAGTTCGGTTAATGGCCAAGCATAGTCACGCTGGATAACTGATTTGACTAATAACCAAAGAGACTCATTCCTACTTCATAGTCAAGACTAACTGAATTTCATGCAACCACGACTTAGTAATTCAGATGAAAACAAGCTAAATACAGTCATATTAGCTGCTATACCTATTTTTACATTTTTAGGATCATGCACTTTTTCAGAAACTTGGCTTTTCCTGTGGTGCTTCAGTTTGCTCTTCATTGTTCATTTTAACAACGAGTGCTTTCTTTCCATTTCTCTACTCATACTCTTCTTACTTTAATTTGGCCTAACACTGCCATCTCTTAATCTTTCATGCTGGGTCGTAACAACAGATCAGTAATGGATTATGATGCCGGTCATTAAGTGCTATAGGAAGAATATAGACCCGTACTGTTGTCATTTTCTGCCACTAAGTGAAATAAACTGAAGGAAGACGAAAATTTAGGCCAAGTTAAGGTGAAGAAGCTATCGTCATATCACGCTTTCTGTCAAAGAAACAACTGTCTTCCCATTTTCGTCTGAAGAAAACTTACAACTGACGAAATACAGTGAAAACCCTATCTCTACTGGTGTTTGTGTTTTAGACGGTTCGATTTTTCCGCTATGTATTCGTCAGACCTTGGGAGGATACTTGTGTCTCTGTCTGCACGTAAGGCTTCCATTTTTGAACTGATGGAAAGGCCTGACACAACACTAGGGCTGCGTTTCAACAGGCCTTAGCGCCCCAGAGCGGTCCGGGGGTAGTGGGGGTTGCAGTGAAACCACCAAATAGTATTAATGTTACATGAATATTTGTCAGCAAAACATAATTGTAAATGCATATTGCCGAAATACTTTGGAAATATTTAAGCCGTAATGAAGAACTATAACAAATCCTGCCTTCGCCACAGCTACTTCCTCTTGTAATTTCCTCCGATTTTGAAGACGAAATGAACCCAGCAGTGCAAGACTGCAGTGAAACAAGATGACTGGAAGATATGATCATTGTGCAGAGGTGAGGAGGTACTTCATGGAAGTATGATTTTTGTGGGAATGAATGAAAACAAACCCTCAGTCCGTACTCTTTAGATTCGCATAGACTTTACTTTTATTAAGCCGAAAATCAATACTTAATTGAAATGAAGAGGGTATTGTTACAAATCTTTTCATTTATGACATGTTAGTATTCAAAATCCGTACACAGAATAATACCCTGGCATTGAGAGTTCTGTTATCCTTTACACGACTGTGATCTAAACCATTTACAGCTGTCAGATGTCGCCAGAGAGACCCACCCACAGAGTTATACATATAGAACGCGCGTCCCTGTGTTGTGGTATGGGCGATAAGTGAAGCCAGCGGGCCCGGCGCGGCGGCCATCTTAGGATGCCCACTCTACCGAGTCCCGACCTTCCCGTACAGCTCATCATAATTCACAAATACTAACCTTTCCCGAGTGTTTTTTGCATTATATCCTGATGTAAATAGATAGAGCAGTTATCAGTATAATTACTTTAGCTATTTTAAGCCTTTTCTCCATTACTATTGCGCTCTGAATGAAGTGAGAAGAAAAGTTATTCCCGGTCCCCTTACCTTGTCTCTAAGGACCATTTTACTTTGGATACACAAAAATCAACGATTAGAAGCGAACATATACCAATTTATTAATAGCATTACATTAATTGAGTGGATGGTGAGTGCCCTCACTTACTGGTTCTTAAATAATACTTAGTTAGTGTTTTCCTAACATAACAGCCTCTTACTTTAGCAGTGGTTGCTTTTGCAAGATGATGCAAACGTATCTTGCAATATGCAAGCACCACTGCTTTAATAAGAGAAAAAATGTGATTATTATCAGGTGAACATTCAAACATATGGGAATTATGTGTTTTAAATGCAGTGCTACCAGTCTCTTTCAATACAGAATATGCAACTAGAGAGGAAATTCTGGGAATGTTACGTAGCTCTTTGTCATGACTTTTCAACATTTTCTGAAATATTTTCTCTGTGGATCTGCAGACAGACACAGCACTCATAGAGGGCTTTATCAACCCGCCTTTGTCCTTAACCAGTATCAATGCACAACTTTTATCATTGTTCTTAATATCTGTTGCTGTAAGTGCAGACAAGCAGTCTGGACATGAAATATTTCTCTTTACCATTTTAACTGCATATCCGGCAATGCAACCTACTGCAGCTTCCTTATAATCTGACACATCTGTAAAGTTTGGACAGTCTACATAATCATGATCTTCTTGGGCAGGACTACGAGGAATGATATCATATCTTCTTGCCATCATAATATCTTCAGTTTTATCCTCTAAAGCTTTCTTCATGACACTGCTAGATGTTGCAGATGTGAGCACTTCAGTGAGGTCTTGTGCAGAGACATTCCCGTTTGACGTTTTTATTTCATGCCTCAGAAGGAGTCTCTTGTATGCTGCCATGAGGTTTAACGCAGAAGGGTTATTTCGAAAGCCACCAGATGCTCGAATTGCACAGAAAAAGAGTTCTAAGTGATCCTGTGACAGCTTATAAGTTAGAAAGTACTGGAGTGGCTTATTTACACCTACAAACTGTTTATAAAGTGCCTGAACACTCTTAATGGCAGCCAAAAAACCAATGAAAGGTGTCTTTCTGAAGTTTTGTACATGAGGATGTCATCAGAATTAGTGATAGTCATTAGATAAGCAAATGCTTGATCTAAGAATGACATTGAAACTACTTCTGTCTCAGGTTGAAGTGCTGCTTTCATTCCTCTAGCAAATTTGTTTCTCGAGTTCAGTACATCAAAAAGTTTATCAGCCATTTGCAGAAATTTAACTGTACCCTGACAATCCTTAAACTGTGGGAGATGTAATGAATCCCGACAGAAGATTAATGCATCAGCTACACTAGAACTCAGTGTTTGCGCAGCAAGTTTTACTTTCATCTTTTGAGTGTGCCATGAAAGATGGATATCCCTGAGTTTATTTCCTAAATGAAGGCCCTCCTCTTCTTGAAGTTGATGCAGTGCTTGAATATATTTCCATTCTATTTTATTTCCTGATCACAGAGAAGCGAGAACATCTTACCTGTTTTGAATTGAGCGTGAGACTGGGCATCCCAATATGGCCGCTGAGCCACTTCCGGTTGCGTCACTTTCAAACCAGGTTGGCGCACTCTATAATTTATGTATAACTCTGTGGACCCACCTCACCAAATAGTTCCAAACGCGACGGAGGCCGCGACAACCCTCCCCTAGGTCAAGAGAATTATTAGGTCAAGAGAATTAATAAGGTCTGCCCATCTAGGTACCAGTTTTCACCCCTTGTGCGCATGACGTCACAAGAAGTGTCAGGTAAAGCCCTGAGTGAAGTCAGTTCATCAGTCTCCACTGACCCATACACCAAGAAGGATCTCCGTTTTCTGTGAATTCGCGAAATATTGAGGGAGGGTCTCTTTTATTTTTATTTATTTATTTATTATTATTATTATTATTTTTTTTTTTTGGGGGGGAAATGCCCACTTTTTGTGCAGCGAATGGGTGTAGAACTTCTCGGGTTAAAGGCATTAATATAAGCTTCCACAGATTTCCTAAGGATGTGGAAATGAGAAATAAATGGGTCAAGTTCTGCAGAAAAACAGATCCTTGTTTTAATCCTGCCAATTCCTACATATGTAGTAAGCACTCTGAAACAACTGCATAGGAGAGAAACCTGAAGTATGAGGGGGCCCATGATACTGGAGACAGAGTAGATTCTTTTGATCAGAGAGGTAAGAAATATATATATTAATAGCAACATCATACAATGAAAATCTAGTATTCACGGATGCACACTAGAACTTAGTCATGTTGGTGCTAACCGTGGAAGTTTAGTAAGTAAAGAAATCCATCTGTAATGTCGTCTCACGGGAATGAGTGTTGCCAAAAAAATATTGGAAGTTTAGAAGAAATATTTTGCCCATTTATCCAAGCTTTTCATCCTTAGGCTTATATGTTCGGCCAATGAGAACTTCATATTCTTATTGTATTCATTTTCATATAATTTCCTTGCACCCAAAATATTGTAGTTAGATAAAAATTCGGTGTTAATATTTATGTTGGCAGTTTGTGGGATCTCTCTCTCTCTCTCTCTCTCTCTCTCTCTCTCTCTCTCACACACACACACACACACACACACACACACACACACACACACTTCTGCTGACGTCACGGATAAGCTGCGCGTGGAGAGACCTTATTAATTCTCTTGACCCTCCCTTCACCCCCCACACTTTCGCTCTTGAAAGCGCCGTCACGTTCCGTGGCGCTCCAGCTGTTGAAACGCACCCCGCTGTCTTGCCCTTGCTGTTTCTTTAATAGGGCATGTCATTTTCCCCTCACTCTTGCTGTCAATTTCTCTTACGCTTTCTTATATGACTTCTCTTCCAGTCTTTCTAGGCGGGAAGCCCAGCGGGTCAACAACAGGAAGCCAGTGATCGTATTTATATAGATATTAACTGTTTGTAAAGGATTCTATCCAATAATAAAAGATCCTAACCAGTAATAAAGCATCCTAATCAGTCGTTTTGGTTTCGCTTTTCTTTTTTTTTCTTATTTTATATTTGTTTATTAATTGTCTAGTAGCTGTGTGGGTGAAGAAAACATATACACAGGCAATCTCATACACAGCTAAGGCTTAGGAGAGATTATAAATTCCGTTTCAGGCGCGCCAGTAGTATTAGGACGCATTATGTGGATAACACCGTCACACGAGTCGTATTTATAAAGGCTCCAAACCAATTCATAAGATAAACTAGTCCATAACAGTTAAGAACTATCACAGATCCCTTTGTTTTTCGTATTTTTTCGTACCTTTTCACTTTATTATTCATTCTAATTTGATATGAAAGTGCATGGTAGGTGCATGAGTGAGGAGAAATGTATATACAAGTGATACTATACATAGTTTATGGTCGCATTCTGCCTGGCTTTGGAAATTTCGTAACACATTTTTCTGTGATTTATTCTACACATTACGCCTTAATATCCCTGTATAAATGTTACAGCTGCAAACTACATCGATATTAAAAGGTTACAAATAGCATACAGGAGAATGCTGAAGTGTAAGATGTTCAATGAATCGCTAAAGAAACGGCATCACGGAGACTCTTATTACGGGTTTCAGTGATAAGCCATCGACACGAGATGCTTATCAGGCGCCACACCACCGTCCACACGCACATCTGCACGTTATAGAGAGCGAGCGAGAGATAGAGATAGATAGATAGATAGATAGAGAGAGATGAAAAACACGTCATCAGACTGAAGGGAATAATAACCGTACAACAATCAAGGTCAAAAGCTGTGTCGGTGAGTCTGTGATGGGGAAAGAACAGTTTCAAAAGCTGTGTTGGAGAATCAGTGCTAGCGTTAGTGACCTACCTCCATTACCACTGACACCTGTGCCACAGGTTTTGACCCTGACTGTAACTCCTCTAGATACAACTGCTATCCCCGACTGTAACCCCGTCTGACACAACTTTTAACCCCTACTGTACTCACGGAAACTCCAGAGAGCCCCTCCCTTGCCAAGACAGTGGCTGGATTTGGCTGCTGTCACAAAAAATTCAGTTCCATCACAATTCTGGTTCACTGAGCCTTGCACTAGGGCAGGACAGGGCAGGGCAGAGAAAGACAGGACAAGGGAGGGGAGGATAGGGTGGGGCAGAGTCAGGCAAGGTCGGAGACGGCGAGAGTGGGATAGAACAGGGCAGGGGGGGATTGGGCGGGGTAGGGCAGGGTAGGACAGGGCAGGGTGGGAAAGGACAGGACGGGGGGGAGGGGTTAGGACGGAGCAGGATTAGGTAAAGCAGGACAGGGTGGAGCAGAACAAGGCAAAGAGGGTTAGGGCGGGGAAGGGCAAGGTAAGGCAAGCTACGAGAGGACAGGGTAAAAAAGAATAGGGCAGGGCTGGGTAAGACGGGAGAAGACAGGTCAAAACAGAACTGAGTAACGTGGGACAGGGCAAGGCAGGGCAGAGCAGGGCAAGACAAGGGAGGGCAGCGTAATGTAGGGAATGGTAGGGTAAGGCAGGGTAAAATAAAGCAAGGGAAGACAGGGGAGGGCAGGGCAAGGCGGGGCCGTGTGGGGTGATCCTGCGAACTTGTGGACTGATACTGAGTGTGGGAGGCAGGCTAGGCAGCGGAAATACTAACTCTGACCCGCCCACATGTACAGGATGTCCAAGCGGTGTGTGTAGGGGGGGGGGGGGGCGGAGTGAGGCGTGGTATGTTGGTAGTGAAACTGGTTAAGGAGGCGGTACCAAATGCAGCTTGCTTTATCATAATCAAAGGAACTTATTATGATATATTTATTTGACAACATTTACGTCGATACGGTAAAGAAAACGAGAGAGAGAGAGAGAGAGAGAGAGAGAGAGAGAGAGAGAGAGAACTCTAACTAAAAAATAAAGAATATAGATAATTATTATGGTCAGCACAGATTTTTGCAAATTTACATTGTAACAATTTTATCTATTCTTGACTGACAGGTTTTGAACGATAATTTGTTTTATGCCCAACAGTATAGTAAATGCCACCGGGTTCCAGCCCTTAAAAAAGAAAGAAAAAAAAATACAGTCCCACGACCCGGTACCTACGAAGCATCACTAAACTCAAAGTACAGCACAACAATTTCACTGGCCATTAATCACCCCATTTACTGAACAGTCCTACTTTAATTCCACAGTAACTCTACATGATCTTGTATTCAACAGCATCTACTTCCTCCATCAAGTCTGACACAAGTCACTGTACTTCTCATGCAACACTGTTGAACACTTTCAGTATGATGACGTGTTTTGTTGAACACTTTCAGTATGATGATGTGTTTTTGTATTTTGGTTCTGCGATCTCCGTTCCCCCCCCCAATTTATGATAAACCTCGAATAATGAATCGATTAAGGAGACTCTAGCTCCTTCAGCTCGGAAAGTCTCTCCAAAGCGTCTGGAGGTAGCATGAATATACTAAAACATGTCATCAGAAGGAAGAGGTTAACAGGGTATTAACTCACAGCCTGGGGAGGTATTCATAAACAAACATACAACCGATTCCAAGCCTTAATTTTATTTTTTATTTGCAGGAAGAACAAGAGACAAGCTCTGCTCTCGATTTCATCATCATCATCATCAGCCTGAGTCAGTCCACTGCAGTACAAAGCCCTCTCCCATCTTTTTCCACTCTGACCAATTGGACCTGTTCTATCCATATCCCAGCGAATCTCCTATTCTCATCTCGCTGTCTCATCCTTTGTCTGCCTCTTCCTCTCACCTCATCTCTGGGCCGCCATTCAGTTATCCTGGTAGTCCAGCTGTTATTTGTTCTACGAAGGACGTGGCTGCTCACATCCATCTATGCTTTTTTACTGTAGCGATTATACCCTCTACTCTCGTCTGCTCCTCTGTGCATGAAGCTCTCTTTTTACCTCTCCAAGTAATCCCTAATATAGTTCTTCCCATTCCCCTCTGAGCGTTCCTAAGTCTTTACTTGAATATAAATAGTATTCTGGGGAAAGAAGTTACAGACTCATTAATACACATACAGCTATACTTCATGCTCTGTCTCCCATGCACCCCACCTCTTCCCGACGCAACACGCACAGCTGTACTACACTCGCTGTCTCCCATGCACCCCACCTCTTCCTTACGTAACACACGCACAGCTATACTACACTCTCTGTCTCCTATGCACCCCACCTCTTCCCTACACATCCATTCTCAATTCAGCCACGGTCATCGTGAGAAGGTTTCCTGGCTGAAACCCTTCGTTACAGAGATATTCAGTCCTCCAGTGACCTATAAATGATTCCATATTCTTCCTTCACCTCCTTTTCCTCCTCCTCCTTTTCTTCTTCTTCATATTCTTCTTCTTCCTTTTGTGCATTCTCTTTCTCTTTTACCAGATCCTACATCAGCTCATCTAAGCGAGATGATGATGATGATGATGATGATGATGATGACGTAGGCCGTGTTGTTCTTGGTTAAGGAGGATTTGTACCATATTTTCCTTAGCGATGTATGATGTGTATTTCACTTCCAAATCCTTTTAAATGTTATCGAAGCAAATACCATCAGTATTAAAGCAATATAAATAACACGTGAGAGTATTAGTATCCTGTATGCGCAATAAATTTCTAAGGAAAAAATGCTACGAAGTCTATTTTTTCACCATGGACAGGTGGATAATTAACAGGGAAGAAAAAAAAGTTAATAATTAGCTTTTATTCCTGTCTATTCCTGAGGACATCTTCAGAGGGATGAACACAACGTAAAACAGCAAATCTAGAGCAAAAAAGTGTCTTCAACCAGGTGATAGATGGCTTCCTAGCGAGCGTTCCTATTAGCAATTTTCTAAGTCAGATAATTCGGAATTGTATGTGTATTTCGTTTGTTGTATGAATTTCCTTCTTGGTGGTGTATTGATAAAAACAACAGATACACTATCTATCTATCTATAGCCAAACACCTTAATCCCGTGAAGGGTGACCACAAACAAGTCACCTCCATGTCGCCCTGTCCCCCGCCATTTCGCTGACCTCTCCCCAACTTACATCCCTCTCTCTCATATACCTCTCCACTCGATCCCTTCAACTCATCTTCTGGCTCGTAGGTACATACAATCATTAAAATCCTTTAGATATTTTCAAACACTCCATCCGTTGTTTATAAAAATGTAAGGAGGTAAATTTTTCAGATACATTCTTGTTCGATTGTACCTCTCGTGGATGCCATGATTTGAATCCTATTCCTGGGGCTGAGAAAATTCATATGATGGTAGATGTGACAGAAAGCGTTAGGAGAAATACACTGAGGTGGATGGGCCGTGTGGAGAGAGATGGAGAGTGAGAAACTACTTGCGAGAGTGTATGTGAGTGAGGTGGAGAGGGGAAGAGGGTGGGAGACCGAGGATGAGATGGAGGCATGGAGTAGAGAAGTTATGAGAGAGGAGGGGGGTGCAAGCTGGGGGGAGGCGAGCGAAATGGCAGGGGATAGGGTGACATGGAGGCGATTTGTCTGTGGCCACCCCTTATGGGATTAAGGCGTCTGGCTAATGACAGACAATAGATGGACAGATGTAATAAAGCTAAAGAAGACACCACTAGACTAAAGAGATTAAGAAGCAGATGTGATACTGAAACTACTGACAAATTCCACTTCAGGTACGACAGGCTTGTTCAGCGTAATTTTGTGCTGTTTATTCAGTGACTTTAGTGCCTGATAGGTGCATCTGCGCTCACGAAGCAAGAGAGAGTGTTATGTTGATCGTGTGTGTGTGTGTGTGTGTGTGTGTGTGTGTGTGTGTGTGTGTGTGTGTGTGTGTGTGTGTGCTCGCGCTAGCAGTTACCACATGACTTACGGCACCACAACAACATATACTTGGGGTTGGTGCGGCAGTGACCGTCTTTCTTCCACGCCTCGCAGTGACGGTTCTGGTCCTCGCACAGGTTTTGGTTGTAGTCATCTGTGTGCCGGAGGAACGAGCGTTAGTCTAACCCCTAACTTAATCTAACTTATTCTAATCTAACCTAACAAAATAATCCAGCCTTCCATTGCAACCATATCTAACCTCACCTAAATTAACCTAATCTAGCTCAGTCTAATCTAATCGAACTTAACCTAAGCTAATGTTACCCACTCTAATCCAATCTAACCTAAGCTAATGTAATCTACCCTAATCCTACCTAATCTAACCCAGATTATTATATGTTCCTGCCTTACCATTTGACAGCTAATATTTTTCATTACGATTTCTTTTTCTACTGAGGCTGTGGAAATGATGGAAACTCTATCTTTCGTACTCCATACACTTTTACAGTTGGGAACAAAAGTTTGTCTTAATATTTTACTTCTACGTCTCATTTTCCTCTACTGGCTACTGTTCCTGAGCTGAGGGAGGTTTGGTATGGTTTTCCACCTCACAGATCATTCTCTTTGATATGGTGTGTTAGGGAGGAAAGTGACGGACGTGCCCTTAATGAAAGGCAGACACAGTGGAATAGGAGACGAATATTTTGTCTCGAACTGTGCATATTAAATACTGATTTAGCAATATCATAGTAACGAGGAGAATATTTACCTTATACGCTCCTCTTATTTGCCGTTTTCCATTCTTTTTTTCCTCTCTCTGGCCTTTTTCCTCTATATTGGTTGATTTGATGGTGTAGGTGGTCTGAAAAATGTCTAGAAATAAAACTAATCGCAACTATCCCAGCACAAGATTATTATGAAGGGGGGCCGAGGTGTTAAAGTGAGGGATGGGTGTCTTTTGCTGCTGCTGTTCATGACGATTTAGTACGGCATTGGTACATTATAATCCCTTTAGGTTTGGACAGATGAGGTTAATAAAAAAAAGCGTTTCCAACAACCTGCAACATCAGATCAACCCACATGAGAGAGAGAGAGAGAGAGAGAGAGAGAGAGAGAACGCGTATGTCTGTATGTACAGTATGTATTTGTGTGTGTGTGTGTGTGTGTGTGTGTGTGTGTGTGTGTGTGTGTGTGTGTGTACGGTGTGTATGTATGTAAGAGTATGTATTTTTACGTGTGTACTGTATGTGTGTATGTATATGTACTACGTGTGTGTGTGTGTGTGTGTGTGTAAATCTCAAACTAACATGGACTCACTGGCAGCATGACAGACACCACAAGACATTTTGCAGAGGCGGGTCATGTAGTCTGGATTGGAGACGCATTCTCCTTTAGAGGCCCAGAAAGCACAGTGCTCGTTGTGGTCAGAGCATTCCTTCCCTGCAACGAAGAAGGGCATCTCAGGGGAGTACTTGAGATGGTGGACGCTTCGTAGCACCTAATCCTTATCGATTTATTTTGCACATTCGATACCTTTTTAAATATTATATTACCTCTTTACTACATTCCTCCATCTCATCGTCGGTCTCCCCCACCCTCTCCCTCCCTCCATCTCACGTACACTGTCCTAGTCAGTCTATTATTTGTCATTCACTGCACATGGGTAAACCATCTTAGGGCACTTCTCCTAATGCTTTGCAACACATCCACAACATCATCACAATGCTCCATCACATCCTCATTTGTCTGCCTCTATACTTAACGCCACATGATCCTCTCAAATGACTCATTTCCAGTACTCTCACCCCTGACTTGTGCCTTTTCACCATGTACAATATTTATTCCTTCATTAAACACTCTCTTCATATAACCAAAACACTCTATCATTGTATTATCAATATCACTGGTGTTCTAAACCATGTTCCCGCTAAAAATGGAGTGGGTACTCTCTAGAAACAAGAAAAAGCAAAATAGGCCTCTCAGACTAGATCTATCAAGAAAGTGCTCAGTCAAATGAACCATTCATCTGTTAATTCAGCATTACCTTCGAAATTCTCGGCTTCATCTCAAATACTATACTCTGTTCACTCTATTTAGGCGTAAAACTGCCATCTCCCGACCTTGAATACTGAGTTTAACACTAGAGTATGGTACTAGTCACGAAAAATGATCCGAAGATGATGTGGGGCCGTAATATTGTCTTATTCTGATATTTAACTACGGGAAATAGGCTGGAGAGGGATAAAAATTTCCACCAAGTTAAAGTGAATGAATGAATACAGGAGATTAACACTAGAACATGGTGCTAGTCATGAAGAATTGTTTTGAAGAGGATGCAGAGCTGCAATGTTGTCTTATTCTGCCAATAAACTACGAAGAATAAGCTGCAAACGGACCAAAATCTTCGCCAGTTTAAAGCAGACGAGATAAAGGTTACGTCTGGCATTACCACATTGCCTGCAAGACTTTTTGCAGTTGACGTTCATCCAAGTGGGGTTCTTGCCGCACTCCTTCATAGCCGCCCAGGTGGGGCAGTGCTTGCTGTAGTCCTCACACGGCTCTGCAGACACAATATACCAATCACACCACAACACAACAAACATGTTTTCCATGGTAAGCATGAATTGTCTGAACGGTTTCATAAAAAAAAAAAAAAAAAAAAAACTAATGAAAACCTGCCATTTCTTGGTCTTCTATAAAGTAATTAATCAAAGTTTTTATGTAACAATGCAAAAAAAACATATACGCCGTGCATACATTCCTCATAGTCGTTAATAAGAGCACTTTCATGTGTAATATTCAAAATAAATCGATATGGAAGAGATGTTATGAAGCCTTCAAAGGCACTTAAAATACGACCCTGCTCCTCCCCTGTGGGTCATGGTAACTGATAGATACGTGCCCACAGCGCCTGTGCTTGTTTGCTATATATTTCTCTCTATTAATCTATAACCAGACGCCATAATCCCGCCTTTTCGGTGCCCTCCCCCCAAATTACACCCCGTCTCTCATATGCCTCTCTACTCCACTCCTCCAGCTCATCCTCAGTCTCCCCATCCTCTTCCCACCCCCTCCACGTCACTCACATACACTCTCCTAGTTAGTCTCTCACTCTCCATTCTCCCCATATGTCCAAGCCACCTAACTGTATTTCTCCTAAAGCTTTCTATCACATCCACAATCGCACGGCAAAGCTCCTTCACTTCCTCACTTGTCAGTCTGTCTCTCCATGTATCTCCACATGTTTTGCTACGTAAAAAAAGAAAAAAAAAAATGAACACTATTTCTCATACCAGACAGATTAGACAGATTATTATATGGTAAATGTATATAATTTCTTATCAGTTTCAACTGAGAATGAAACCGTTCAAACAATCTGTGAGTACCCTGCTCATTAATAAATATATTTTTTTGCTTCACTTCGGCAAGTCATTCTTGTTAATACTAAAAAGCTATAGTGTGAGGATGATAGTGACAGTGAGGGCTATTTTGACATTGTGAGAATCAAGATGATCGTGTGAAAGTGAAAATGACAAGGCAATGTGTAGAGATAAAGGTGCAAGGTGATGGTGCAGGGTGATGGTGATGGTTGAAGTAAGGATAAAGGTGAAAGTGAAGGTGATGGTAGTGTACCTGATGATGTAAGGTGATGGTGAAAGTGAGGATGAGTTACTAGTGACGGCGATGATGATAGTGTACCTGGTGATTCGACACTGATAGGCTCAACGGTAACGATGGCAGTGGTGTTAGCACAGTTGTACAGCACCAGCAGCTTCTGGATGTCCCTCTGAAAAGGCAACACCACCTTAGTATTTTTTTTTTATTTAACTCCCTCAATTTCAGGACTTTTTAAAAGCTTCTTTATTTATTTTGCTTTTAATCTTAGTTACCTCCAGACTGTTTTATTAAGCAAAGGCGAGACCTCATGTATCGAATGGATAACAGAAATAGTAGTAGTAGTAGTAGTAACAGTAGTAGTAGCAGTAGTAGTAGTAGTAGTAGTAGTAGTAGCAGTAGTAGTAGTAGTAGTACAGTAGTAGTAGTGGCAATCCCAGGCATTTATGAATGTGAACCCGGTGGACTACAGGTTTAAACTGCCCTTCGTCCACAATCCACCATCCTACTTCCATGGAGTAGGGAGGGAAGTGAGAATGCTTTTTTTGGTTTTTGTTTTAACAAAGTCGTCGAATAAAAGCGTTTTGTGGTGGTCTGACTAAGATGAGAAACAGATAATTGTATTATGGGGGTTATAAAATTTCTCATCACCTCATCCTCGGCGGTTTATTCTGGGCATTATAAATCATTATATTCCTGTATGCTGTGTATGTCTCTTTCAGATTCGAGAGCATCTCTAGGGTCGGCCCGGTTAAAAATGTTCACACGCAAGACGCTTCACTCTACAGACGCCCCATGGTTTTTCATTGTAGCTCCCTGAGGATTTTCACGTGCAAGGTGCTTCGCTTGAACAAAGTCCCACATGGTCCTTCATCTTAGACGGTCCCGTATTTGTCTAATATTTCTGCATTTATTCACACTGACATCCATAGCATAAAACAGAGAAAATATAAACTTACCAGGTACAGAAATAAACTATAGTCCTTTTACCTTAACCTGGCCTGGTTTTTTGTCCTTTTGTAGCTTATTTAATGCAACTTTAGTGACATTAAGAATATACTATGGCTCTACAGTCTTCCCTTAGCACTTCTTTGTAACTAAGATCATATACGAGTATCAGTGTTAATCTGTTATAAATCTGTTTGCAAAATGGTGCAAAGGCAAACTCAGACCAGGTTAAAGTAAAATGGGTTTAGTAACAATGAACTGCCAGCGAGCCTCCTTAACTCCCCCTAAAAAAAAAAAAAAAAAAAAAAAAAATGCGAGTCAAAAGGTTTATTGATATTCTCCGTGGCTGAGAAAATTTAGTTACCCAACTCCCTCAGCATTCAAGATGGAGAGGTTGTAATTTTAAGACATGCTGAAGTTAAAAGAGCAGAGGCGGTTGTGAGTGCTGGGTGCATACTCACGAGGGAGAAGTCACGTCTCTGTCCAATCTCGACACTCTTTGCCTTGGGGATGATGGTGGGCTTGGTGCGGTCCTTGGCGAAGGCGTACGGGCCGTAGTGCATCACTGACCCTGCAACACACCACATCACATCACGTTACACCACACCACATCACACCATGCCACGCCACGCCACCATGCAGCGGGAGATAACATCTTAATGTACAATTCAGCATGAACTACAGGGTAAAGGCAAACTGTGTGAGAGGATTCATTCTCAAATTAATGACTGCCAATAGTCCCAAAGGATATGCAGAATGGTCTTCACACAGCTACGGCACACTGACATACTTGTACGCAAATTGTTATGTTGATTAATGAATATACGAGAACATTAGATCCCAAAATACTGTATGTGTGTGTTTGTATACTTTTTCCTTTGATCTATAAAACCTTTTAGGAGGTGAATGTGTTTGTCAGTTACAATAATGCCACACAAGAAGCCATAGCCCAAAAAGTGGTTTATTGAAACCAAGTTCAAAGTTGGGTTTAGCAACTGTAACTTACGAGTTGCAGTTGACTAAAGACGAAGACATGTCAGACATATTCATCATTATCGACAGATTAGCCTTCACGTGGACGACTTGCAGCTTTATTTCATAAAACATATTCTGTTTCCGTAAGATGGCGATACTAAGTCATCATGAAACGTTTTTTGAATGTGTGTGTGTGTGTGTGTGTGTGTGTGTGTGTGTGTGTGTGTGTGTGTGTGTGTGTGTGTGTGTGTGTGTGTGTGTGTGTGTGTTTTAACAGGTAGCAAAAAAATTCTTGACACAGGTAACAGACTTAGTTTCAGTAATCCATTCTGTACTCTGAGGCTTCTGTTGCGGTGTCATTGTAACTGACGGACACGTTAGCTATATATATCTGTCTACCTATCTATCTATCTTTCTATCTATCTGTCTATCAATCAATCAATCAATCTATCTATCTATATATAAAGAGAGAGAGAGAGAGAGAGAGAGAGAGAGAGAGAGAGAGAGAGAGAGAGAGAGAGAGAACACTGAAGGGTATACTACTCACCAAGATCGTACTCCACACCCAAGCTCTGTATCTTGTCCCAGGGATACTTGACAAAGTTCTCCTCCATGCCGTCCTGTATGTTGATGGTGTTGATAGTGACGAAGTTGTCTCTGTCTGCCCTGGACTGTTCGTGCCAGAACCCCGCAGCGTGCATGAACTCGTGCATGACAATACCCACGTACAAACACCCCGGCCCCAGAGACACCGCCTGTGCCCCACCCTGCCTCCCCACACTGCTGGAGCACCTAACGGTTGGTAAGACCCTATTACTGTATGAAAACTGAGAGCGCGAAGGTGTGGACGAACCTATAATTTTTTCTGTCACCCTTCAGCACCCTTTTGAAACTTCTTTAACACCCCTTTGGTGCCTTTTTCACACCCTTTTGGCTCCCATCTGACACCCTTTTACCATTCTCCTGGCACCTCTCTGAAACCCCTTTGGTACTCCTGTAACATCCCTCTGGTGCCCTTTTCACACCCTTTCGGCGTCCATCTGGCACCCCTTTATCATTCTTCCGACATCCCTATGACACTCCACCCACTGACCTGTTTGACACTACTTCAGCAATCTTTTGATACCTTTTGGTGCCCCTTTGACACTCCTTTGGGGCCCACCCTGCCAGAACACACTACTGATGCATTGAGGGTTACGCTACAGAACGAGGGAGAGTTATTAAGATTCGTATTCTTTGACGTAGGAGGCATCACAGCATCTCTTGCACAGTGATTTAGTTAGCATATGACACTCTATCATTATCTTGTATTTTTATAATATAGTTTTAATATCGACGTAGTTTGTATCAGTGACTTACACGAGGATAGTGAGGTGTAATGAAGGTGTAATGCACAGAATAAATAGCTTAGGAATATGTGTTACGGGAACCCCAGAGCCACTTTGAATACGACTATTAACTGAGAGCACAAAGATATTTGCAAGACCCCAGTTTCTGACGATAATTTCTGGAGCATCTGATGATGAATGAACATGTCTTGCCTTTACAGATGCTGTCTACACCCTGCAATGTGTGATGGAAGCTGAACTCATTTCGCCGTTAGGTTAGGTTATATATCATTTCCCCAGAGGATGGCCAAATGAAACATAATCTCTTCTTAGCTACAACATCACAGTAACCAGTTTCCTCACAGGCGATAAATCACCTGGTCATGGTGGTGTGAACAGCTCCTGAGGAGAGTAAAAAGTTGCCTGATCTTGCCTCTGTTTTAACTCTGCCACAGACTCAGTGCCAGAGTAAAAATTATTATTGTAATCCTGCCTGGAAGTTATTTCTCATTCATTATTACACGTAGAAAAATACACGCTTCGTTTGATTTCTTAGCACCTCCCTTCATTAACTTCCCCCACTATGTGACAAAAACGTGTGTATAGTCAGGTAAGTGACACCTGCCTCCAGGACACTCAGCTGCAAGTTAATTATGGGAGAGATATCGAATATGATGTAAGTAAGTTATCTTCCTATACACAACATACTTGTATATTTCCTTAAAGTGGTGCGGTGTGGTGTGGTGTGATAGTGTGGTGTGGTAGTCTGTTGGGGTGTATAGGTGTGGTGTGGCAATGTGCTGTGGTGTATAGGTGTGGTGTGGTAATGTGCTGTGGTGTATAGGTGTGGTGTGGTGTGACGTGTGGTACTCACCCGTCCCCCTTAAAGATATGGATGTAGTCACTCTCGATGGTGCGAGGGACGAAGCGGATGCAGGTGTGGTTGTGGTACTTTGCCATGGCAGTGGCGATGGTTCCACGCTCCTTCTTGGCTGCACAAACATTATAAGAGCAACATTGTTCTTATGTAGTTATTGCTCCATGTATCTCAGTTAACTGGACGACTTACTCGCACATCAGATATAATATATACATGAGGATATTCCAATTCTGCTCGAAATCAGTAACCCCTTCTGTCCGGTGACGTAATTTACATTTCATTCTTGCTTCAGATAAACTATTTTTTTTTTTTTTTTTGCTTCAGAGAAGCCTTTTGAACTGGAGTTAGAAACAAACTTCATTTACTCCCCTAAGCTGAATAAAATCATTTGTATGCACTAAGAATGAAAATAGAAAATCATTGGATCACAGGAGTTATATGTCTTGCCAATAAGCACAATCTCCACAATGTAAGTAAAAGTCATCGGTGTAAGCAACCATTCTCCTCACAACGTCACAAGCATGACTCTTGGTGTGTACATTTGTGCCTATTTCACTGTATGTTATTATAAACATTTGAAAGTATATATATATATATATATATATATATATATATATATATATATGTGTGTGTGTGTGTGTGTGTGTGTGTGTGTAGTACATACAGTATGTGGATGAGATGACATAAGGGATGACCCCATTGTACCATCGCTGATGTACGTCCCTCATGGCGTTTCTGGACATTGGCACCGACGCACGCTGGGGGCACAAGACATGGATCAGTATTGTTGGCGTCGGGTGTCGGATTTCTAGTGTCTAGGGTCGGATGGCAGGTGTCTGGTGTCGAGTGTCGGGTGTCGGATGTTGAATGTCGGGTATCGGGTGTGGGGTAACGTACTTGTCAGTCCAAGGGTTTCCAATGCATTTTAGGAGGAAGGACAGGTTTAACTGATTTCACTCCATGTTGTTTACAGGCATGTTCTTGTTCTTCAGAATGCTTCTTTGTTTACCAAAAGCCCTGCATCCAAGTCTTATTTTTTGCTTGATTTCTTTGACATCAGTTGGTATTTTCTGAACTGCCAATCGTAGAGATAATGTATTCTAGCTCTTCATCTCCTAGTTCTAGTGGAAGGAAGTGACCATATCTATTAAACATAAGTTCCGTTTTCTTCATACTCATCCTTCATGCCAATCAGAGCCTCTGTTCAGGTCAATTATCATTTCCTGAGATTAACTGAAATGAACAATGTGCTTTGCGAATCGGAAATTACTCAGTTGCTCATTATGTACAGTAATTCGTTAACCCTGTCAGTCCCCTTGATACTTGCGCCTCTTCTCATATAATTTATTACAAAAATACGAACAAAAGTAGTTATAGGCTACTCAGTTAATATATACAGTCCGAGAGAATAGTTCGCCTGAGATTTCACCTCTCCTGCATTCCACTTTCCTCTGTTGGCTAATATTCCTAAACTGATAGAGGCTTGGTATATTTCTCTAGCCATAGATAATCCTGTTTCAAGAGACGTCAGGAAGGAGAGTGATGGACTAACCCTAACTCTGAGGCTGACTCAGCGAAGTAGCAGACGAACTTTTGCACTGCAGCTTATGTGTTGTGGGGACGTTTCAGTCTGCTGATGGGGCGTGAGTGTGACAGTGGGGGTAGGAAGTGAATAAATAATGTAGGGTAAACACTGACTGACCCTCCCCCACAACACACGAGTAATAGCCCAGTGGAGAGGAAGGAGAGAGCTATATATGGACTACCCTGCAGATGAAGTGAGGAGGACTGACCTGAAATAGTGTGTTGTACTCCTGAAGTGATAGGAAGATGTCGCCCTGGTACAGTCCCGCCAGCTCTATGGGATCAGCCTTGCTTGAGGGGTCATAGTCTTTGTGTACTGGGGAAGCAAAGGATTGGGTTAGCACACACACACACACACACACACACACACACACACACACACACACACACACACACACACACACACAAATAAAGGACCATTGATGCAACAGGTAATTTATAAAGCTGTGCAAAATATGGAAAAAAAAGGAACGAAGCATTTTTTTTTTTCCCCTCTCATTGCTTTACTAGGCTATTTAGACTGGTATCACTGAGATTATAGTGACTGGTCTAGGAGTCAAACTTGGGTCTTTCCAGTTGCGAGCTGAATGTACTAACCACTGGACCCCGGGCTTGCTTTACTTACCCATCTGACTGCCCTCCCTGAAGTCGTCTGGGCTGAGTGGTGCTCCGGGTATGTCCCACACCATCTGGACAACAGTGAGTAAAAACAGTAGTAGTATTAGTACTAGCAGTGGAAGCAGCGGTGGTGGTGGCGGTGGTGGTAGTAGTAGTAGTAATAATAGTAGTAGTAGTAGTAGCACTAGTAGTGGTGGTGGTAGTAGTAGTTCCGTCACTGGAACAAGTCGCCAAAAAAATTAACAAAATCGTCTGCCTTCAGGGGGTTACGCTCATCTCGATCCGTATGTTTTGTATCCTAAGTGGACCTGGAGATTTCGTGACGTCTGTTCAGTAGCGATTTATTCTGCACATTACTTTTCAGTGCTTTCTCTCATGTTGGTGCAATTTCATGATATATATTATTCATACATCATGGGACAGCGGGGGTACATCGCTGGGCTAAGTTAGGTTAGGTTAGATTAGGTTAGGATACGTCAGATAGGCTTAGGTTAAGTTAGGTTTGGTTTGGTTACATTAGATTAAGTTAGGTTAAGCCAGGTTACGATGGAACCTCAGGTTAGGTTAGGTCACGTCAGGTTAAGAAAGGTTAGGTTAGATTAAGTTATGCTATGTCAAATTCGATTAGTTTATGTTCAGCTGAGTTAAGTAAGGTTTGGCTAGGTTGAGCAAGGTTAAGTACGACTAAGTTGGGATACGTCAAATAATGTTATGTTTTGTTGTGTTAAGTAAGATTAAGTTAGAACACGTCAGGTTATGTTGTTATGGTATGCTATGCTGTGGACTGCAGAGATTAATGGATTTCCTCACAGTGTCCGGGTGTCCAGTAGGCAGTTGGGGCATAGCTGGGTCGAAGTGTGGCAGAGATTCCACGGCCTCCACGATGGGATCAGACGATCTCACACTGATCCCTGCCCCCTCCACCGCAGCGCCCACCACACCCAGCACCAGCACCCACGCCCACATGGCCATCTGTGCACCATAAACACATACCCTGCAATTATTATAAGTTCCATGGCAGCCTAAATCTATCCAATTTAAGACAGCATTTCATATAAAGGTGGACAGATAGAAAGGCAAATTGATACATAGAAATAGGATTGCAAATGTGTGTGTGTGTGTGTGTGTGTGTGTGTGTGTGTGTGTGTGTGTGTGTGTGTGTGTGTGTGTGTGTGTGTGTGTGTGTGTGTCTGTGTGCGCGCGCGCGTGCGCGTTCAGTGTGCAGCCAGAGTTCTGGCCGACGAAAACGAATTTTGCATAGAGGTAGACCTCCACGAGAACCAAGTTTTGGGCAGGGTGGAACCAATGAAGACCTCTATCTACTTCCGGGCCTGGGGGGGGGGGGGTCGGCAGCAAGTAACAGTGTAGCTGAAGCTTAGCAGGGCAGGAAGTGCAGTACTGTGTATGAGGTAGTGTATTCAGTACAGGTAAGGGAATTACAGGTGCAGTGTGTAATTAGTATGCGTGAGAAGCGGGTATGGTGGCAGGGGGAGGGTGGAGGGGGGAGTGGGTGAAGGAGGTAGGGGCGTTCACCACTCCTGGCGCCTGTTGCACTTCGTAACACCTTTCCTAAGCGATTTAAACTACAAAATGAACCTCACTTTCCTCCTGTATATTACTGGTGCAAAGTACGCCGAAACTAAAACGGTATATATAACACACACACGAGAATTCTAAGGTGTAATATGACAAATAAATCCCGGAAGAAGAGGTGCTGCATATATTACACTTTTATATATATTTCCAGCATCGATATACGTTGCCAAGAAAAAAAAAAAAAACTTGATCTTCAAAATAAATCGCTGAGGAAGAGGCGATACGAAGCTTCCTATGGTACCTAGAATACCTCCCTCAAACCCTATTGTTAAAGCAGATCATTTGTTATTATAGCACATTTGTTTTCACCTTACAGAAATCCATAAATCCTTTCAGTTCAGCTATTGGCCAGGTTTTGTCAGACTGGAGGATTGATTTGACTAGTAAGCAAGGAGACTCATTCCTACCTCATAAGCAAGGCTCATCCAATTTCATGCAACCACGAATTAGTATTAAGTTGTGAGCATGACCTAGTTCCGTCAAATATATATATATATATATATATATATATATATATATATATATATACAGTGGCTCACCTCCAGAAGTTCTTTTTAACCTCTCAACCCGTTTACTTTGCTTTTTGATATCCTGTCACTCTCCAGACAAGAGAGAGAGATAGATAGATAGAGAGAGAGAGAGAGAGAGAGAGAGAGAGAGAGAGAGAGATGCACAACAGTTTTTATAGTATAGGTTTGTCTTATCACTCAATGCAGAGTCACCTGAAGGTAGCATAGCATCGAGTGAATGGATGATATGCGACCCCACACCCACAGCAGTAATATTTTAACATAGAAAAAAGGACACAAAAGAAAAAAATTAAGAATGCATTATGTACCAAATATAAATAAAACTATGCTTTTTTTCAACTCTAACAAACCTAAAACTGCCATCTCTCTAACTTCAGTGCTGAGCTGCGACAAGAGATGAACACAATGCTAGTCACGAAGAGGAGCTGTGGAAAGGATGTAAAACCGTAGTATTTCTCTCTCTGTTACTGATCTACGTAAAACAAGCTGCAGAAGGACGAAAAAATAGGCTAAGTTAAGGTGAAAGAGGTACAGATTAGTGTGGGTGGCCTGGAAGATCACTCAGCACACGAGAAGAGTCTGTGAAAGCGGCAACAGAACTAATTAATGAAGATATAATTAAATACTACCAATTTAGATGTACTCTATCTTGATATCAGCATTTTATGACTTTAGGGAGTAGGTAATATATCGTTCTTAGCCATTTATTTTGCACATTACACCTCGGTATCCTCTTGTATGTTTATAATCCAAACTATGTCGATATTGAAACGAAATAAACAAACAAGAGAATACTGAGGTGCAATATTCAGGAATAAATCGCCGAGTTCGAGGTGTTACGATAAAGGTGTAATAAGTCGCTTGAGATAATGTATTACGGAGCCTCCCATGCCACTAGAGTACGAGCCTGAAGTACCTTGGAGTGGCGTGCACGCGTGCAGATGGATGGAAGACTGGTTTATGTGTGTGATGGTGTGTTCAGGCTGCCTCTGCCCCCACCACCCTCACTCACACCCTCTATATACAGCACACAAACGCACCCACGTCACACCTCGCTCACCCACCTGTTATTAAAACTGAGGGCTGGATACAAGGCTTCGTAGGACCTCATCCTAAGCAATTTACCTTGCATATTACTCATTAATATTCTCCTGGATGATATTTATGAAGGAACCAGTATTATTATTTGATATGGTTAGCAGTTATATCCCATATTTTAGAGTGTAGTCAGCATGGATGCAAAAAGATCAGACATGCTCTATCATCTTCACATGCTCCAGGAAGTAGTGGAAAAAACCAGGGATTTGTTCACAGCTTCGCTCC
The DNA here is from genome assembly GCF_032717465.1 of Coenobita brevimanus. Classification (NCBI taxonomy): domain Eukaryota; kingdom Metazoa; phylum Arthropoda; class Malacostraca; order Decapoda; family Coenobitidae; genus Coenobita; species Coenobita brevimanus. The sequence goes on from NC_137054.1 coordinate 65,952,514, forward strand.
CAGTTTTCGTATTACGATTTTTATTCCAACTTACAGCATTAATATCGCATGTTTTTGCTCTTATCCACTTCAGCCGGATGAGGTCTTCGCAAGGGCGCAGCCGGGGGGGGGGGTCCGATTAGTCCGACCCCCCTCCCCCTCCCCTCTCTTTCTAACAGGATAAGCTGAAGGGCAAGATAGTCATTTAGTCATTTATTTATATTTTATTTATTCATTCTAGTATTAATTATTGTTTCTTCTGTTGTTCCCTTATTATTCAAAACGATATATGGTACTTTCTTATTAATGTAGATACAAATTATAATACATTCCAGGCATCTGTATCTCAAGAATAATTACAATAAAAATTCACCCCCCTCCCACAGCAAAATCCTGGCTGCGCTCCTTCGTCTTTATTTTATTCTTGTGAGGAAAACGAATTATAAGTTACGACAGGGAAACAAGCGTATTTTTATGAACCCGGCTTCAGGTCTCGTCAGCTGTTAGGTTGCTCAAAATACTCTTGCTCAAACTTTGCTTGTAATTTCCGTATATCCGTCTTCAGTACGTAAAATAGCGATTGATTAGTACCAGAATCTGATGCTAGTCACGAAAACGTGCTGGAGACAGCATGTTGATCCGTAGCATTGTCTTTCTGCCACTGAGCTACGCGACACTACCTGCAAAAAGTCGAAATACTGGGTTAGTTCAAAATTAAAGATCTATACCACTGTCCCTTGGAACATAACATCTCCACCCAACGCTGGACCGGTATCGCATCACGAGCTGAACATTGTTGTAAATGAATAGTTACGTGGAATATGTGTGTGTGTGTGTGTGTGTGTGTGTGTGTGTGTGTGTGTGTGTGTGTGTGTGTGTGTGTGTGTGTGTGTGTGTGTGTGTGTACAGACAGATCAATGAACGCTCAAAGATACGTGAGTTGCATGATGCTGTGTTGTTTACCAGAGAGAGCTGGAGGTCGTAGGTAAAATTTTCCTCCAAGTCATTCCTCCCTTCCTCCCTAATCCAGTCCTTGAAATTCTGAGTTGTATTTGAAGTGCCAATGTAGATTTCGTTATATCTTTTCCACAGCGATTGATTCTGCTGTTGAGAGAGAGAGAGAGAGAGAGAGAGAGAGAGAGAGAGAGAAACTTTGGTGTGACACGTCTTTATTATATTTATGCCTAAGTAAAATCCCGATGTGTTTCCTTGCTTAGTATTGTGAGAGAACATATTGGCAGCCTGCGTTGTGTGGGTGGTGGGCTGATACCAGGTAGCCTAATCGATATATGAATAATAATTGCATATTCCGGGAATGCAGGTGGTTGAAGGTGTGGTGTGTGTGTGTGTGTGTGTGTGTGTGTGTGTGTGTGTGTGTGTGTGTGTGTTTGTACAGAAGATGAACAGGGGAAGGAAAACAAATTGTATATAGGAAAAAATGTGTGTTCTTACCTAATTGTACCTACTTGTTCTTACCTAATTGTATCTTTACAGGAATGAGTCAAGCTCGTATTGTCCCGTGTCTTAGACCATATTTATCGTACATATCCTTAAATTTGTGAATTGTTTTGGCACACACTATTTCATTCGGTAGTGCATTCCATTGATCAATTGCTCTGTTTGGGAAACTGAATTTCCTTACGTCTTTATCACCTCTCTTCTTATGCAGTTTTTTGCAGTGTCCTCTTGCTGATGCTTCTCCATATGTTAAGTAATCATTTATGTCTATTTTCTCCTTTCCTGATATGCACTTATATAGCATTATCATGTCACCTCTCTTCCTTCTCTCCTGTAGTGTTGGTAGATTCAGTTTATTTAGTCTTTCTTCGTAGCTTAGGTCCCTTTAGCTTGGTATCCATCTTGTAGCGGCCCTTTGAACTTTTTCAATGTTGTCTATATGCTTTTTGAGATGAGGACTCCAGACTACTGATGCATATTCCAGGGTTGGTCTAATGAATGATGTCATTATCTTTCTTAGCATGTCTTCATTTATGTATGTGAATGCTATTCTCATATTTGCAAGCAGTGTATACATGTTCCGTACCTTCTCGCTGATGTGGTCAGCCGGAGATAGTCTGTTATTGATAATCACACCTAGGTCTTTCTCTCTTTCTGATGTGTATAGGGTTTTATTTCCTAACTTATAATCCCAATCAGGTCTTTTTCCACTTTTACCAAACTTGATTACATGACACTTGTCCACATTGAATTCCATTTGCCATGTACTACTCCATTCATGAAGTTTATTTAATTCTTCCTGTAGCTCCCTACAAGAGTCTGTGCTAGTAATTCTCCTTTGTATTTTTGCATCATCTGCAAACATATTCAGATAGCTCTCATTTCCAGTGTTACTGTTTATATCATTTATGTACACTAAAAACATGATTGGTGCCAGCACCGAACCCTGTGGTACTCCACTAGTCACTTCTTTCCATGATGAGTAGTTTCCTCTTAGTACTGTCCTCATTTCTCTTTTTATGAGAAAGTCTTGCATCCAACAAAACAGTTTGCCTCGAATTCCTCCTTGATGGTACAGTTTCCATAAAAGTCTTTGGTGTGGTACTGTGTCAAAAGCTTTCTTGAAATCTAGATAGATACTGTCCACCCATCCTTCCCTTTCCTGTATTGTGTTTGTTACTCTGTCATAGTAGCTCAACAGATTAGTAACACATGATTTTCCTTTTCTGAAACCAAACTGTCTTTCTGTTATCATACTGTGTTCTTCTAGATGATTTACCCAAGCTTTTCTTTTAAGTTTTTCTAATACCTTGCTTACAACACTGGTCAGTGATACTGGTCGGTAGTTGAGAGGATTTTGTCTATTTCCTTTCTTGAATAAGGGGACAATATTTGCTTTTTTCCAAATATCAGGTAGTTTCCCTTGACTCAAGGATTTCTTGAAAATTAAAAATAATGGTTTACTTAACTCCTTTGCACATTCTCGTAATACCCAACATGAAATTTCATCAGGACCACTTGCTTTTCCTCTGTCTAATCTACTTAACTCCTCCTGTATTACTTTGTGTGTGTGTGTGTGTGTGTGTGTGTGTGTGTGTGTGTGTGTGTGTGATAGTTTACACACGTCAACCAGATACATAAAATTTTTCAATATTTCCAAGGAAATGATCAACGGTCTCTGTAACAATATCTCTAGCATTCAAAAACCTCCTCGCAAAAGTTGGTAAAGGATTCTCGCTGTCACATTTCACGGGTTTCAAGAAATACTGTATGTGTTTGTATATTTTGAACTTTGGCCTCATGAAAACTCTGAAGGCCTAAATCAAATAAATTAGGAAGATGTCTGCTGGTATCTCTCTAGTGAATATGTGTGGTAAGTCTAAAGTGAGGTGGTAAAAAAAAAAAAAAAATGAAGGAATGACATCCAGTCTAACAGGTGTTTGAAGGCAAGGAAGGAAAGAAGGCAAGGAAGGAAGAAAGGAAGGAAGGAAAAAGAAAGAAACTGAGCAAATACAACATGGTCACCATATGGAGGAGACCATTAATATTATATATATATATATTAATGGTCTCCTCCATAACTATGGTGATCATGCTGTATTTGTATATCTATCTGTCTATCTGACGCAAAGGAAGGCATCGTCAAGAAATTATGAGTGCCTATATAACTATTTCATATTCTGGGGGCAGGCATATATTGAAGTACACGATAATTACGTCATATTGTCGTTCATTTATTCCATCGTTATCTGGAGTTACCTGGATGTATAAATAAAATAATTAATAAATATGTACAAAGTTATGGGTGGCCGAGACTGTCTTTTATCTTGCATGTGAGTGGCAGCCAAGACAGGATAAGGACCTCCGGGTTATATCATGCCATCAATAACTTCTGCACTGTTTGAGGTCTTTCTTAAACTGAAAAAAAAAAAAAAAAAAAGTGATCTCTTTACCCTAATTTCACCTGAAACTGCCAACTTTCCAGGCGTTGGGAGCTGAGACCAACACATTACATACGGGTGGATATGCTCTGGGAAATAATTATGATCGATACAAATATTGGGGCTAGAGGAGATACTGGCATCCAGGCTCGTTATATTATGGTGATGGTGGTAGGAATGAGCCTTCTGCCATAGTACTGCTATACCCTTTCAGTCCAAGAACTTCATTTATATATTTCCAGACGATGTTATTCACCTGACAGACTTTTCGACATGGAGGGGTTAGATGTGGACACTAACCCCTTTCACTGCAAGATGTCTCCCTTAAGCTGGCGAAAAATATCTAGTGGTAGCAAGAATAGTCGGGGAGGGGAGGGGATCCTCAGCATAAAGGAATTCAAGTTTTGCATACAATTCTTCTGCTGTTTTGACCACTCCATTTCTGCTGTTTGTTACTTTGCCAGTGTCTCTCAGAACAAATAACTTTGGCTTCTACGAAGTCTCCGCTTGGTGCCTTCAGACTTCCTATAGTTCTCCATTTCTGATCAAGTTAAATATTCATATATCTTCATTTTTCTTCTTCTTGGTAGTTTTCTATAGTTCAGCTGCTTCGGTGTGACCTCTCCTCGCCCTTGCAGTTATGTTCCTTGTCTTCTTTAGAAAGTCCTTTGTACTCTGAGAATTTTCTACCGTTTTTTCGGGGTTTCTTGCATGTTACTTCTAGAGGGGCCGTGTTTACTCTTCTTGTAAATTATTTGTTCATTTGTTGTGTCGATATCCACTGCACCCAACAGATATGATCCTATGAACTATTAATTAAATTCTGCTGCTTTTTCTCTCTCATCTACAGGGATTGACTGTTTTCTTCGGATTCGCCTCTCCCTCTCCCATCTGAGATGAGAGTATAGTTCTACTCGACTTCTGGCAATTCTGTGGTCGTTTCCTACAATTATTGTGTCCAGTGCTGGAAAGTGACACCCTTACACGGTGGCACCAGTATAACCGGACATGTTGATCCTAGCTGAAAACCCCCTACAGGGAATAGCAGTGACAAACACCTCACATACCCCGCCCACACTTTCACACCCTTCTCTTCATGTGCTGCTCTACTGTCCTTCTATACTCTTCCAACTTTGCTTTTAGGCCCCCCGCACACGAGCCACATTTCAGTGGACGGTGGCTGCCACTTTTTCGTGGCGAGAAATAAAACGCACGTGATTCTATGGAAGACCGCACACGAGCCAGTTTTTAGTGGCAGCCGCAAAAAAATGGTAACCAGGTCCATTTTACACGCCACGCCACGGTGACTCGCCACTGGTGACCATTGATGGATGCTGTTGATTCAAATGGCATCCCGCACACGGGCCACTTTGCGGTGGCACTGGCTGACGGACTGGCATTGTTGACGGTCCATTCCCTACCCAAGGTCATGTGTCTACCCCATGTCCCCTCCCTACCCAAAACCATCTTCCTTCCCAAGGTTACATGCATACACAAAATCATTCCCAAAATAAGTTACACCACATTACAAAGTCGTTCAGAGCTTGAACTTCGTGAAAGTCTACAGTTTGTACCAGGTAAGGTTAATGTGTCCTCCCCAGTGCCAGACAGAATGTTAGGTATTCCTAGCGAAGCTAAACGATCTGACTGATTCATTTTTATATTTTGTTTATTGGTAGCATGTTGGTGGATGTTTCCTAGTAGTGACACAGTTCTTTGGTCAATCAGTGTTGCATGTTTTGTTAATATGTTTACCACTAGGTTTAATCATATTTAGAAAAGCAAATTATTATGCCATTTTCTCAAATATCTGTGGAACGTATTTCTGTGTTATACAGTTTATTTCAGTGTAACATCTTTACACTTGCAAAAATATAGTGTCTCGTTTATTTTGTGATATGTGGTTAATTTACTCACAAGTTTTCTCATTATAATTCTTGCACAACGTGTATGTGTTCCTTTATATTACCTTAAGATAAGGTGACCAGAGTCCAGCTTTTAGGCGGAACAGTCCCGCTTTTTGGACGTCTGTCCCGCTTTTTAAATTGTGTCCCGCTTTTTCAGCAAATTATCTTAAATGTCCCGCTTTTAGAAAATTACTATAGGATCAGATATATCATGACCTTCTTTAGTGAAATTATGATGAATTAGTAAAATTATGCATAATCCTACCCAAATGAAATACCGAATTATTAATATAAAATCTGTAATACTCACTAGCTGGTAACTTTGGTCGACCCATTCACTGTACCGTACGGTATTTTTGGAGTTCGTATGAGACGTTTGTGTTCGATTAGCAGCCTTACGATGAGGTGTAGCGCAGCAGCGGTTGCTGTCATTCACATTATATATATATATATATATATATATATATATATATATATATATATATATATATATATATATATATATATATATATATATATACACACTGCTTGCAAATATGAGAATAGCATTCACATACATAAATGAAGACATGCTAAGAAGGATAATAACATCATTCATTAGACCAACCCTGGAATATGCATCAATAGTCTGGAGTCCTCATCTCAAAAAGCATTTAGACAAGATTGAAAAAGTTCAAAGGACCGCTACAAGATGGATACCAAGCTTAAGGGACCTAAGCTACGAAGAAACTCTAAATAAACTGAATCTACCAACACTACAGGAGAGAAGGAAAAGAGGTGACATGATAATGCTATATAAGTGCATATCAGGAAAGGAGAAAATAGACATAAATGATTACTTAACATATGGAGAAGCATCAGCAAGAGGACACTGCAAAAAACTGCATAAGAAGAGAGGTGATAAAGACGTAAGGAAATTCAGTTTCCCAAACAGAGCAATTGATCAATGGAATGCACTACCGAATGAAGTAGTGTGTGCCAAAACAATTCACAAATTTAAGGATATGTATGATAAATATGGTCTAAGACACGGGACAGTACGAGCTTGACTCATTCCTGTAAAGATACAATTAGGTAAGAACAATTAGGTAAGAACACACAAGCACGCGCGCGCGCGTGTCCCGCTTTTAGCTCCAATAAATCTGGTCATCTTAAGATAAGTGCAAGTCTTTCTTCTGTTGGTACACACTTCTGATGTTTGCGTTCAGACGTGACTCTGAAGGCCCAGTATCAGTCAGCAGGTCATCAAAAAAGCATAGATCATTTTAATATAGTTTGTAACTTCCCTGGGTAAGATTTTAAGTCTTCAAATAAGGTATAAAATTGACCCCTGATAAGTCTATGGCTGATTATTGGATGCACCCAGTACTTCCTTGTACGTCTTTATTTTCTTATTTTGAGGAGCACAGTGATGACACATACCACCTCCTCGACATCCATGATGGAGCTGCCTGTGGTTGCCACGAAAAACTGGCCCGTGTGCGGGATGTCATAGCATCCCTCTCCACTTTTTAGTGGGGCTATGAAAAAGTGGCAGCCACCATCCATTGAAAAGTGGCCCGTGTGCGGGGGGCCTTAAAAGTCCTGATTTCTCGAAACAGTCATACATGCATCACTTTGTTCATAAAGTTATAACATCAGTGTGGCTGGAATTATCATGGGTCGTTCAGTCAGGTAAATTTATACATCCACGACAAATCATTCCACTTTTCGTTTATGCAACCTACGTCCATGTCAGAGCTTGAGAGGGACGCCTTCCTGTGGTGACACCAATACAACCAGGCGCTTCACTGTCTGGTTATATAAATCCTCCTCAGGACTCTCCCTATTCACCGAAAGAAGGATGGTGGACCACTAAAGAAAAGCAACTTCAGCATGCTGTCCATTAGGGTCACAGTCAGATGAGCTTCAGGCTAAAGTTGCTGCCACTACTACTGCTGCTGCTGCTGCTACTGTTATACTACTACTACTGCAAGTACCACTACTACTCCATTATTAATCTGGATTTGTGGGGCCTGCAAGAAACTTCCGAGTTTTAACATGAAGGGTGGTGTCACCCAAGACCGATCTTTAGCACTGACGACTTGAATGACCTGACCAGCAACCCGGCAGTGTGGTACGTCCAACGTCGAAGGGATCAGAAGGTTAACCGTTGGGTGACACTACTATTATACTAAAGTGTTATGCTGGTGTTTTTAAGGCGACTTCTTGTCCTAAAAACACTAGCTACTGAAGCGGGGTCCTCTTTCTAGACCGGAAGTAAAGCACCAACAAAGGAACAGGACATAAAAACCAGGCAGTATACCTTAACACATCTATTGCCTTAATTCTAACCGTTATAATACAACACAGAGTGATATTTGAGATACAGGGGAACAGGGACACAGAGTTAACATTCAGCACCACAAAATATAGTTACACTCAGTACACACTACAATGCTCATACAGGGATATCTTGAATTATATATGGTATTGTCTATGTGTCACTTTTAGGCAGGATATACACTGAACTGATCACAAAGGGGATAAACAAGATTGGGAGTCTGTAGGGGAAATATTACTATAAATAAGATAGGGTGCGGATAGCGACACTTGACACAGTCACCTGGTCACGGCGACACTCACACTCAGGCTTTTGACCGGCCCGCGCACCCTAGCCTTATGCGTTCACAAAGTTCTTTTATTGGGGGGGACTTGGATAATTACTCTAAGGTTCATTCTCTGTCCTGCCGACACTGAGTTCTTGTGGACTATTGGTAACTGCACTGTTCTTCACTTAGTCGCTGTTCACTGTTCTTTTCCCCGATTTGTTCTCGACACAAGGGGCGTCACTATTTACCTGTATCTTCTGGGTAATGTTCACTCCGTGACCAGGGCGTGAGGGTAGAGCCCTAGGGGGACCCGGCCTGCAGAGGGCAAGGGATTACCCGCAGGGGAGTCACTGCCCGGATCACACTCGTCGGTGGGGTGCAGGGAGGCCCTCCCGTCTGGGGGCCTCGACCTGAGAGGTGGCCCTCGAGTTGGGGCCTCGTCGGTGTGGTGCAGGGAGGCCCTCCTGTCTGGGGGCCTCGACCTGAGAGGTGGCCCTCGGGACTGGGGCCGAACAGCCTGAGTAGTCGGGCCTGTTGTCTCTGGCTCCATGGAGTGAGGGAGCCCGGATCGCCTTCGTCGGGAGCTGGTGGGTCTGGCTTGGGTGTCCTGGGACTGCGGGCGCCTAGGGGGAGAGGCGCCGGCAGGGCTGGGCTGCGGCAGCTTCTCCTTCCGGACTCGGGCAGGAACAAGGATCTCCCAGGCGTGGGAGGTAGGTCCGATATCGGGCCTTGCCACCATTCTAGTGTCACCTCCGGAGCTATATTCCCGGGTGGTGACAAGGGCTCCCACAGGGGGAAGAGGCTGGAGCAGGACTCACGTCACTCGTGTCCCCTCTGGTACGTCCCGAGGCCGGAGCCTTGGGTCGCCTTACCCTGGTACGTACGTTGGCTGTGGCCGTGAGCTTACCCGGCGAACAAGGAGCAACTGAAGGGCGTACAAGGCCGCTCCTTCCCCGCCACGTATAGAGACCGTCGGCGCGGTGTTGCTCCCGTAGTAGGGAAAAGCTACACGTACGATAGCAGGGGCTCTTTACCCTGATACGTACTCTGGCCGTAGACGGGAGCTGATCTTTCCGATCAGAAACAACTGAAGGGCGTACAGGGCCGCTCCTTCCCCGCCACGTATAGGGACCGTCGGCGCGGTGTTGCTCCTGTAGGGGAGAACAGCAGGAGAGAGATGCACTGGGGCAACTCTCTCTCTGGGGTGTACTAAGGCCGGAGCCTTGGGTCGCCTTACCCTCGTACACTTTATTAGGCCGTAGCCTTGGGCCTGAAGCTAGTTCAGTCCCACCCCTTTTCTGACGACAGTTGTTCCGCCCGCAAGGTAGTTGCCTTTCCCTGGTCACCTGGTGTTGGGGCAGTTGCGGGGAACAAGGGCCCAGGACCGTAGTGTCCTGGTGACCCTCTTGATTGGGGTCACTAACCCCACCGTTGTGTCCTTCTTGGGTGGCGGTGCGGTGGCGGCCCGGTGGTGGGGTGGGGGGTGGTGAGGTGGGAGGTCCGGCGGCGGGCACGGCGGGCATTTTATAAAGCATGTTTCTGCATCTGTACATGTATGTGTTGTGATCAGATAAAAGGGGAAATCTGATTTATATCTCTGTACCACCCTGATCAAAGGTAGCCCAAACAGCCAGTGCTTCCATACATATTGTTGCATCTCCAGGTTCATCTGCACTTGAACCCAGTGGACTGCAGAAAAACTATCACTTCAGCCGGTCGCTCCTAGAGGCTTTTTTTTTTTTTTTTTTTTTTTTTTTGAGATTATGGTCAAGCTTTGTCCGTGCTGTGATAGTTCGGTACATAAAGTGAGTGTATTGTGGTGTGGGAGGCTGCATTGCAGTGTGGGTATAGTGGGTTGTCTGAGTTGCATTTCGTGTTGAAGTTCCAGCACACACATACACACACACACACACACACACACACACACACACACACCACTGAGCTCTATAATATGAAGGGGCTATCTCCGCCGCGGGCGTGATTTTGGCGGCCATATTGAAACACCGACACTTAAATTCAAATTCAAGTACAGGTACTTCATTTCAGCTAAGCAATGATTACTAATAAAGAGACACTTCTTGCTTACAATACAAAAACATATAGGGATTATGTTTTTTTTTTTTTTTCTGCCTAGTTCAACGAATTATATCGGGTACATTTAGCCAATGAGTATAAAACAACGCCATAGGTTGCTGCGGTGCAGATGTTGGAGTTCTGTTGCTCTCTCTTGTTTACTCCTGGAGGGTCTCTCTCAGCTGCCATATACAGAGGTTGAGGGTACTGGGTTTCAACTTAAGCAGGGTCAAAACAATTTTTGCCTAATTTAAATATGTTCCAAACTGAAGGTTTGGTTGTACTGATACTAAAATTAATAGACAAAGAAACTGAAGTTTACTTATACCTTAACAGCAGAACTTATCCTTTATGGCACTATGTCATGAACCCGAATGTCTAGACTGATAAAGGCCGGAAGAAACATGGAAATAGCTACAAGAGAGTGTGAATAAAAGAAGAGGACAGGGAGAGAAAGACTGGGGGTAAATGGATGGCCTCATTCATGCAGGGATACCGGGGAAGTGTCTTCCCGCCCCACCCCAGAGGGCAATAATCTTATAGAATTAGCAACAAGATATATTTCTTACTTGTGAAATATAATGCCATCTCTCTCTGTTGAATTCCTGTATCCATTTTTGCATCCGTCGGCTACTTTCAATAACGCAACTGAACACCTCAGTTCAAAAACTGTGGCATCAAGGGCAGACGAAAATCATCATGCGAGTTGTACCATAGCTGCCGCTACACCAGCGCCGCCCTGGCGGCGGCTACATCAGTTACGCTGTGTTAGCCAGAAAGCCTCTTCATATTATAGAGCTCAGTGACACACACACAATATATATATATATATATATATATATATATATATATATATATATATATATATATATATATATATATATATATATATATATATATATATATATATATATATATATATATATATATATATATATATATATATAGAATGTAGGTTCATCGACACTGGATGTATGAATGTATGGTATGCACACGAGTATATGCTGATGGTGTGTGGCAAGACAAACCACCTATTATTGTATTATGTACTTCGCATAAACTCATAACAATAAATATTTAAATTCAGAAAGCAGGGACTGGGATGATGAAATTTTTGCGCTCGTAGATACTCACTTGTCAGCAGTCAAGCTTGGCACCATGGAGGAATACGCAAGAGAGCCGTGGTAAGATTTTGTTATGAAGTATACGTAAATGGACGTTCTGGAAATGCCTGGATGTTTGAGTTTTATTGGTTTTAACTTGCAGAGTGATGTGGTTGGCAATATCAAATGGTATGGCTGTTTACAGCATGCCAGAGGCATGCGACCCGGGCATCGTCTGCAGAAGCCACTACATGTACACATTATGCAACTTGTACCTAAGACATTTCAGGATGCTTGTGCTGCTTAATGAATAATGTTAAATGTAACTGTCGTAGGTAAAGATGGGGTTTGTGGTTGACACGAGATAAAATTTGCTCAGGTGATGTGTGTTAAAGTGTTTGTTAATAATTACACCCGATTGACGTTTACAGTAGGCCACCGTGCGTTGCATATTGCCTTGATTGTGATTATCTTCCAGTTTCCATGCTCTTGCATTTTTTTCTTCCTCCCCGCTCAGGCTAGGGTACTAAATTTTGGCAAAGGTAGTTCAGGGATTCTGTAGCCAACAGTATATGAAAAATTGGTAAACATGCGCTTTGTTTGAGGTAGAAGGACCTTACCAAATCATTTCTTCTCGATTGTTATATTTTTTCTGATTATTTCTAGGGTAAATAAACATTTCATGCGAAATCTGTACCTCATTTTTGTTAGCTATGTTCTACTGTGTTGCTTAATTTGTCTGCGAAATTGCGGAAGGGATTGTCCTAAGTGTTTAACAAAACCTAACCTAACCTACCTTAACTGTACCTAATAATTTAATGTAACTCAACCTAACCTAACCAAACCTAGCATCCTAAGATTTAGATGGCAAGGAGGAAACCTAAGCTGAATGATGGTAATACTGAGATCGGCATCATCAGAGGAACCAGAAGAGGTGATGACACTGGTAATGCCCTGGCTTTGAACATTGGTGTGTCACAGCTTCATCCAGTCATTTCTGTTCAAAATCTGGTAGTTTATTTTAATTCAAAGTTAAATTACAAAGAACATAAAAATCAAGTTGTCAGAGGGTGTAACTTGCATATCAGAAATCTGTACTCTGTGAGAGAATTCCAGAATTGATGTTGCCTCTTAACATTGGTCCATGCAGTGGTCTTGTCTCACGTGGATTATTGTAATTTACCGTTTATTGGTCTTCCAAATAATATACTAACAAAAGTTCAGTCTGTGTTGAACAGGGCAGCACTGCTTCTTTGGTCTTCCCTGAGAACCTCGACTACATAGTCCCTAGGCTAATTGAGTTGCATTGGTTACCAGTAAAGGTTAGAACTGAATTTAATCTGTTTCCTATTAGTACCCCCATTGGTTCAGTACTTGGCATCGAGCCGGATATTGCTTTATTATCTGTCTTAACCCTCTATCTTAACTTTCCCATGAGTAAGAGAGGATGGAGGGTGAAAGACTGACGAAGAGAGTGTATGTGAGTGAGGTGGAGGGTGGAAGAGGGAGGGGGAGACCGAGGATGAGATGGAGGGATGGGGTGGAGAGGTATATGAGAGAGGGGGGTGTGAGTTGGGAGCAGGGTAGTGAAATGGCGGGGGACAGGGCGACTTGGAGGCGATTTGTTTGTGGCCACCCCAAACGGGATTGAGGCGTCTGGCAATAGATAGATAGAGATACAATAAAGTAATAAATAATAAATTACTATAATACAGCTTCAGTTGGCTACCATTTATATATGAGCTGGTTGATACACCTCGAAGCCGCGTATTGCATAGAACAACTGGTTATGTCATGTTTTGGCGCCAGATACATCTTTACTAGAGCCAAGCCAGCAGTGCCAGATATTGCATTGGGCCGGATATTGTACTTGGCTGGATATTGCAACAACAGATAATCGAGAGTTTACCTAAATGCTTGACTCCTTCGCTTTCTAATGTCAGCCTTCCATACATTATTCTCGCTGGTGGAGACAATTTCTTGCTTCTCAGCATATGTAAACAGCATGATACCTTTTACCTGATGGGCTGAAATAGGTTCTGGGAATACTGAACAGCCTCTGTCATCCCACCATCTATAAGAACCCAATAGTCATCAAGTGTTTATGTGAGAAATACACTTAGAAGAATTTAATGGTTGCAGGTAGCCATTGTTGTAGTGCATGAGTATTGAGCTGTGCATGCAGATGGCACTAGTTTCTGAGTGCTGTTTCATGTAAATGGATTGTATATAGACATACTGTAACCTCATAATCCTGATCTTCAACAGCCCATGGCGTATCGTAGATGACTGTGGAGGAGCTTTCACCATGGGAGTCATTGGTGGGGGACTTTTTCAGGCAGTTAAAGGCTTCAGAAATGCTCCAAGTGTAAGTATTTGTAAGATTCCTATGGTCGTTCATATACTGTACTGTATTACCTTTGATCTCACTTTTAAAAACTTTCTTTGGAATCCATTTAAATGAATTCTTATGTCCTTGCCATCTCAGTTTATTCATATTTATCCACCGAGAATTCCACATCTCATTGATCATTTTGTCCATTGCTTATCACTCATAAATTTCTGTCTCTTGCATCATCCATCTTCATGCCTGCAGGTGTTCTGAAAAGGTCATTTCTACAGCTTTTATCCATGAAAGGTCCCTGCCACTCACTTCCCCTGTTGCACCTTCATGCAAGGGTGTGAGCAGTAAATACAGTACAGTACTTTCATTCTGGGCTCTTGTAACTGATGATTATGTGTTGTATTTTGATAATGGACAGAGGCTTGGTAACCTAATTCAGAGTTTTGTGAATGTCTGTGGGTGGCATAAGTAGATGTAGACAGAGCTAAGTGATGCTTGTTGTGAGAGAACATACTCTCAGTACAGGTATAATGTGGTGATGTGTGAATATCACTTATCTCAACTGAGATAAGTGAAATTCATTCATTCTGCTCTACAGCATTGGTGCAGTAGAGTAGAATGGCTGAAGGAAGGTGATGAGGGCTATGATCATGCTGATATGAAACAGAGGCTCATTAAATAGGCTGCAAGAGGACTGCATGAGAGTTGTCTGTGGTAACATTATTGCGAAGGTGAGAGACTTTGGTTTGGTGTGAGTGGAAATGGAACTGGTAAGCCCTTCATCCTGGGTATGCCTTTACTGGTATATTCTGGCCAGCACTAGATGATTTTATTCAGCATTGGTAAGGTACTGCCAGGCTGTAAGGTATATATGAATTGCCAACTGGATAGGATAAAAAACATTTACTGTGTACAGTATTTGCAAAAGAGATGGAGTAATGAAGTCTTGATAAATGGATAATAGAGTGTTTAGGCAGTATAGTCATAAAAAGAAAATGGATATAGATAGGATGGTGAAAAGGGTGTAAGGAATTTTGAAGGTGGTAGGAGATGCCGTTCGCCAGGAGGGGGTAGATGGCTATGATAAATGATCTGTAAGAAAGTGAGGTATGGAAGTTGAAAAAAAGGACCTGACAAGATACTGAAATGAGTGTATGAAGAAGTACTATTGGGGTCAAAAATTCTTACACACCTCTGATTTGCCTCAGCCAGATTTCATCTGGAAACACTGACTCTCCCTCTTCCCCCCCCACTCTGCCCTCTCTCTCTCTCTCTTCTACTCCCTCCCTGCCTCCCTCTCACCCCTGCTCTCTCCCTGCCTCCCTCTCACCCCTGCTCCCTCCCTCCCTCTCTCGTTCTTCCTTCCTTGCTGCCCATATTCTCTATCCATTCACACCGCTCTTTGTGTGTGTGTGTGTGTGTGTGTGTGTGTGTGTGTGTGTGTTATCATATGCTATGGCTGTCAAGTAGAGAAGTGGCAGTGCTTAGGATTCTTTATACCTTTTTTTTATCCATTCATACAGAAAGCTTTCGTTTTCCCTGCATTTCTGAGTCGTTTCATGGCCAATTGTTCTTTTTTTTCAGTACTCCTCAGGGTTTATTTTGCAATATTACATACACACACCCCTGTGGGCAGGTTGTGGAGATCAAGAAGGAAACGAAGATGTTTTCCTTTGTTAATGGAATGTTATTTCCGGAAAACATTATAATATTTACTATATAGTTGCTCTGGTAACAGCCTATTAGTAAAAACCGAAGATCTTTCAACATATTGGTAACCCAGTAGCGAAATTTGTTTTTCGAAACTTATAAATTATTGCACAGATTGTGCAGTGTGCAGAGAATAGTTTGTATTGGATCGTTCCACCTCGCAGTTAAGGATAACTTCCTTCCCTCTGTCAGAGACAGGGGACAGGTCTAAAACTAAACATTTCTGTCATTTCTTCCCATTAGTTTCCGTTCAGTCTCAATGTGTTGCTGGAGGTTTTACTATGTCCCGTTCAGCGCTGGCCCTCACTCATTAACTATAATACCCCTGGGCCCCATATTCCTCTTTGGGCTTCAGGTGGTGGTTTTAAATTAGAGGTTGTGGATACTTCACATGTTTGTGACCCCTTAAACTGTAAAATTGCAAAGCTGTCCCAAATATTTTACAGACTTTCCTTGTATAATCTTTATAAATGCCTTCTGTTGCTCCGTAGCATACTAGATTTGCTGTAAACGTTATACTTAATTTTATAGCAAGTTTTTCCTTTTTCACACTAGTTTCAAAATGTTTCCAAACATCATCTATTAATATTTTCATCAATCACAAATGTGAAAGGTGGTGGCGACCATCATCCACTCACTTGATGTAGTGCTGCCTACTTCTTCCTCAGCCTTTATTTATTTATTTATTTTTTTTTCTGTGGCTGCCCTCCTCTCTTCCTATTTCTCCCATCTTTCCTGTCTCTTCTTATTACTTTTCTTTCCTTTACAGTTGGCTTTACATTGAGTGACAAGCCAGATGGTTTCCTGTAAGCCAAGAAACCATTTACAACGCTGGGTGGTAACCATATAACCAAACCATACGTGCTCTCTGCGTGTCAACAAGTGGTTTGGTGGAGGGTTAGTGCCCCTCCCCTTAAAACAAATAACTCAAAGTCAATGGCCACCCCTTACGGGATTATGGCGTCTGGCAATTGATTAATTGACAAATGTGAAACAGATTTATAAAATCTATACGTAGGATATTGGGTGTTATACAGTATATGCATGATACGTTTATTGCAGAACACACACACACACACACACACACACACACACACACACACACACACACACACACACACACACACACACACACCGCTCGCTGGCCCAGTGGTAACGTTCTCGCTTGCCATCTGGTAGACGGGAGTTCGTGCCTCGCTCAGATTGCGAAAAGTTTCACTGACGAAGTGGGTGGTTACTGTCCCCCTTGAGCAAGGGGATGGGTGTGTGAAGGTCACAGCCTTGCCCTTAGATCGGACTATATGAGCTCTCAGCTCCCTTCCGGGAGGGTAAAATGCTGACAATCACGACCATCAACTATCAAGTGATCCTGACCGACCCGGTGAATTACACACACGCACACACACACAGAGGTGAATGGATAGAGAATAAGGACAGCAATAGAGGGAGAATGAGAGAGGGAAGGGGAATAAAAGGAGAGGAGGAACGGGGAAAGAGAGGGAGGGAGGGAGCAGGGGCGAGAGGGAGTAGGAGAGAGAGAGAGGGGGGGGGAAGAGGGGGAGTCAGTGTTACCAGATGAAATCTGGCTGAGGCCAATCGGAGGTGTGTAAGAATTCTTGTCCCCAAAAGTACATGGCTGGTTTGAAACGCACGCATGCACACACACACACACACACACACACACACACACACACACACACACACACACTTTCTCTCTCTCTCTCTCTCTCTCTCTCTCTTGATGGGTTTATAGAGTGTGAACACCATCTGTAAAGAAAAACACAAGAAAAATGTGTGTAAGGTTATGCCTGTGAGGTGGAGGTAGGATGCCAGGTTTGAATAATTTTGTGGTCCATTTCAGTGAGCATGATGTTTTAGGTCTCCCATTTGCTTGCCTTTTCTTAGTTTCTGTATCTTACCGTACCTTATCCATACTTCACCGTCTTTTACATTGTATTAATTTATGTATTTTTTACCAGCTTTTGTGTGTGTGTGTGTGTGTGTGTGTGTGTGTGTGTGTGTGTGTAATTCACCGGGTGGGTCAGGATCATTTGATGGTCGTGATCGTCAGCTTTTTACCCTCCCAGAAGTGAGCTGAGAGCTCATATAGTCCGATCTAAGAGCAAAGCTGTGACCTTCACACACGCACACACCCGTCCCCTTGCTCCAGGGGGACAGTAACCACCCACTTCGTCAGTGAAACTTTTCGCAACCTGAGCGAGGCGCGAACTCCCGTCTACCAGATGGCAAGCGAGAACGCTACCACTGAGCCAGCGAGCGGTGTGTGTGTGTGTGTGTGTATTTTTTTCCTGGATCGTACCCCACCCTGTCATTCTTCAGGGATTATGGATTGTTATGATACCGTAGTGTAAGTACTGTAGATATTAATTAGCTACATATGAATGTTCTCATGTAGTGCATACTGTATGTGTGTTGCAGTGTTACATGAGTGCCTAATTGCTGCTGTACCTACCTCTTTTTCATAATGTGAATGTGATCCACCATTATTTGATGTTGGTTTGGGAAAAATTGCAAGAAGTGTGACATAAAACAATGCTTTTCTAGTGTGTAATTTAGTGATTCCTCTATATACATGTACACTGTACACCAGTGTTTCTTACTAATGATTATCTCTACAGTCTATTCAGCACAATGCAGGTACAGTTGTTGTAGTAATCAAAATAGTCATGTCCTGATGTATCAGTGTTTGCTAATCCTACATTTAAAGGATTGGCTTTATGTGCTGATAGCATTTATCATTGTGTCATACATAGAGTACAGTTAAATATGTGCTGAATCCATTGACATAACTTCTCTGTGGCTGAATCCGTTGACATAACTTCTCTGGAAATAAAATTAGGTGGAATAGAGCAGGTATGAGGTTCAATTTGTGGAGATCTTATTACATGCATTTTTTTTTCCATTAGAAAATTGTTTTACACAAATTCAGCTAATGCTTGACTTTCACCAGTCCCAAAAATTGCATAACAGGAGATTTGGTAAATGCACTAGTATGATCACAAAGGTATTTTTGTCATTTTTTTACAGAAGTTATGTGAAGTTAAGTTTTACATAAGATGTACCCACATAAAGAGGAAATTGCATGTATACTGTACACCTTATACTAGACAGTTCCTTAATTCTGTCCCCTAATTTTTTCTTACTGTGAAGAGATGCTAGTAGTAGTAGTAGTAAGTGTCTTTTATTGATTACTTCACTACAGTATTTTTTGTGTGTGAATAGGTTCTATAGATGAGTAACTGAGTTATATTTTTCCAGGGAATGTCAAGACGATTTGCAGGCAGCTTAGTGGCAGTGAAGCAACGTGCACCTATAGTTGGTGGCCAGTTTGCTGTGTGGGGAGGCCTTTTCTCTACAATAGACTGCTCGTTGGTTTATATGAGGAAGAAGGAGGATCCATGGAACTCCATTATTTCTGGAGCTGCAACGGGAGGAATACTGGCAGCAAGAAGTTAGTGACATGATTTGCAAGTTTTTCTTTTACTCATAATGTACCGAGTGTAATCCTCATTTTAATGCTATCATGTAACGTTTTTCTCCTGCGATCTGTCATTGAAATATTGGCATAGATTGCATAAACAACATACAGGAGAATATTAACAAACCATATAAAGTAGTAAACTGATCAGGAAGAGGCGCTAGAAGGCCTCCTAACTGATAAGATTACAGGCCTCTAATTGCAGCGGGCTTACCAGTACAGACATTACATATTGCTTGTATCTTCGTGCCAAAAGCTTTACTTCTCAATTTTACTTGTTCTCCTCCCATCTTCTATTGATATGGCTTTGTTGCTGTGTCATGTACAAATAAAACAGAACAATTTGTGGAGTTCTTTCCTTCCAACTCATCTCTGAATGATCCTGATGCTGTTTACTCACAGTGCAAATATAGCTCATCATCCTGCAGGTGAAAGAGAAGTACAGTATAGGCATTTGACAATAAAATAGCCATTGTACATTTTATATCTCAGCTGTCCATCAGAAATTCTTTGGAGAAAGCAGAGTCTTGATCATAAAATTCTTAAAGTTACTGATTTCCCCAAGAAAGCCATATACATGTCTGTTTTGAATAGTAAATACCCATTCTTGATGGCAATAATCACAGTCCAAGCTGAGACCCACATTGGTATAAGTCTTACTACACATCTGAGATGTCTTTTTCCTAGTAGTTTCCAGGAGATGTTGGGAAGTAATTAACTAGCTTGATTTAACGGCCATACCACGTTGAGTACACCGCTTCCCGTTCAATCAGCGAAGTTAAGCAACATTGGGTCTAGTTAGTACTTGGATGGGTGACCGCCTGGGAACACCAGATGCTGTTGGCATCCCTACGTCAAGTGGGGTTGGTGGAGGATTAGTGCCCCTCCCTGTAAAACAATTACCACTAAGCCCTTGGCCACCCTGTCTGGGATACATGGCGTCTTGCAATGAATGAATGAATGAATTTAACACATGGTTTGACTTTCAGTCCATAGAAAACATCATCTCTAGAGTATTGTAGCTAAGCTCAGTAAGGAGGAAGCCTAATAGGAAGCATGGCATCATTTGAATTGTTTGATGTACCTACCCTCTCTTCATCTTTAAGTGGAAAAACAGTGTCTGGGAGATGATGATTGCTTGATTGATTGGTTATTGTTCTCAGGTGGTGTTGCCGCCATGGCAGGAAGTGCAGTGATTGGTGGGATGCTGCTGGCCATGATCGAGGGTGTGGGCATCCTCCTGACCCGTATGACCTCAGAGCAGTTCAAGCCCATTGCACCAGGCGAGCTGAATGATCCCTCAGTATTGGGGCCACCACAACCAATATCTTTAAATCCAGAGTCAAATTACCAATAACTGTACAGTATCTTGTTAAGGTATTTTTGTAGGTTAGCTTTGTTTAGCCACATTAGGGTAAGACGTTGCTCTAATGGAGTATACAAGGACTCAGTTTGTGTAAGTAGAGATCTTTCTGAGGCTCTGTGTTTTTCTTTATAAAAAGATAAAATATTTTCTGTGGGTCATATCAGTATTCTTACTGTACATTGTAAATTTCAAAGGTATGGAAGGGTTTAGGGGTTTCATGATGGAAGCTGCATTTGAGATGCCCCCCCAACAGCCATATAAGTCCTGCCACATTCAGAACCTAGTTTTTCAGCCTCCATATAAAGAACATTATGTCCCTAGTCACATGCAGCATGGAGTTACCTTGGTAATCTCATTCAAAGCTAGTGCATCATTTTCAGAGTCTGTTGCAGTTAGGAGCTGCTGTTATAGAATAATGGAGGTGGGAAACTGAAGTTTTCTTTATAGCTTTTTTTCTTTTTTTTTTTTTTTTTTTTTTTTTTTTTTTACTGACTCAGGTCAAAGGAAAGTTTGAAGAAAATGTTCTTTGGAAAACTCACATTGCCATCCCAAGTACAGTACATTATTAGTTTCATACAGTGTAAGGTACGTTGTCCAGCTTTACTTTAAATTTTTTTTTTTTTTTTTTTTTTTTTTTTTTTTTTAATGGGTGTGATGGCATCAATATAACCAGTTAGCTCTGCTGCCTGGTTGTATAAATGTTCCTCATTTCCCACCATATCTCCCTGAAAGGAAGAACATGAACTGCAGGAAGGAAGCAAGTTCAGCCTGCAGTCCATAGGTTATATTCAGACGAGCCTGGGGTCACAACTACTACTACTACAGTGTTATTGGAGGGAGTGCCCCATAATGGTTATTCTGCATAATGATAAAAATTAAACTTGTTAAGAAGTCAGGCTTACTGTATCTCGAATATGTTGGGATCTTTCCTGAAAATTCCACAAAGGGATACAGGGTACAGTAAATGGTAAATGTTACCAGATTACTTTGCATATATTCAGTTTTTATGGATTTTATCTGCCTGGGGCTGGGATGCATCTCTCAGATTATCATCCTCATCTTCATTAATGTTTACTCTTTCCTTGCATTCTGGACCCTAGAGCAGCCCATTGTTAGGGGAGATAAAAGGTCATACCTGATTGCTTGTAAAATGCTTCAGTTCTTCCTATAGACTGGTATTTAGTGTCCAAAACTACCCTGTCATTTTTCGTTTGGACATGATAAATTTTATGTCCATTCTTGTGCAATTTATTTTTCCCTTTATCCAGTTCTGCACCAGCGTGTATACTTGCTGCATTTTTGTACCAAAAGTTTCATGCTGTTACATATTACCACTACTCAGTAGTCGGACTGATGAGGCACTGTCTACAACAGTTGGTGCTGGATCACTACACAGTGTATGAACTGTACTCTACCTGTTGGATGCCACCACAGAAGCATTTGCTTGCCTGTGGTTGATGGGTCTGTTTGGTCAGACAGACCAGCTTTAAGCAACAAGAACAAAATTATCGTGTCAGAGTACCAGTTACCTTTTTACTGTTCAGTGCTTGAAAGTTAGAGGAAAATTACAGATTATTGAATTACAGCTTTATTTAGTGACCTGCTTACAACTTCTTTTTTTTTTTTTAAATACTTTTCATAGCCTTTTCTTTAATGGTTCTAAAGTCATAATAGACACACTGCTATTCAATGATGATTAACCTTACTACTATTTAAGGATGCCTTTAGTGTACTTTACATGTGAGAGACTTGCTGCAGTACACAGATTCCATGATTTCTTGTTTGTGACATTGCCTTAACTTGGACAGTGGATATATGTAAACTTATAACATTGGTATGGTATAAATTATGGTTACAGTGTCCATGGGCTTTGTTGTTTTCTTGAAGGCTGGACATTGTAACTATAGAGCACAAGTAACATTATTATTATTTTTTTTATTTTTTTTTATTTTTTTATTTTTTTTATTTTTTTATTTTTTTTATTTTTTTAATAGCTACGGAAAGTTACATAATTTTTTAATGTACATCATTGTGTTTGTGTGCCTCATTCATGTTATTTGCAGGGGTATTGCTTTAACTCAGTCCAGGTAGTATGTTTTATCAGTGGACTTCCTATGTGATACTGCCTGGGTGATGAACTTGACTTACTCCCATGTAAATAGTGTACAGTGCAGTAGTGTCTGTCAGAAGTAAGCAGTTTATAAGGTCCTCTCTTTTATGTGAAACGCAAGATATGTACCAAGTGGGTGTTGTGGTTTTGTAATAAACACTATAGAAACAACCGTCTTCGTTTTTGGTATTTGTCTTAACGTCTGAGTTATACATTTGCCTTATTTCATTTGTTATATTTCCATCTTTAGTACCAGATTTTTTTTACATCCATTTATCACTGAACTTGATTTCTATCTTAAGTAGGGGTGCAATGAATCTCAAAAGCAATATAGCCAAATTGAAGCAGGAATCATTGATAAAAAGTTCTATATAATCACTGTACTGTAATTGGTGAGCTGGAAGGAGTGGTTTTGTTGATAAGTAATGGCTATATTGGTGAGCTGGAAGGAATGGTTTTGTTGTTAAATAATGGCTATATTGATGAGCTGGAAGGAATGGTTTTGTTAAGTAATGGCTATATTGGTGAGCTAGGAGTGGCTTTGTTGTTAAGTAATGGCTATATTGGTGAGCTGGAAGGAGTGGTTTTGTTGTTAAGTCATGGATGTATTGGTGAGGTGGAAGGCTTCTGAGATTACAGTATACTGTATTAATGAACTGGAAGGGTCATTGTAATTAGACAATGGTTTTATTGGTGAGCTGAAATGCAAATGGTTGTACTGGTAAGCTGGAAGAAATCTGGTTTTATTTGGTGAATGGGACAGTGTTTATGAATATGTAGCTAGACAGTGGTTGAATTGGTGAGCTGCTTAGTATCTAAGATTGTGTATTTAGACATTGTATTGGTGGGCTAGAAAGTGTTTATTAATACAGTACGATATATGCTGTGCTTGCAGTTAGATATTGGTTGTATTGGTCAGCAGGAATGTATCTATGGTTGTGCAGTCCTGGATACCTTTGTTGGCGGGCATCACCTGCAGGAGCACTGCCAGGTAGGTCATATGAAGTCCACCCAGTTGCACCCATGTCGTCTGTCCTAATCTGTACAAAGAAGAGGGCTGTGATTCAAAGTGGCTTTGGAGATCTTGCGACACCTCTTCCTTCAATTTATTCTGCCTATTGTACATCAGTATCCTCTTGTATGTTGTTGATGTAGACATATGTTGATATTAAAACAATAAAATAACATATGAGAGAGTGATGAGGTGTATGTACAGCCGAAGAAAGTTCTGCTTTATGCACTTGCCCACCACTTCGAAATAGTAAATGTGAGACAAGTGGTAACGAAGCAGTACCCAATATTCATCTATCTAGCAACTGTGTGAGAAGGATGGGGAAGGAAGAGGGAGGGGTAGGAACTATCAGCTCCCCCAGTCTTCCTCCTCCCTTAACTTCTCCCCTCCCACACAGTTGTACCTGATATTTAAGTGTCTGGCTACTGCTTCATTAGTGGTTGTCTCACGCTTAAAGGTCCGAACTGGCAGTCAGGTGTATAAGGTGGAACTTTCCTTGGGTGTACCTATAACAAATCAATCCGTCCATCCATCCATCCATCCATCCATCATCCAATCTGATGTTGACCCATGAGGAGCATAGGAACCCTGGGCTAGGCAAGTAGGTCCTGACATTTAAGATGAGAGTGACCAGCCTCTCTAATCCCATGGTGGTATTACGTGAGCAACAAACCCCAACTATCCCTTGGATATAAGCCTAGTCAGGCTTAATCTGATTTAGAGCACCTTAATTACCCACAGTCACCAGGCACCATAATTTGGTTATATGGTTACCACCCAGCATAGTACAGTATATAGTTTCCTGGTGTACAGGAAACCATTTGGCTTGTCACTCAGTGTAGAGTCACCCAAAGGCGGAAAGAAGGAAAGAAAGACAGAAAAGGGAGTGTAAAGTCACCCGTAGGCAGGAGATAGAGGAAAGAATGAAGGAAGGAAAGAAAGAAGAGAGGAAAGGGCAGACAAAGCAGCACTACATCAACTGAGTGGATGGTGAGCGTTCCCACCTACCACCCAATATCCTCTTAAAAGTTTTTGATGCAAACTTTGTATGAAAATAATATACTGTACTGTAATTAACATAATGTACAAGAAGCTGTAATGTGCAATATAAATTGCTAAGAAAGAGGTGCCATGAAACTTCCTATGCACTTAGAATAATGCAGTCCCCAGGTTAACCCCGTCAGTCCCATAATTTTAATTTTGTTATTGCTACTGCCAAAAAGTTTTAATCAGTATGGAAAACCCTCATATTGAACAGAAGGGTACCAGTACATTTAATCTTGCAACTGAACTCCAAAGCTGAACAAAAATCTTAAGATAGCAAGAATATAATGGAAAAAATAATCGTTACAGATTGAAAGGGTTTATGTGTACTGTATTATCCATTTTATTCAGATAATGTACATGTACTTCAGTCAGACAACAGCAATTCAAAAGAGACTTTAGTTGTGATGGGGTCAGAGAAGGCTTTATCTCCTGTTGTGAAAATCTCTCCTCAAGTGAATAAAAGTCTGTAATTAGCATGTAGATGGTGCTCTCAGGTGTCTGCCCTCTCCTTTCCTCCCTCCGTTCCTTCCTTCCTCTTCTGCCTTTCTTTACTTCATGCTTTCCGCGTCTTTCTGCCTACGGGTGACTTTACACTCCCTCTTTTGTCTTTCTGTCCTTCGTTCTTTCCTCTTCCTTCTGCCTGTGGTTGACTCAACACTGAGTGACAAGCCGAATGGTTTCTTTTTCACTAGGAAACCATTTACTACGCCGGTGGGTAACCATATAACCAAATTATGGCGCCTGGTGGTTTAGTGGGTAATTACGGCGCTCCAATCAGATTGGGCCAGTGAAGGTTTATATCCAAGGGGTGGCTGGGGTTTATTCCTCATGAAATGCCATTCAGGGATGA
Organism: Coenobita brevimanus; assembly: GCF_032717465.1. Lineage (NCBI taxonomy): Eukaryota > Metazoa > Arthropoda > Malacostraca > Decapoda > Coenobitidae > Coenobita > Coenobita brevimanus. The sequence goes on from NC_137054.1 coordinate 65,978,004, forward strand.
GTGAGGTTGGTCACTCATCTTAAATGTCAGGACTTACTTGCCTAGCCCCGGGTTCCTACGCTTCTCATGGGGCAAAGTACGACTGGATGAAGGATGGATGGATGAATCAGCAAGAATAAAATACAGGTTACGTACTGGGATTGAAATCATTATACCAAATTTGGTGTAATTCTGTCCGGTAATTTTTCCATAATCATGCCAACATACATAGGCTACAGACAAATAGGATTAAACATAGCACTTTTGTTCTTAGGCGTGCGAGTGTAAAGAAATAATTCTGGTCCGCGTACGTAATCCTGTCCACACCACCTCACCTGCTGGTAAATGGCTGAAGCATAAAACACAAACACAGTACAAGGAAAAACACACACACACACACACACACACACACACACACACACACACACACACACACACAATAAAAAAACAGACCATGACTTTAACCATGGGATTAGGTGAGATGAAAGCAAGGTGAATAATTAGTGGGGGAGGTAGGGGAGGTGTGAGAAAGATGGGCGAGGCAATGGACTCGATCTTTTGAAATGGCTTGAATAAAGCGAGTGAATGTGGATGATGATGATGGTGGTGGTGGTGGCGATGATGGTGATGATGATGACTTGTGATGATGATGATGATGATGATGATAGTGATGCTGACGATGCCATTGATGACGATGGCAAAGACTGACGACGAAGACTGTGATGACGTTGATGATAACTAAGTCTATTAATACCAAGTCGGATCACTTCTAAAACTCGACCAAGTTGGCGCACGGGGCGGAGCATCGCAGTGACGTCGACTGGCTGGCACGAACGAATTACGAAACCCCAGTTGGTTCAGTTGACTCCTGACCATTCTGGTGAGTGTATGCTTACTCCACTCACCAGATCATGACATTTTCAGTCCGCATAAGTGAGGGAAGGGACTGAAATGTGTGGGGGTGTGAGGGAAGGTGTAGGGGTGTGTGGGGACCTATTGCTACCGTATATCATAGGGTTAAACAAGTCCGCACCTCTTCCCCTTCTTCTTTTCTGTTATTATAAATGTTTAATTTGAGTCTGCCGTTTTATACACTTTCCCTTACTCAAACCAACTGACGTCACACACAAGCCACGCCTCCCTGCGCCCTGATGGAAAGTGAACCGACTTGGTATTAGTAGACTTAGGATGATAATACGAATGACGAAGCCGAAAACTCACCTGCCCATTCCCCAGACTTCTACCTCAGCGGGCCGAGCCTCCAGACGCGAGGTGAGCTGGTGAATGGAAGCCAGCGTAAGGCAGCATTTGTTCTGCCTCCACTGAATGTCAGCCTCTTCACGATTGCTTCTCTCACCGCCAAGATCACATACGCTGCCTGGTTCACATTTGCCATGCTCACTCTTGCCGTCACGCCACTTGTCATGCTCATTCTTGCCCTCATTACACTTGTTGTCATGATCTTTCTTGCCCTCACTCCACAAGTGAAGCTCATTCTTGCCCTCATTGTCCTGATCATTCTTTTCATCACTGCACTTATGCTGACTCTTCCCCCCACTACACTTGTCATGCTCACTCTTTCCCTCATAGCAGTTGCCATGCTCGCTCTTCCCCTCACTGTATTTGCTGCCATCCTTACTCTTGCCCACACTCGATTCGTTGTCATGCTCACTCTTGTCCTCATTCAACTTACTGGCATGATCACCCTTGCCATCACTCAGTCTGTCACATTCACTCTTTCCTTCACTCCACTTGCTGCCTTGGATTCTCTTGTCCTGATAACACTCGTTGCTTTTATCATGCATGGTACCCTGAAAGATGATGTTCTGGTCTTCCTTTTTCTTATATAGTTTGTCTTGGTCATGGTGGTCCTGGCGATGGCGCGTGTCAATGTTGTAATCGTTTTCCTGGTGGCACTGCTCGTCTCCGTCAGTCTTGAACTGATTTCCCTCGTCATTCCGCAGTGGCTTCTCTTGGTCACACTTGTCCTTCCCTCTGCTGACATGCTGGAGCCAATAGCAGTTGAATATTATAAATTATCTTGTTCTGTCGTATTTTTCACATTATTATTCACACTGTACTTTGTTCACTTTAACTTGGCGGATATCTTTGGCCTTTGGCAGCCTACTACTCGTAACTCAGTATCAGAATAAGAAAATACTACGGCATTACGTCCTTTGTATAGCGCTTCTTCGTGACTGGCAGCATATTCGACTCGTTACAGTTCAGCATTCAAAGTGGAGATGGCATATTACGCGAAGTTAAAGTGAACAGAATATAGGCTCTCTGATGTATCTGGTAATGCAAGTTAACCCTTTCAACTCCTATGGAAGCATTTAATTTACTCAGGCAGGTGCGAGAGAGGGAAGTCATCACTTGATGGCACCGGTAAAACCGGGTGGCTCCTCTGTCCGGTTATACAAACGTCCCTCAAGCTCCTTTTGTGTCGCTCAAAAGGAGAATAGACTGCCTGGGGAGAGCAACTTCAGCATGCAGTCCACTGGGTCCACGTAGACTCTGAGGTTGTCATTATCGTACCCTGGCAACCTAGCATTCTAAAGTGCGTCCGATTTTGTATCATATTATACACGAATCATATTATGATGCACGAATATATTATACATGAATATTGTTAAACACGAACACATTATACACGAATCACTTGCGTCTCATGTTATACACGAAATGGGACGCACTCTTGAATGGTAGGTTGCCAGGGTACGATAATGATCTGTCTGCGCCGCGACTATACAATAACCACAACAACCGCAACAACAATAACTACTACTATTACAACAACAGCAACAACAACAACTACTACTACTAGTGCTACTATTACTATTACTCCTACAACTACTACTGCTGCAACTATTTAGGGTAGTAAAAGGCGATTTTGTTCAGCTGAAGGGAATTCAAATCAAGCTTAAAAACTCTCCATTAACTTTAGGATTGCTCAAATTTTCGTCGCCTGTAAGAAAATAGAATGAATTTAGCTTGCAGTGTAAAACCTTAGTGCATCCATGGGAGGGAAAGAGTTAGTAGTAGTAGTAGCAGCCGTAATAGTAGTAGTAGTACGTAGTAGAACCACGGTAAGCTGAATGTGAACCCGATGGACTACAGGCCAAAACTGCCCTTCTTCCTCAGTCCACAGCCCCTACTGGGGAAAGGGAGGGGAGTGAAGGACGTTTGCACAGCCAGCCAGTTTCCCATTGCTCCGTCATATCGGTGCCATTACGGGAAGGTGTACCTCAACAGCACCACGGTTAAAAGTATACACAGACAGTTATATATACAACTTAGGTTCAAACAAATACGGACGAAATATAAACAGGGTGGGTTATATACAATTAAGGTTCAAACAAGTAAAGATAAAATTAAGAAGTTTTATATACAACCTTAATTGGGTAAGAACATTGTTACGATTATAAAAGTATAAAAAGATCTTATAAACAAATTAGGTTCAGGGAAGCTTAGATATGGTATAAGCAAGCATTTTTAGGTTATGCAACTTAAATGTCACACTCTAGGTGGCACAGGAGGCCTCGTAACACCTTTTTTTTTATTCGTTTTGCATATTACCCCTTAACAGCCTTAACTATCTTGTGTGGTGCTGACGAGGAGCCTAATGTCGCTGTGCATCCTGGGTGAAGCAGCCGTGGCCTTCACACAGAAGCCGATCCTCTTTTAATCTCCCTGCACATCGCGGTGGGAAGGACCCAAGTGATATGCTGTCTACCATAAGGGGATGCCGGATCCCTGCACGACATTGTACCCGTAGGACGGTCCTTTAGAAGCAGTTGTTTACCTGTGGTCGACGGGTTTGCTTTGGCAAACGGACTGGGGTTGAACAACGACAACATTCTCTTGTATGTTAGTTTAGCGTGTTAATATCGACGTGATTTGCATCAACAACATACAGGAAGGCATGCAGATAATATGCTTAGAATAACTTGCAATGGAAAAGGTGTAAATGAAGTCAACTGTACCACCCATAATATGGTCCAGGTCTCAAAGTTTACCAACTAGTCACCTGGGTAGCATCAGGGTCCTGGCCACACCTCGGGTTGACTAGACACCCCGACTGGCTCATGGCCCGCCGCAGCCCACCCACAACATTGTTATGCTGCCGAAAACAAGAAAGTTGTGGATTAATGCATATCGAGTGTCCTCAGTTCGCTTTAATTTGACATAAAATCTCCGCATCTTTGTTGCTGAGCTATGAGATAAATACTAGAATATGGTGCTAGTCACGAAAAGTACTATGGAAAGTGTGCACGGAGTTACGGGAAAGAGGCTGTGAGAGAAAGAAAATTTCCAGCAAATTAAGGTGAATGAACTTGACACGGGAGTCGTTCTCAGTCCACCCACCACACTGTCATGTTGGAAACGAGAGGGCTTTGGACTGATGCTTATTGCCTGTACGAGGATCATTAAGGGGAAAAAACTCAGAAAATCAAAGAAAGCAGGAAACAGAAAAGGTGAAATATTAGTCAAATTTTCATTTCCAGCTGCGCCTTGATTAGAACTTTCTTTCTGAGGAATTTGCAGCAGTGAGCAGGTTGTCTCCAGTGGGGAAGAGGACAAATGACTGTTAGGTTATTTATTTACTTCTCTATTTATTTATTTATTTTTCAAGAAACTTATAGCAGTGCGCAGGTTGACTCAAACTTACAGTACAGCAGTGCACAGGTTTTCCTGAACTTACAATTCAGCAGTGCACTGGTTGTTCCGAACTTACAGTACAGCAGTGCACAGGTTGTTCCGAACTTAAAGTACCGTACACCAGTGCACAGGTTATCCTGAACTCACAGTACAGCAGTGCATAGGTTGTCCCGACCTTAGAGTACACCAGTGCATAGGTTGTTCCGAACTCACAGCCGTGCGCAGGTTATCTCCAGCGATGCAGATCAAGGATGACCTGACGAGCACGTCCACCACGGACACAGTGAGAAGCACCATTTCCCGGGCACACCCGGCCCCGCCCATCAGCCGAATCAGCCCGTACGTGAGTGACATCAACTGGGAAATGTACAGCGACATCCGCATGGACAGAGGTCGAGCGAACACCTGCAACCATCCCAAAACATTAGCAGCTTTCCTACCATGACCTGTTTTATTGGTCTGCTCTTGCTACTTCACGACCATGACCTGTTCTATTAGTTTATTCTTGGCTATTTCATTTTATTTATTTATTTTTTCCTGGCAACTTCACTACAGAGACCTATTTTTTGCTTTAGACTTGCCTTTTTTTTCTTTTTTTTTTATAGCCCGGGGACCCCCGACACAAAAGGGGTCCTTACAAATACTGATCTGAGAAACTGCATATTATAACGATGAAGTAATGTGAAGCAAAGCTTGTGACGTACAGTACCTTGTTGTGGTAAGTGAGGAGGCGAGTGAGGGTGAGCCAGGTGGTCGCTGTTGCCTCCACGTCTGTCAGGCTCCAGTGGCCAGTCTCCCAAACCTTCACACTCAGCTTCTTGAAGGACCATTCCAGATTGAAGATGAAGATGAAGATGTAGATGTCAAATAAAGAGGGACCGACGGAGTTAAGGACAGCAGGGATAACCAGTTGCAGGTAGTTCGTAGCCTGGAGTGGGCGTATTAACAGCATGCACATGCCTCGCACGGCAGCGTACAGTAGGCTTACTATAAAAACATACCGATGTCCTCTTGATACTTTTACCTTCACTCCAGCTAACTGTAGCTCTTCCATATACTTGGTCAGCTTTCTAGCTCTAACAATCATTATTCCAGTCACTGACACAAGAAAACTACCTTCAAACCCAACCGGCATAAAGTAAATCAAATTATCGACTGTGGCCAAGCCTTTGAAGTACATGTCTGCAAAGTATGCCAAGGTGATGCCCATGGACACAATGTAAAGCAGGACGGCAGGAATTACCTTGTGCACACAGATCTTGTACGAACCATCTTGACACCTGTGCACCAAGTGGAAACCCAACATACTGGCGCAGGACAACACCAGTCTGAAGGACACCTCTAGTGGAGCCTCCCTGTTTGCGTCTCCAATCCTGTCCTCTGTCTCGCATAACTTCACTTTCAGTTTCTTAAGACTGATTCGCCTGACAAAACTGGCTGGTTTATTCATAACTCTAATAATGTCTGGTGTCTGTGATGTAAAGACTAGTGGTATCCTCTTGTTTTCTCGCGGCAGTTCTCCTTTCGCCAGCAATATTACCGGCGATACTGAGCGCTACTTTATCCTAATTATGTGCTTTCGGGCTAAAACAAGACCGTTTTTGTGACCACAGCTTGAGCGCTACCAAATCTTGTGCTTGTGTGGCAGTGTAAGAAGGCAGGGTGATGTAAGTGGTGCGGTAAGGCCCGTGATTAAAGGGAGAGATAACATCCAGCCCTCCAGCTCCTTCCCCATACAGTCCTCCTCCCCCTCCCCCCACCCCGCCACACCTCACACCACTTCACATACATTAGCACCGTCAACACACTCCACCTCCCCTCTCACACCTGCCTAGACACATATCGATCTACTCTTTGTTGCTGTTATTAATTACTCTCATTAATTAACTACTGTTAATTACTATTTACTACTACTACTACTGCTACTACTACTACTACTACTACTACAGCTACTACTATTACTACCACTACTATTTGTATACTGCTAACAAGAAATTATCTGTTCCTCACCTCTAACCAGGGGTTGCAGTGGCAGATATTGAAGTGCCGGAGCTCCAAGAAAATTGTTGGCCAAAAAAATGTTTAATTTAGCATTAGGTTATTATGAAATGTATTGACCATCGGAGTCCCAGATGATGACTGGCAAGAGAATTACACGTAATGGCTACCTTATGAATCTACTCAGGTGCCATTTCTGAGTACTATTTTACCCATTGTATCAAAGGAAAGTATACGCTTTTGTGGTGGCAGGTGCTGTATTTCGAACGATTTTAAGTACTAGATACCTTTCTTCAGTGTGTATAAATATTCACCGGACCACTTTGTGTTCTTGTAATAACATATTTTTTGTCGTGCGTAATAAACTGTTCTCAGCCATAGCCACGGTTATGTATTAAAACTCCAACACAGATTAGGCTAAAGTATAGATAACTGTCGTCCATTAGGTATCTTTTTTACGAAACCGTCTCAGTTCGACGGAGCATCGTTCCCATGCGCTCCTAAACCATTGCACCCCAGCAAGTGTATTGTATTCTGACAAAGTCTACGGAATTCACACGCTGTATTTTCTTACTATACTCCTTTACTTTTTTTTTTTTTCTTTAACTTGGCCTAAAACTGCTATCTCTTCATCTTGAATGCTTAGCTGCAACAATAGATTAATATTAGAAAATGGTGCTAGTCACGAGGAAATGTTATGAAATGGCTGTAGGACCGCAGCAATATCTTGTTCCACCAGTGAGCTACTTGAAATAAGCCTTAAAATCGCGAAAATCTAGGTCAAGTTAAAGTAAAAAGATTATAGTACCGTTTTAGCCCAGCCGTTAACTTTTATTGGGTAGCGCCCCATCTCCACTCTCCCCTTTCCCCCTCTCATCTGATTCAAACACTTTATTTTTTTATTTAAAAGGAGACTGGAAAACCATGTAATTTTAATGAAGTATATTTATTTTGTAACTTAAATATGTTAATATAAGCAACTCGCAAGTCACTATACAGCAAAGTATAGTTACTGTGTGGTGGTGCTGCTTAAAGCTGATGTATGGTTGTGGTGATGGTGGTGGTGGTGGTGGTAAGGGTAGTGATAGTGGTGGCGACAGGCTGCTGGGTTGGGCTCAGGATGGGGTGCAGCTGCAGTAACACCATCAGGTAGCTCATCACCACTCCAGCGTTGTGCACAAAGGCCCGTCCGTCAACCCTGCCGTCATCACAGACAACACATTACTGTATCATCACTTATTTTACTTAGTTTACTCATGTTGTCTAAATTTACCTGATGTACATTTGGTTCCCATTATTTTCGAAACATTTTAATCTATCCGTCTGTCTGTCTATATATCTTTCTCCAGACTCCTTAATCCTGTGAGGGGTGGCCACAAACGAATCGCCTCAGTGTTGCCATATCCCCTGCCAACAAACCTCATTTTCTCCGATTTACACTCCCTTCTCTCTTATCCTGTCCACCCCATCTATCCATCTCATCCCTTTTCCCCTCCTCCCCTTCTCCCCTTCACCTCACTCACATAGACTCCGAGCCACACTGTCATTCTTCATCCTTTCCACATACCCTAACCATCGTAGGGCATTTCTCCTAATATTTATAGCACATTTACGTCGTCATCACAATGGTCCTTCTCTTCCTCATATGTCTGGCTGTCTCTCCATGTAACTCCACATACTTGCTCTCAGGTAAGCACTTTCAGCAGGGCCCAAGCTTCAATTCTATACATTAGATTATGTCAGTTTGATACGAAGTAAATTCACTCAACGTAGTCAGATAGCTACTCTGTACCCCTAAGTCGCATTCGGTTGTATCATCCACATGGAAGAATTTTGGGTAATTTCCAGTGGCGAAACTATTAACCACCCTTTTATAAGTCAAACTGTCTAACTGATGTATTATGCTACTGGATAATGAAGCAACAGCGCAGGCAGTAACTTTTTCCTGAAATTACCCAAATAGCTCAGGCCGGGAAGTTGATCAGGAAGTTATGATATTTCCTTTTTTATCAAATAAATGAATTAATTTTGGTCTCTTTGATGAATTAAGTAGTATAATAATATATGGTTCTGATATGCAGCTTTATTTTTCGAGAGGAGCTACAAATGATGTTCCAAGTACATTAAGGTTCCAGGAAGCATCGGCACCTCGCGGCAGCCGAGGAGAGTATTTGGGGTTGCTCGTTGCGAGAACTTGGTTGTGTTACAAAACATTTGGCGGGCTGACTTACTGGTCTCTACCCCAGACTTTGAAGGTGAGTGGTCGTGCCTCCATACTGGTCAACAGGTGGCGTAGGTGGGTGAGGGCTGGAGCGGTGCCACGCTGTTCCGTGGCTGTGGAGGCGCACACCACGTCTCGAACACCTTCAAGCAGCTCCTCGTGCTGCACATACCACGCCCCAGGTCAAACACACGATGTGAAAGGCAGAACAAAACTTGGAATTATGAATGTAGTGGCACTGCATGACGCGAGATCTTGACTCTCTCATGATTGAGACAATTCTAGCAATTTAGTTCAGATTCTCTCATGACTGGGAAAATGCTGGTATTCCGTTCCAGGTAACATTTGATGGTACCATTAAATTTTGGTTAAGAGTGAGTCACAGGAGATTGAGAGTAATAATATTGTCACCATTAACCCTCTTATGGTCGGAACATCTCTACCATTCTGTTTCAACAGTGCCAAACAATTCAGTTTAGCTGAGAGTGAATCATAGGAGCCTAAGTGTTAATAGCTGTAATGTTGTGAATAATCCTTTGAGCTGGGGATCATTCTCACCTATATACGCTCACCTGACCTTGTCAAATATAAACTCTGTCAGGTGTGGAGCTAGCCTTGTCAGAAAATTGAATACCAGTGAAGTAAGACTGTGGCAGGACGGTTGTATATTATTAAGGGATGCACTCCGGCAAATACTCGTACGACTGTTCATGGATGCACTCAACTATACTCTAACTGGGGTGATCTTTCCTTATTATTTTAGGAGTCGTATCCCATGAAACTTCGTTGGACCAGTATGAACTATCGGATAACACATTGGTAAAACAAGTAAAACCATTAACAATTTTTTTAAGCATAATATATTATGCATGATATTTTAGTGATGTAACAGAGCTAGTCTGATCCCCATCCATAGGACTTGATCACAGTCTCCTTTTGTCCTACTTCAACACCCCACAATATCACCTAACACCCAGCACCCGTTTCCTGCCGCCATCCTCAGCACTCACCAGCCAGCTGTCCTGCATTACCACACATTCTAACTTTCATGACGTCACCCCGAATGGGGCGTTCCAACCACAAGACCGACAGGACTCAGATGAAGGTTTGTTAATATGACGTTTCAGTCACTAAACCACCAGGCGCCTACACTGTACAGGACTCACGATTTTCTTGAAGGCTTCTCCGATGATGCAGACAATGAGGGCACGTGTGAATGTCTCAGCGAGGGGCACGAGGAGCGGTAACAGCAGGAGTGGGGAGGCGTTGGAAGGCTGATAGGTGAGGGGCACCACCTCCACCAGGCCATAGGAAAAGCACATCATCTGCACTATGAACAACGTCATGCGTTGGTACATCCTATAGCTGAACACCTGGATGTGGGGAAAATCGTCTGGATCAGTGTATGGTTACAGAATGATCTCAAGGCCTTTAATCCTGCTTTTTTTTTTCCTTGCCGTCCCAGACGATTTTATTTCAGCTTAGGAGAGACGTTCCAAACTGAAAGGGTTAGATACAGCCTTCACAAGATCCTTCCTGATAAGAGTAAAATCATCTGAAGTTACCAGGAAAAAATTAATACGTCATCGGAGTGAAGGGATGAAAGTGATATAGAGAAACAGACAAATTGCTAAAACACACACACACACACACACACACACACACACACACACACACACACGCACGCACGCAAACACACACACACACACACAGCTAAATTTCTAAATTTATACAAGTATGATAAGACTGGGAATTCCGATTTTTGACCGGGAATCTCTGACGTCTAGTATTATCATCCAGATTTTATGGGTTGAAATTAGTTGCCCCTTAGATCCAGTGATGTATTTTCTATTTTGTTCTTGCTGTCTCCAAACAATTTAATTCACTTCGGTATAGATTTTTCGAACTAAGGGTGCTTGATATATTCTTCCCTGACGGCGTTCGACACACGCCCCAAGAGCCCCGTCACAACCTGAATTTCTCTCCCTAAATTGAATAGAATCATCTCAAGGTAGCAAAAATTAAATTTAACATAGCTTATGGCACCGTATTGAAGGGGTTAAGCGAGAAGAAACTTACCTCATTATGAAGACGGAATAAATGACACAGACGGAGCCAGTCGTCGGCCACTTGTTTGACATGAGTTGTGGTCCAGTGGTGTACCTTCTGTACCGCATGGTGAAGTCTCATCACCCCAGCCTCAAGCACCAAAACGAAGTGCAACAGGTACAGGTCCATGAAACTGGGCACGAATGATGTTATTAGAATAGAAATAAGGAGTCCACAGGTGATACAGACTGGTAGGCCAAGGACATACAAGAGGCAAACTGCATACACTACGGTATACACGCCTATGCTGCTCATTATCAACCCCATATAAGGTATTTTCTTCATTTTAAAGTGGCTGTCTTCAACTGCAGTTAAATACTCAATGTAGGGCTTGGATTTTGTAACAGACCTGTAGTATTCTGACATACAGAAAATACAGCTGAAAATGAGCGGGAGGATCATGATGTACTGGAAGTACGACAAGTATCCTTTGTATTTGATGTACTGAGCCAGCACCAGGCCTCCTCCCGACAGCAGCATCGATAGCAACAACGGCACAAGCTTGCGACTGGACAGAGTGTAGGCGCCGCTCTGATCTTTGGCCACCACGTGAACACCGACACAGCTAGCCACACTCAGAATGGCGCTGCTCGCCTCCAGGAACAAATATTCCCCTTTTTCCTGTTTAATGTCCTCATTCGTTTTCTCAGCCGGAATTTCACAGTCCTTTTGATTCTCAGTGCTGTTTTGTGGCATTCTTGTAGACCTGGAGTGATTCTGTAAATAAGCAGTTAAATGCAAGAGGAATCTTTTTACTCTCGGCTCCCTTAGCTTGATGTGATTGGTTACAGATGCTCTGTATTTTCTCTCTGAGGCAATGAAATGATAAACGTTGTATATGGCTCTACTTAAGTCATTTAAGAGGATTGCACAACAACTTTCTTTTACAGTGTGTTGGTTGCTGTCAGTCTGTGAGGCACTACAGCTCTCTTCTTACCTTGCTTGGACCAAATTAATCAGTAAGCCTCACCCACTGCCTCTCTTACCTTCTCTCCCTCCCCCCCCTCCCCTTCCCTCCTTTTCTCTCACCTCCTGTACCTTCCCCTCACCTCTTCTACCCTCCCCTTTCCTTCCTTACTTTTCCCTTACCTCCCTTACCTCCCCCTTTCCATCTTTGTTCTCCCCTCACCCCTCTATCCTCCCCTACCCCTTCCTTACCCTCCTCTTACCTCCCCTTCCCTCCTCTCCCCTATCCTTCCCTCCCCCTCCCCATCCTCCTCTCCCCTATCCTTCCCATATTGTTAGAGTCTACACACTTTCCTAGAGCACCTATTATCACGTGTTAGAATCTACACACTTTCCTAACGCGCATCTAACCACGCCTTGTTAGCTGTGTTGGAGTGATCACGTTAGGTTTACTATGTGGCGGGGATAAATGTTTGCCCAGCTCTCAGCAGTGTTGGGTCGGCATTACCCACTACAGCCCCACCAACACCACCACTCCGTCACCCTCACCCTCACTACCACCACATTCTCACCACTATACCCAGATTATACTAACCTGATCAAGATCCCTAACCCATTTCAGCTAAGTTGATGGCCAGATGTGGTCAGATTGAAAGGCTGAGTTGACGTAACCAAAAAGATTCATTCCTATCTTATAACTAGGGCTCACCGAATTTCATGCAACCACTACTTGATATTCAAGTGTGAGATTGGCACAGTTCCGTCAATTGAAAACAAACCGAATATAACTGACAAGCTTGACACCACAACTCTATATCTTGACTGGATTAAAGCGAAACTTCTTTACACCAATACATATTCTTAAAATGACAGTTTATTCAGTTCACATGAAGTCCACTACTTGTACTAGTGAAGACAACATCAAACCTCAGCAGAGTGACTTGACCGCTCGTGAGGAGGAAGGAGAAAAAACAGTGATAAACGAATTCAAGCCGTCAGAGAAAGAATCGGAGACAAAGAAAGTTGAGCTGATATTAGAAAAGAGATACAAACTTCCCTTCATCCTGGCCACGGTGATGGGTCTGCACATTCTGAGCCGACGGCAGGACGGGGAATATGTGGTCAGAGTGTGGAAGGTGGTGATCATGATTTTCTGGTCCAGTTTTGCTTTAGCTTCATTTGTGCCAACAGTTATGGTTCTCTTCCAACCTGTGCCCATCTGGTTCAAGGTCCTTATGTTGCCCTACGCGTATGGCATTTGCTTCAGTGTTTACGCCTACATAAAGTCTGCCTGCCACACCTGCGATATGAAGGTCTTTTTGAGAGCTGCCAGTGAGCTCAGCATCCCAGTAAAATTCAAGTTCAAGACAGTGGTGGTGTGTGGTTTGGTGTACCCGATGCTGATGATGTCGTGTTCCACCGCCATGTTCGTGTGTCAGCAGCAACTCGACCTCGCCTTCGTCATCGTCGTGGTCTCCTTCGCACCAGCAGCCTTGGATATCTATATGGGCAGCCTCATCATGGCCCTGCAATGGAATCTTGTCAAGCTGCACAGGGATGTTGATCAGCAGTCTCGCTGGACTCTTGAACTTGCCCGGTTGGCGACAGACAGATGGCTCTACTTATCCTCACTTCTTAACATCTACAATAAGGTAACACGAATAATTCGTAAATAGTGCTAGCGCAGTGAAGTTGAAAAGATCATTTGTGATGCAGTGTGTTCATTTATGTAGTCTGCCATACGTACTTACCCAACTTTACCTCAGATCAGTATACAGGACAAAGGCTTCTTCTAACTGTCGCCATTTTGATCTATCTGTCTATTTTAAAACTGTTGAATCTTAGCCTTTCATATATACAGTTAGCATGCCTGCAGCGTACTTGTCTGGGTAATTTGTAAGAAAAATTTTAAAGGGGAAAATTAATGGCTCCAACTATTCTAAGACTCCTATGTTATTGCAACATAAAAAGAAAATATTGTTTGCGCCTGATTCTTGTTGGCATCCGTGGCCCAGATGTTCAAAACTCGGGTGCACCTGCGTCTGGTGGGGCTGCTGGTGAACGGCATGTCCTACATCTTTGTGCTGTGGTCGGTGAACCAGCCCTTCAGTAGGGGGTGTCTGCCCCTCGTGCTGGTAACCGCGGGCATGCTCTTGGAAGTGCTATCACGCTTCCAGAACCTCTGTTATGTGGGGGAGTTGGTCATCATGACGGTCAGTGCCATCACTCAGGACTCAGTAGTGGTAGTAGTAGTAGTAAAAGTAGTAGTAATAGCAGTAGTAGCTGTAACACGGGCTCATCTGAAACATGAACCCAGTGGACTTCAGGTTTAAGTGAAACACTATGGCTGTTTGCTTTTGCCTGAGAGCTCAGTTGATGGCTAAATGATGTCAGATTGGATGGTAACTTTGACTAGTAATGAAGGAGAGTCATTCCTATCTCATAACTAAGGCTAATCAAATTTCATGCAATCACGACTTAGTATTCAGGTTGTGGAAGTGCCCCGTCCCATCAGATGAAAATAAAATGAGTATAGGCTAATATATGTCTCCGATTGTACTGGTGCAGGGGGAGTCAGTGCTGGGGTCGGTGAGGGCTGCCACTTACTCTGCCGGCCTGGGTACGCCACCCCACCAAGTCCTGTCTATGTTAACCGCCCGTCTGGAGGCCACACCACCTGCCCTGCACGTCTGGGGCATGGATAGGTAATGACACGATTCTCTCAACTCACATCTGCATCATATAGGGTACCCCTTACATTGTGCCCTCCACCCTGCCCTACTTGTCTGGGCAAAGTGTGTGCTGAGCCAAAATTTACCCCACTATATGAAATATACAACCTCGTAGCCCAAATTAATCCCGGGTGTATTCTGGGGAAGGGGGAGGGGTATACTTTGGCCTGTTACACTGACTCTACCTTCATTTTATAGTCCGTGCTTACTTCGAGTGTCTGCCTGTTTCTTTGACAAGGTTCCAGACAAATACAGCAAACTTCCAGTAATGCTTTTCTTTGGTCAAAATCGGCCACTGATAAATCTACCATACCACGTTCACCTTCTTTATTATGTTTGCCGGTACGAGGGTGGGTGGAGGAGGGTTTGTCACACCTTTAGATCACAGAACCATCACTATCATCATCATCATCATCATTGTGCCGTCATGAAGTGTTCTATACAGGATCACACAGAAAAACTAAGACACTTGCCTGCTTCTTATTAGGCTAACTCTTATGATATGACGTTATGATGGGAGATGTCAAAGTATTCATTTTTGTTCAATAATCCTTACTTCTTATTAGGCTAACTTAAATGAAATGGTGATCGCACATGTTCAAAGTATTATTTTTGTTCAACAAGTGACCGAATATGTTCTAGACCAGACATGTTCTAGTATTTATTGTATGTTTAACAGGCTGTCAGCACAGACGTTCGTGTCGCTGTCTGGTGTGATGGTAACCTACGTGGTGGTGCTGGTTCAGTTTTGCAGCCACAGTTATGTACCCACCACAACCGGCGACGACCACTACGCCTACACCGCATACGACCATTGCTTCAACGCCAATGACACGTCTCAGTCACATGACGAGGCTTGGGAATCTGTGGCATAGTACGATTCAACTTACATGACAAACATCTTCCGCAGCGCGGTTCCCCCACATGCCAGCAGAGGATCAGTGTCGCGTGTGACAGGGGAGGGGATACATCTCAAGAGTCACTTCGGAATAATTTTGTTTTCGAGTTTAGAATCCTTTTATGGAAGTTGGCTACAAAATACCACGGTTACTGAGAGGCTGTCAAATAAACTGGCATGGATGATAAGGTCTGCAGATAAATTTGAATCACTGGGTACACCACAGCCAGTGTTGCAGCAAGTTACCCCACATACTCCATTCAGTTATGGTTGCCTAGCTGACTCATTATTCACCACACACACACACACACACACACACACACACACACACACACACACACACACACACACACACACACGTCCATCCCCGTTAAGGCCTCATAATGCCTCTCTGGATTCAAAAGCACGACATGTATTTGCACTTCATCCGATAAAAAAACAAAAAATGGAAGAAAAGAAAAAAGAAAAGAAAAGAACGAAAGGAAAATGTATATCCAGCTATAGTTCTCTCAAACTAACTTGGCCCAGATTATAGTCCTTTGCATTTTATTTCACGCAGCTCAATGACAGAAGACAGTGTTACTACTCTAAATCTTTTACATAACGCTGATTCGTGACGAGCATCATAGTCTAGTCTTAATCTATTGTTACAACTCAGCACTGAAGATGGAGAGATGGCAATTTTAGAGCAAGTTAGAGAAAAGAAGCATAGGCGAGCATTGATTTCAGAATAAGTGATGCTGCTGTTTATTTTTCCTGGCAAATGTTTGTGATTGAATACAGTATATCATGTGTTGTCTTATGTTCCTTCCTCATGGTGTGCTGATGAAAAGAGTAGACATACATATTCATGAAAGGTTACAGAAGGTTGCTTTGAAACGCTTCGTCCAGTTTTTCCAAATATAAAGACGGAAGCACTACAGATACTGTTTTGATCACTACAGACATCAGTCAAAATTTGTCGACATTCCTTTACCAGCACTGTGTCCTGCCTTCCATAATTCTCAAGGTTCATCTGGAACGTGAACCCAAGTGGACTGCAGGCTTAAGTTGCCCTTCTGCAGCCCACCATCCTCCTTCGGGGAACAGGGAGTAAGTTGAGAGGAGTTTGAATAAAGGCTACGACCAGGTAGCTCCACCACTCAGTTACATCAGCGCCACTACGTGAAGGCGTCCATCCCCAGACCCAATGTACTCTTAAGTACGTTGCATATACAAACTATATCGATATTAGAAAGATATACAGAACGCACAAGATTATACTAAGGTGCAATATTCAAACTAAATCGCTAGACAACAAGTGCTGCGGAGTCTACCATGCCAATAGAAAACAGGCTGACATGTTCTTGATATGTGGAGACGAGGGCAGATGAGGTGAGGCATTTAGACGTGGTGCTCCGTAATGTCAGCCAGTGGCGAGTTATTCATTCACTATTCTGGGATTTTCCTCACAGTTCATTGGGCTGTAGCACCTCTTCCATAGCGATATATTTATTATACTTCACCTTAACATTCTCTTGTCCAATGTTTACATCTTTGATGTCGACGTACTTTTCGTTAAATGAACATAAATAACATAAATGAGGATACTGATACAAAAAAAAAAAAAAAGGCTGATATAAATAGTTAAAAGATGAATTAAAGTCAAACACACTCTATTAACAAACAGCGATTATATATATATATATATATATATATATATATATATATATATATATATATATATATATATACATATATATATATATATATATATATACATATATATATATATACATATATATATATATATATATATATATATATATATATATATATATATATATATATATATATATATATTCAGTGCCATTTGGCAGGTAATGTATTAATATAAAGTAGCATAATTTGGTTTACACACACACACACACACACACACACATGGGAGGTAACGTATTCATATAAGGTAGCATCACTTGGTTTACACACACACACACACACACACACATGGGAGGTAACGTATTTATATAAGGTAGCATCACTTGGTTTACACACACACACACACACACACACACATGGGAGGTAACGTATTTATATAAGGTAGCATCACTTGGTTTACACACACACACACACACACACACACACACACACACACATGGGAGGTAACGTATTTATATAAGGTAGCATCACTTGGTTTACACACACACACACACACACACACACACACACACACACACACACATGGGAGGTAACGTATTTATATAAGGTAGCATCACTTGGTTTACAGTGACACACACACACACACACACACACACACACACACACACACAGCCAGTACGTATGTCTAGTTTACACATGACAATACAGTATATATACACCACGAGAAGTCAGCAGCAAGTAAAATAGAACATACAGTTTACAATGTATTTTTACACAAATATCTAGGTATCGGAGACTTTGGTTTATTAATTTCTTTAATTCTAAGACCTTCTTCTTCTTGTTTTTTTTTTTAATTTCTACAATATCCAAACTCTATTCAACTTAAGAACTCCTAGCACATTTTCTTAGTTACGACTGGTTGCAATCCTGTTGTACCTTAGTCATGCAGTGTATGTTGATATTAGAAGGATTATATACAGAGGATGATAGTACAGTGCAATAAGCAAAATAAATCGCTTAGGAAGAGGTATCAGGGAGAACATGACTCGAAGATGAGGTGCAGAGATGTGACTTCAGATGTCGTAGTAGCAGTGGAAGTGTTAGACTTGGCTGGTATGGCTCTTGTAGGGGTCGTAGTGGTGGTGGGAGTGTTAGACTTGGCTGGTATGGCTCTTGTAGGGGTCGTAGTAGTAATGGGAGCGCTGTATGTACCTGGCGTCATTGAAGGAACGAGAGTCATCCTCCCGCACCACTTCACCCTCACCCCTGTGGACGAAGAAGTGCATATTGAGATACGTACCTTCTTTCAGCACTAGTCATGAGATAGCCAGTCCGGTCACCAATGGCAGTAAAATATTCCAGCGAGTTAGTTGAAATACTATGCTCCTATTATTCTTATTTGGCTTAAACTAGTCATCTCTCCGGCTCGAATGCTGAGCTGCAACAATAGTTTAACACTAGCATATGAGGCTAATCATGAAGACGTGCAACAAGACGAACATCTGGACCAGGTTAAGGTGTTTGAGCTATAGTAAAGACTGAGGCGATTGTAAGCAAATCAGGAGATCGTCCTACCAATCGAAGAGTTGATGAAAGCCATACCTAACCTCATTAGCTCGAAAAATCTCTCTTAAACCGTATAAGTGAGTCTGGAGGTTGTAAAAATAAAGCGAAAATTTGTCATCGGTATGAGAGGAATTATATTACACTCGTATTTTGAAGCCGTGATGGAGATGGAAGTAATGAAAAGTTGAAGAATCTCATCAGAGTTCCATACATTCATTAACTCACTTGTATTCGTTCAGTGTCCTAAAAAATTAACTGAGGAACATTATTAACAGCAGAAATATGAAATACTTATGCATTAGGAGGTTTGGGGAAATGGAGAATGAAAAGGGATAAAGGCAAGCAGGAAAAAAATAATCACTTCATCGCATGCCTATCTGTACATAGTGTTAGCATGATCCAGCAACCATGAAGGAAAACAGACAAGCAAGAGAAGCAGTCATTTGTGTGGTAAGGGACGAATACACACACTCATTCCTTCCTATTCAAGTCTCTGACATTCAGTGAAGATAAATGTCGTGCGGACCCAAATGTAACTCGGTACAGGTTAGTAACTCCTCAGTCAGAACCTAATTGGAGTCTTAGTTAACGAGGAAGGCGGGGCTGCTGAAATCTTGTTTTACTATTTGAATCCCCCAAATTTCAGTATTTGAAACAATAATAATCCATCAGCTACACTTGTTTAAAATCCCACAAGCTACAGTGCTCGGAACCCCAGATGCGTGGAAGTATTATTAAACGCAACTGTACTGTAGCGCTACGCGTACGACAGAGAGAGGTGCTGGAGACGGGTGCCTTCATGTGATTTCACTGATAAAACCAGGCGGCTCCACTGCCTAGCTATACAAACACCTCCCAGAAACTTCCCAATCCCCTAAAAGGAGAACGGTGGACTGCAGGAGGACAACTTAAAGCC